>NW_012102277.1:1801389-1849818 GCF_000951045.1 Mandrillus leucophaeus
TCGTCGTCATCTTCCTGAATGTGTTCATGTTTGAGGAACTCACCACTTCCTATGGCAGTGCATTCCACGTTTGGACAGCTCTGTTTATTTAAAAGCTCCTCCTTTAGTTGAACCAAATCCACCTCCCCATAATTTTCTCACTTTGGTCTTAGCTAATGAGTGAGCCTAGCCAACCACTCAGCCTTCACTCCCAGGAAATAGTCAACTGCTCAGGGAAATGGTCCTTAAGCCAAAAATACAGTTTTGAAAAAGCCCAAGAGAAAGCCTACTGTAGCAGAAAGGCTAATGGGTGGACCTTGCTTTGTGGCCCCAAAAGGCTAAGTCAGATTACAGATTCAGCATGTGGAGGGCATGTAGGCTGCCCCCAAAAATCCAGATGTAAGCATAACAGAAAATTGTATGGAATTTCGGTAGGATATAGAGAGAAGAAAACTGTACTTTTGCTTTGTACGAGTTTAAACTTTCTCCAAGAAGATAAGAAGGAATGGAAGCATTTGGATAAACTGAAGCTTGGTCCAGAGTTAGCAGGTCTTGATGGCAGGCAGCTCCAGTCTCAGTGGAAGGGACTGGTCTGACAACCAAAAGCCTTGGCTTCTCCCTAGAGCTTTCTGCTTATTCCATAAAGAAAGCTTCGAGTCTCTCTGCCTTAGGCCTAGCTCAGACCTCCTCATGAATCAATCCTACATTCTTGGAAAGGACGTTGACTCAGAAGCACAGAGGGAGACTGAGACAGTCCCCCAATATGTGGGAAGAACAAGGAGAAATATGGGGGTGAAATCTCCTTTCTATATGAGGGAGACAGCAAATCAAGACAACAGGTTAAGGAGAACAGATGAGTGGGGGGGGTCTCATCACCGCTCGTCACCATTCATCACCATAGCAACAAGCCCAGCGATTCTGCAAGACAAGAGTTTTGTTTTTCTTTTCACCTGTCACTCTTCTTGGTACTGTCACTCTCTTTCCCCACTCCTGGCGGGAGATGAGTTGTGACTTTTCCACCCCCACTGACAAGCTGCCTAGCTTTTGGGGTGTGCAGCTGCTATGGAATAGGAGAACGGGGTGCCCTGAGGGGTGCTCAGAAGACTTAAACTCCATCTCTCCCCTGTCCCTGATCACAGCTAGGAAGTGTGTTGCTGTGAAATGTGAGTAGCTGTTTGTACGCAGATCCATGAGGAAGCTGCCTCTTTTATGGATGCTGTGGAACAGAGGAACCAGAGCTGTGGTCCTCAAATAAAAGGGATTTTTGTCCCTGCCCCAGGATGTCCCATTTTATTCCCACAGCGTGAGACAAAGAAAGTCAGTAAAGGCAACTAAACAGAAGACCATGGCCTCAGGCCTCCTTAGAAAGATCTTATCAAAAAGCTAATGACAAGCTTAAGGGGAATCAGAACATCTTGTGTAAATGGAAACTCCTCAGCTATGTGGACTAAGACTACACCAACACCAGTCCTTCATCCCACATCCTATTAAATAAATCTGAATTTAGGTGGTTGTGTTACCTATGATATTGGTGGCAATTGGGCCCAGGTTCTCCCTTGATTCCAGAGGTCTTTCCTGATTCCTCTACTACAGAGCTGTGTCAGCATAAATAGCAATAAATGACATTGTGCATCCTGCAAAAGGTGGCAGTTCCTATACCATCTAGCTGTCCTCTTTGTAAAGGATATATCCCCCGTCACACACATTGCCATCTCCCTGGGCCAGAGACCTTCTTCTAAAGTGAAGGATGCTCTTCACCTCCAGACATAATCAGTCATTAGACCCTCCTTCTTTGCTTATATAGAACATGCCTTTCCACTCCACATCCATATGAAGATCTCACCCCACTTCCTTCCTAGATATACTGGAAGTGAATGCTCCTCCTTGTAAGTCAGGGAGGCAGATACCCTCTTAGGGTCTTTTGAAGATAATAACAGAAAAAGATGCCCATCACTCCCTTGTCCTTGGAGGCCATCCACAACCAGGTAAACCTCAAGAAGAAAACAGCTTGGTGACCAAAGGGGCAAGGTGTGCTTTGGATATGGAAACACTGATCAGCTCATGAAGTCAGCAGCCTCCAGCTTTCTTGTTTTCCACCTGCCCTCAGGCCTGTCCCTGTACCTACTCCTTCTGAGCTCCACTGTCCACCACTCTTTACTAAGGTTTGAGCGGATAATACATGCCTCCCAACCCCACCCTTACCCCTGTTTAACAGAAGAGTTTTATAGGAACTTCTGTGAACTGTAAGTCCCCCAAGGACTCTAAAGCATTACTCTCCAGAGGAAGAAATACATGACTTCTGAACAGCAAACAGGGAGACATTTTGAGTGTTCTAAAAATCATGTAAAGTGGGAATTTACTTGTTCAGCCAACTCTTGAACCAAGCACTGAACTCATTTTTTGCACATTACCCTTATCAGGTCATTACAGCAGAGCTGGAGAAATTTTGCCCCTTTGAGTCCTTTGAATAATCATTTCTACTGCTTCCAAAGCCAGGCTGTGCCTTGCCAAGTGTAACCTATATTCAAGAGCCATCTGCTTTAGCGATACAGGAAGCCACCAAGGGGGCATGCTTCAGATAATCCTACAGCTCTGCTGGCCAAAGCTGCTACTGGAAGGGAAGGGATGCTGCTATTTGCCAGCTACAGTCCCCAAGCTCAGTCCTGCTGAATCCTGTACAATGCACCAACTAGAACCAGGGCAGAGGTCACTGACTTATTGGTCAATAAGCGATTCCTTTCCATATGCCCAGATTCTAATAGGCAAATGTCAGTCGAAGTCTCTAGGGCAACACAGGCCACCCCTTGCATGGCACACCTACATCCCCACCTGAAAAGGAACACATGGAGAGGTATAAAGGCCATATCCTATCCAGTGCCACCAACTAGCCAACAATGGTGTGTACCTGTGCCAACTGAGGCATGCATTTCATTTTAATTCAATGAGACATTTATTGTACATGAACAAACAATATAAACAAAGGTGTTAGAGCTGCCATGACATCTAGGAATGAGTATTCTAAAAGTTAAAAATGTTCCTCTGCCTGTGTCAAGAGTTTGACTGAGCAACTCGCCCTGCTTCCTGCGTCATTACCTCTCACCATGACCATCAGTTGTGTTTGATTGTTCTCACCACTTGGGAAAGTGTTGTCCCTCAGACTTTCACTTTTGAACCCCACTGGAGGTGACAGAACTCAGGGATGATCTCAGCAGACCAGTGGCCTTCTTCTGGCTCCACAGGGTGAGCTCTGGCCACCTCCTACTAGACATGAGTACTTGTCTTCAGACTCCTAGGAATGAAGCACCCTTTTCATGACCCTGCTCTTCCCAAACCAGTGTAAGATCTTTTATCGCAGGCAACAGAGATTTCTAAATTCAGCCACCTGGGTCTGCCTCCAGTGTTTTTAGCAAGCACCTCCAACAGGAAAAATGGTGTCAATTAAGCATAATTATTAAGATTTAATAGAGCCATTTTTCTCTCAGTGCCTTTTTACTATTCTAAGCCCCCTAGTTTTTCTTGCCCCTAAATCGGCACTCAGAGCAGTAAGTTAACATATATATCAGTTGGTCTTTATTATACATACAATAACTGTCTTATTAAATTGAAATCGAATGCACATCTAGGGGAAAGTTCATTGTAAGTACCAACTCTCAGAAAAATGCTCAGAGACATAAACAATGAGCGAGGCCAATGCGTTACCAAGCAACAGAGAAAATGCGGCGGGGGGAGGCAGGAATCAAGCTGAAAAGGAAGGGACATGGTTTTCTGAAAGAATGGGGTAAGCTCAAAGGTGCAAATTTTGGTAGAAGCTGCCCTAAATTTCTTGTGATGTCTCTCACCCTAGAAAAGGCATTGAGGAGTGGGGAATTGTAATTACAAATTCAACATAATCAGGGAGGCTTGGAAAATTTATAAATACACATAGACACACACTTTTTTCCTGGGGAATGTTTAACACTTGGTCAATGAATAAATAGCCTATCCAGCCTTTGCAAATGTTAAAGAGGGTGTGGGGTTGAGTGTATGTGTGTAAATATGCTGCTGCTTGGATGGTCCTTAGTCTCTTGACTCACTTTATTTTTCCCCCTCCCCTTCCTTTCCCTCCTCCTCTTCTTAGGACAAGACAAGCGCTCTGAGCCTCAGCAATGTGGCGGGAGTGTTCTACATCCTGATCGGAGGACTTGGACTAGCCATGCTGGTTGCCTTAATCGAGTTCTGCTACAAATCCCGTAGTGAATCCAAGCGGATGAAGGTGGCATCGTCTTCCCGGGCCTTTTTCCTAACCTGTTCTGTGATGCAGCTGGGTTTTCTGGGAGTCCCTTTTCTAGAAAGGGTGGGGAATGACAGGTGGTTGAGGTCAGCACAAGACAGGAAGCAGGAAGCTGTTAGGAGGAAGGTGACAGGGACAAAGGCAGCCGTGAGAAAGGAAGGAAGATGGGATGTGTCGGGCCAGACACAAGGTCCAAGAAAACAACTGCATTTGCCAGAGAGGGGTCAGTGACATTGAAAGTTAGCAGTTTACATGGACAGGCAGCACAGCGAGAGGCAAGAGTGATGGCTACCAAGGCTCATTCTCTCTGAAGTTGCAACAGAAGTGTGGCTGCAAAAGAGAGGAAAGGATGTCTACCCTCTACTCTGTGCTGACCTTGTCATACCCTGGTGAATTGGGTCTTTTCTTAGGCTCCACTCTAAGAGATAGACATTGACAAAGAGGACCATGTGCAGAGAAAAGTAAGCAGATTAGTGAGATGACCCCAAACCACATCAAATGTAGCTAAAGGGAACTGGAGAAGAGAATTGTGTAGGATTTAAGAGTAGTCTGTAAAATACCAATACTTTCCAAGTGGTAAAAGAAAACAGGCTAGTTCTATGGAGTCCCAAAGTATACAACAAGAACAGATGACTAAAGGTGATAGAGGATAAATGTTAACACGATACACTAAATTTACTCTTCTGAAAGAGCTGTCTAAAGAAAGGCTAGACTATCCCAAAAAGTAGCAAGTTTCAACATCACTGAAGGTATACAAGTAGAGGATGAATAACTCTTGACAAGGATATGGATTCAAGCATCAAAAAGGAGTTTGGATTAAATGATCTTCAAAGCCCCTCAACATTTAGCTTCAGTAAGAAATTATTTATGGAAGTTAATCATGTGAACAATACCATGAGCAAGGCATCATGAGGACTCAGAGAGGAGGGAGGTGCATTCTATGATCTTCAGCACCTTTCACCTTCCACAAAGAATGGGCACAATATAATTACTCAGTGAGGCAAGCTATGGCATAGATAGGAAGGCCTATAGGAATTTAGAGAAGAAAGATTGAAGAAGGCTTCCAGGAAGATGCCAATATTAAGAAGGACAGGTGGGATCTAGATAGAGAAGAGAAGAGAAGTGCAGTCCCTCTGGGCAATGTACCCATGGTGATATGTTGACCTATACTGTTATCTTGATTTGACAAGACTAACAAGATCCCTTGGTAGAATTTGCCTTATGAGAATGTACCCTAAGAAGCCCACTTTTCAACAGACATTTGGCCCCAAGCTCAGTAAGCCCACTTTTGGATCCAAACATAGCCTCCTGCCCAGCGTCTCCCTGCCTTGGACCCTCAATCCTACACATACCTCTGGGGTCGCCCTTGGAGAAGACATCTCTGGGCATTTGCTCCTTCTGTTTAGAAATTCTGTATTTAGTTCTGTGCATGAGGAGCTAGGGGCCTTCTGTCCTGGTATTCAGCATTTCCCTGTCAGCCTACCTACCCCACTCACATCCTAGCAATCTGCTCTCCTCACATACTCCATACCTTCGCCCCCACCTCATGTTCCCACTCATGTGCCTTTTTATGGGTCGATCCCTCACCCTGTCTTCTGTTTCATAGAGTCCATTTAAAAGGCAACTTCTCCAAGACACAACAAGGAACAATTAAGGAATGGAAATTCAATGACATTTCACCAGGGACCTAGGAACACCCCAGTCCTTCTCTTGACCAGCTCATCCATCTCCAGGTCCCTCTCAGGTCCTCTCAAATGACAAGAACTACAAAGGCATGGGCTTCAGACTCTAAACCCAGTGTAGGCCTCCAAGGAGCTTGGCTGAACAAACAAGAACTCCTAGAACCTACTCAAAGCTCTTTGACCATTCCATTCAAAACATAGGACTAAAGACTCTCCTACCTTACCCTCCAAAATGAGGAAAGGTTACTCCAGGGGCAAAAAAGGGGAACAGGACAAGAACTAGGGGAGCTACAACCTGTACCATCCCTCAAAACCTTCACTATAGACCATGACTCAAACCAGAGGCCCAGAGTTGGCCCAGTACAGATTATAGGAGTTCCTTTTTCCTCACTGCTTGTCTAAGACACAGTACAGCATCATCATCTAGAGTAGAAGCTCTGGAGAATGAACGTCTGGGCATAAATTCTGTCTGCTCCATCTGTTAACTGTGTCATCTTACACAGGTTTTAGTAACTCTCTGATCCTCATTTTCCTTCTTCTTTTTTTTTTTTTTTTTTTTTTTTTGAGACAGAGTCTCACTCTGTTGGCCAGGCTGGAGTGTAGTGGCATGATCTTGGCTCACTGCAACCTCCACCTCCCAGGCTCAAGCAATTCTCCTGCCTCAACCTCCTGAGTAGCTGGGATTACAGGCATGTGTCACCATGCCCGGCGAATTTTTGTATTTTTAGTAGAGACGGGGTTTCACCATGTTGGCCAGGCTGGTCTCAAATTCCTGACCTCAGATAATCCACCCACCTTGGTCTCCCAAAGTGCTGGGATTACAGGCGTGAGCCACTGCACCCGGCCTCTGATCCTCATTTTCTATAAAATGGAGGCAGTGGTAGTACATACCTCATAAAATTGTTATAAAGATTGCATGAAATAATGGATATAAAGAGCTTGGCAAAATTCCTGGGCCACAGTAAGCCTTCAGTAAATAATAACGACAATGATAACTAGTATTTCAAATAATAGTTGTTACTAGTGGCCAGATACATCCTCCTTAAAACTTTCCTTTTATTGTCCCTGTTTACATGAGCTAGGGTTCTCAAGCTATATAGATTGTGAGTTCCTTAAGTTGTGTCTGATTTTTCTGGACATCCCACACACTGAGGGTAAGTATTAGTAAAATTAATTCATAATTGTATCCAAAGGAGAAAATCTCTTAAAGGATGAGGCAGGGCATGGGAGGGAGCTGCTCTTAGTTAAAGCAAGTATTGCCATCAAAACCACACAGTCTAGGAATTACAAACAATTTCATCCAAGGGTCAGTTTTGGCCCCATGTTTGTGCTCATGAACTGTGATGAGACCAGTCATCCACCAAGCAGGAAAGCTCCTGGATATCCAGCCCTTTCTCTGGATTACAATGAATCCCAATAATTATAACCAGTGGCAGGTAGTGGTACCAGAGTGGCTAAAGTCTGGGATCCTTTAAAACAGGGACCATGTCGACCTTCACTGAAGTCACACTATTTAGATTAAAATGAGAATCTTTCAAAGAGGCCACTGAGTCATGGCATAGCTTCTTGGGAACATTCTCACCCTTTCCTTTACAATGAAGATGTTAAATTTTTCAGAAGCCAACATCAGGGTCTCTTGGAATCATTAATACAATGTCTTCTGCCACAATCTTCTAGAATTAATTCCATTGATTGGCGTGACTTTCACCCGACTCACTGAGGCTCCTAATAGAATTTTCCATCTTCCAACTGCAGAAAAGATACTTTCTTTATTAATCAACCCAGCCCTTAATTGTTGACGCTCCATCAACTCCTCTCTTATCCAAAGAGATAAGACAAATGCATTCAACTTGCCTCTCAGACTTTTCAGCTTTGCAGTTCTCTTTATTATTCTGTGCTTAGCCTTCTCCAAAAGCAATTAGTTTTTTTCAGAAGTAGAGTCCCCAACCTTACAGAGAGACCCAAATTGATGATGCCAAGGGCATTTGATGAGAGCTTTCTCTCTCATTCATTTCCATTATCACAGTATTTGGCCCACTTTTTTTTTTTTTTTTTTTTTGAGACAGAGTCTCGCTCTGTTGTCCAGGCTGGAGTTCAGTGGTGCAATCTTGGCTCACTGCAACCTCCACCTCCCGGGTTCAAGTGATTCTCCCTCAGCCTCCCCAGCAGCTCGGATTACAGGTGTGTGCTACCACACCTGGCTAATTTTTTGTATTTTTACTAAAAAAGGGGTTTCACCATGTTAGCCATGATGGTCTTGATCTCCTGACCTCGTGATCCACCGCCTTGGCTTCCCAAAGTGTTGGGACCACAGTTGTGAGCCACCACGCCCCACCCTTGGCCCACTCTTAAGGCCTTAAGACCCTAAACTCGTTCAGGGCCATCCTCTCATGTGTCTCAAACGTGCTTAAAAACATCTTCGTCACTCTTCGTGGATGAAAGAACAAGAGGAAGGGGGGCAGAAAGGAGAAAGAAGGGCGGGAGAGAGAGAGAGAGAGAGACGAAAGGAAGAGAAGAAGGAAAGATGATTTTTAAGTAACTTTTATGTTCAAAGTGATTTCTACACATTTTCATTAACCATGTAATAGGCTGTTCTTATAATCCTACTGATGAAATAAAGGTTCAAAGAAACTGAGTAACTTTTCCTGGCTAGGTCACACAAGCAAGGAACTGAAAAACCAGGAATTAGACCTCCAACATGGTCTCCACAAAGCCCGGGCTTTTGGTATCAGCCAAGCCACTTTTCCTAAATCTCTCTGTCCTGCTTCAACCACATGGCAGCAGATCATTTTTGAGCACCTATTCTGAGTTCTTCCAGTCCCAGCCGCAGTGCTGCTCACAAAGACAAATAAAATGTAGCTCTACCATTCAGTTCCCCTCATCTGACTGACTGTAGTGTTTAAACCCTTGCTGGGTGTTGATGAGTCTCCTTCCCCTTTGACATGTGATGAGCAGGACAAGTGTCACAGAGATAGTGGGAAGGCACCCTACAGGTATTCCTTCCACAAAGACATACTGAGCACCACCGCATGCTGGGCAAGACTCGGCACTGGCGATACAGTCAAGAACAAAACAGACACAGCTTCTTTTCTCAAGAAGCTGAGAGTTTGATAGGGAAGACAGAACATAAGCAAACACTTACATGTTCAATGAGCGTTAGTGAAAAAAATGCCCAGTGCTGTCAAGAATAGAGCAGAGGCCAGTCCTGATAAAAGAATGGGGCAGTCAGAGCAGCTTCCCTGAGAAAGTGATATTTAACAGACTCAAAGCATGAAAAGAATTAACCGGGAAAAAAGAATTGCCAGTGATACACAAGTGTCAGAGACCCAAAGATGTGAACTCTTGCCCAGAAAGGGGAAGAAGGCCAAGGAGACTGGAACACAGAAAGACTGAGGGAAAAGGGTGGTATGTGAGAGCAGGAGACTCAGAGAGGGACTTCAGGCAGCTCACAATATTTCGGTCTAATTTAAATTGTCATGTAGTAGCAGAAAATACATAACCTAAGATACACTGCAAATTGAATAAAATCTCAGGTCCTCTGCCCCTCCTCTCTGCCTGGGCAAACAGACTGGCACCTGAATCCTTAGCTGATATTAAGGGCAGCAAAGTATTATTCACCACCTCACTCCCAAAGGAAAATAATCCCCAGCCTCTCTCACCCCCACGAGAGATGCTGACCTTTCAAGATTATATATGGCTGTGCTAACATGGGGCATGTTTAAGCTACAGCAATTGAGGGCTTGCACATTTTCCTGGAATTAATGAACAGCTGAGAGACTTGATAACTCAAGGGGAGCATCCTCCACAGCAGGTGGTCACTGGTGCTTTGCATGCATGCCTGAGCAAGGACATTACTGAAGTTTAAGCTTTGATTAGGATATTCTATGATGTGCAGAGGCTGAGCACACTCTTCTTAGAAAAGCAAGTGGCTGAGAAGTTAGGATGCAATCACTGTTAGGGAAATGAGGTTCCAAAGGCTCAATTTAGGGGTCTTCAAGTTGGATTTTTTTACTCATCCCTTTGTCTCTGAATATCAGTTCCAAAAACACCACCACCACCCTCAAGGATGAACTTTAAGAATGGCTGGCATGTCAAGGAGGGATAAGGGAAAGCCACATTCCCAAAGGCTAGGGGAGAAATGACAGCAGTTTATGACAGCTTAGCCATGACAGGGGGGCAGGCGGGAGCAGGAAGAATCACATTTAGAAGGTCATTCACCTTATCACTAGGTCACATATAACTGTTACCTTAAACAAGTCAGTCATTGTCATCAGGTTCTCTGTAAAGTAAAAGGGACAAATTAGATCATGTGGTTCAACTTTGCTTGCATTTTAGAATCATCTGGGGAGCTTTTAAAACTCCACATGTCCAGGCCGTACACCACACCAGCATCTCTAGGGTAAGATTCAGGTGTCAGGGATTTTTCCCCAAAACTCCCTGGATGGTTCCAATGTGCAACCAAGTTTCAGAACTAGTGATGTAGTTGACATTAAGCATTGCTTTCCACTGCAAAGTTTGAACTCCATTTATCATTTCTCCTGACTTTCATAAATGTATTCGAAAAGAAGCCAGTAAGAAAGCAGTAACCACCCATGATAAGGGTATGGAGTCATTGACCTTTGAGAAGTGCTCAGCTTCCTTGAATACCAACTCTAATGATGTGACCTTCGAGATTTTTAGTTACATGCCTGGCTAAATTGTCTCAGACTTCGGCAAGCACCAATGTTGACTAGGTTATCAATCTTGTCTTTTAAGACAAATTCATGAAGTACCAACAACTTCAATGGAATATTATGAAAATATGTGAGCCTTATGAGGAACAAAGACCAAGGTGATCTATGTAAACTTTAGTGGGTTTTTTTCCTTAATTAAAGGGGTGTGGCAGAGGAAAAACATGAACGATAAACACTCCAAGCTAATCTATAGAAGTTTCCATATTTCCCACAGATAAAAATAAAATGTTATTTTCTCTTCAATAATTTTTAGATGAGGATAAGTAACTTAATTTATCATATTTTCATTTTACATTTCCCTGGTGTAGCTTCAAGGTGGTATTTATTTGGCCTTTGACTTAGAAGAATGCAATCCAGGTCACACTTTCTCTTCAATGGAAGACAGCCAAGGGAGAATGTAAATAAATCAAGTCATGGGTTTGAGGAGGAGACAGAACCAGTGTGGGTGGTACATCATATGGGGCAAATCTGTCTGAATCATGGATTTTAAAAAGAACATTTTAAAACATTGTCAGAACTGCCAGTAATACAAGGATAGCAGGGGGAAAAAATGGGTCAAAACTGCCCTGTTTATCTCCGTCTGGCCACAGAAGGTTGACTGATTTCTCTGGTCACTAGAATCATGCCAATATGTAAGAGAGAAAGTCATAGACTTTTTGAGACGGATCCTAGGTGGTTGGTGTTTCTTAGACAAATTCAAAAGCATCTATTATGCATCTAACTGCTTACCGGATACTCTGTGGGATAGCTGAGGATTGAGAAGACATGGCCCTTGCCCTCCTCCAGAAAGCTCTCTTACGGAAGACAAAACTTATACACTGGAGGCAGAACCATTACAAAAGAATGTATACAGCATGAGTACAAGATGAGAGAGGCCAGCACTTACAGCAGGTTGGTGTAGTCTAGGAAGGCTTCAAGAAGACGGTGGGAACAGAATGTGCCCTGAAGAAGAGGTAGGGTTGGTCCCACTGACAATTCTCCTTTATACTGATTCCCACCAAGAAACCAAACCCCACCTCAAAAATTCTGTGATTGTTTATTAATGGAAAGTTTGAGATGGACAGTAAAAGATAAGGGTCTGGATTTCCTACCATCAATGGTCTTTCTCCAAAGGAACTCTGAACAGAACACTTCCTCTTGTCTAAGAGGATATGGTTCTAGACCTACTTTGTGGTCTTGAATATCCCACTTAACTCATCTGATTCTGGGGTGATCCTTGGAGTCCTTTTCAGACCTAGAATTCCGACATTCTAGAAGTCACAAACTTAGTGGCACTGATCTGATATGTCAGTCTGGAAGTACAGGGTCTACATGCTGATGGGAAGCAGTTGATGCACAGATGATAATGTTTGGAATGCATTCTCATTTTCTTTAGCACATGTTCCTTTCCAATTACATTTTGCATATTGTATTATTCAAACGAGTCCTACATTCCCTTAACACATGCTGCTATAGAGGTAGGCTAGAATTTTTTCTGAAGTAAATCAGAGGTAGTTTTCCATTTTAACCCAACAATATCACACTCTCAATTTATTTTAACATTTCAAGGCATTTTTCATGTGGTAGCACCTTTCTTGCTAATAACAGTGTGTAGGTGCATAGATAATCATATGGTATAGACATGGAGGTTTAAAAATTCTAGAATACTAAGGAGATATGTACAGTCACATGACTAGTTGATGTCATAACCAGAACTAGAATCCAAGTTTCCAAACCCCATTCCCAGAAGGTTTTCCACTTAGTTGTGTTGCTACATCACACATTAATCAATAATACCAAGGAAATATTCCACCTTTAGAAATCACAGAATGTAAGAATAAGAAAGGATCTTCTGTCTTACCCAATCTAACACACCTTACTGAACATTGAACTTGAGGCTAAAGAGGGGATCAGACATGTCCAGAGCCAAGTGATAGTTTTCTGAATTCTTGGGAAGTCAGAATTAGCATTGTAGAATAGAACAGGGGGTGGATGGGGAAGCAGAGTTGGAGTTATATTTGAAGTCCAGTCTTGATTCATTCCCATTGCCTGTCATTGCCAAGGACCCGGGGAAGAACCCCCGGTCCTCCTGAAAAGGGTTTTTGTTTGATCCCACAGCAATCCATCAATGAAGCCATACGGACATCGACCCTCCCCCGCAACAGTGGGGCAGGAGCCAGCAGCGGCGGCAGTGGAGAGAATGGTCGGGTGGTCAGCCATGACTTCCCCAAGTCCATGCAATCGATTCCTTGCATGAGCCACAGTTCAGGGATGCCCTTGGGAGCCACAGGATTGTAACTGGAGCAGATGGAGACCCCTTGGGGAGCAGGCTCGGGCTCCCCAGCCCCATCCCAAACCCTTCAGTGCCAAAAACAACAACAAAATGAAACGCAACCACCACCAACCACTGCGACCACAAGAAGGATGATTCAACAGGTTTTCCTGAAGAATTGAAAAACCATTTTTCTGTCCCTTTCCTTTTTTTGATGTTCTTTCACCCTTTTCTGTTTGCTAAGTGAGGATGAAAAAATAACACTGTACTGCAATAAGGGGAGAGTAACCCTGTCTAATGAATCCTGTGTCTCTGACAGTAGAGTCACTGGAACACTAATGAGGAAACTGCACTGTTTTATTTTAATTCAGTTGTTAGTGTGTCTTAGTGTGTGCAATTTTTTTTCTTACTAATATCCATGATTTGCAGGTTCTGTTAGGCCCTTTCCTTCTCCTTACTTCTTATCCCCAACTCCCTACCTATCCCTCTTCAGTTTTCAGATTGGAGATTCAATATTTGTTCCACTTTACAAGCAAGAGGGAAAAAAGCAACCTTCAAACTAATTCTCCATGGGGGCTTTCCATGTTACCCTCCACTCCTTGGCCCCAAGCCTTTGGTGGGGACAGACATTGTTGGAGAAGTGGGCTGCCTTCCCCAAGTGGGGCACTGCTTAAGCACTGATTTAGTGGAGAACACAGGTGAAAAGCAACTCAGGATGAGGGTGGTGGAGAGGGCAGGGGCAGATGTGCAGTCAGAGAAGGACTTCTCAAGTTACTGCTGCTCAGAAAAACAGTTCCTTTAATGTGGAAGAGCCATTTCACAGGCCATAGGTGGTATGGTATATTTCTTCAGAGTCAACCTCGGCCCTGAGAAGTATGTCCTTCTGGTGTGCTCAGGCTCAATGGCAGTCTGGTAGCTGAAGGCACTTCGCCTCCTAAACCAAGCAGAATTTTGGGAAGAGATAACAGCCAGGGGAGATATTGCCCACGATTCTCACTTTTTCTTTGCCTGGTACCTAAGCAGGAACCCATTGTGGAGTAGATTCTCTTCTTCTATGGAGCCTCTGACATGGGGAGCAATGCTATGCAAGCTAAGTGTGAAAGAAAGGTGACAGAATAATTTTGGAAGAGGAAGCCTCATCAAAATTTCATACAAAATAGAGCTTTCCATGGTGTGCCCTATCCTAGGTTTGAGAAAGCACATATGAAGTTTATGCTCATGCAAAGAACTTGGGTTTTTATGTTAATATAAAGTGTTGTTTTAGCATGTGGCCAGATAATGCTCTGTCATCTTTAGAAAGTGAGATACCCCAGGAAATAATTGAAGATGTATAGGGAGATAGATTAAGTTGATAATGACATTTAGGGCACCTCAAGACCTTCGATCCCAGGTTCTAACCCAAGGAGGCTGACCTTCCCCCAGCTAAGACAGCATGAGAACGTTGTATTCCAATATACCTATGATTAGGGCTACAAAGCTGAACTAAAGCAAGACTAGTGAAGTGGCAGGGTTTATAGAGAGAAGCCCAGGCTGAGTGCAACTTTGGTTGGAAGTGAGAATCCCTGACATATAGCTTTCTTGGAGATCCCAACTCTCATTCTTGGTGCAACTGGCTTCCAGCTCTCCAGCAGTCACTCTCCTAGGTGCATGATTCAGTGCGTGCCATGTGTCATTAGCTTTTACTGATAACCGTACTCTGGCTTGTTCCCTTACCCCCTACTTCTATCCAATTTTCTCTGCTAGGGGTTATCATTAAAAATTGACATGCTAAAGGTTTTGGAGCCTATCTAGGGGTAGGTGCAGCTTGACTGGCTTTTCTGTGGATTCTCTCAGTGGACCCACAACATCTCTATATCTCTCCACTCTCCTGTCATCAGCCATAGCAAAGAATCCTTCCAAAATCAAACTCTTCCCTTTTTCGACTCAAGTGTTGTTGTTCAGTCTCTCGCGTGTCAATGTGGGCATGGTTCATGAAACCAGACCCTCAAGATGGATGATTGCTTTTCACTACTGCCATCTGATGTCCCTCAGCCCCTGCCCTCGCACAAGATTTTTCTCAGCCTTCAGACTACCACTGCAGAATCCGAAGTGACCCACCATTAAGGTGTCTGCATCTTGGAAGAGTTGGAAATAACCCTTTAACATCAACATGCTTCAAAGACTTTTTGCCTTTGGCCTGGTAAGACGCCTCTCCAGCTACTGAGCCCACCAGTAACATGAGCGGATAAAGAGAGACTTGTTTGTGCTAGAAATGAGGGTCTATGCTATGAGGGGGTCCAAGACTCTGGCGAAATATGCTTTTTCATCAATGGAGAAATGAAAGGAAAACAAAAGCAAGAAAAAAGTTAACTTGTATTATGTATTTTTACTACACTTTTCTTAAAAATAGAGCATTGGGGAAACTCTGAAAGAGACTGACATTTTTCTCAACAGGAATCCATACTTAACAGTTCTGGCTTTCATTAAATTTTGCTCTTTGGTACCTGGGCCTTTTATTTAACATCTATATTTGTTTTAACTCTCTTGGCAGATGTGTGAAAGGATTCTTGCTTGATCAAACACTAAATATTTTTTTGGTTCCTGTTTTTCTTTCAAATAGCCAGGTTTTTTTTCTTTTGGTATTTGCATAAAATGAAAATATCACCGAATATTAAATCACTGTGGATCCATTATCTACTTTTCATATTTGTCCATTCCATTTTTGTGCCATTTCTGAAGCCGGGGCTCTAGAGATTATTTCCTTATTGCAGAGCCTAAGACTAGTAGGTTTTTAACTGTGACCACTGTTTCTAACTCACAAACAGCTCTCGAGTCATTTCAGCTGAACTAGAACTTGTGAGTTATTCATCCAAATAGGATAACCACAACAACAACAAAAGGCAAACGGTGGTATTTGGCTTCTAGGAGCCACAATTCCAATTGCATAAAAACCAGAGCTTGACTTGGAGCCATCACAGTACCTCTAGGGAACTGGATGGTTCACATGGAACATCTCCCAGACATCCCCAAACTGGAGAGGTATAGCTGTGATGTGCACAAAGTCATAGCCAGAACTAAATCTAGACCATGCTTATAAGTCTAGATTATCCAGAGGATAATTTTGGTCCTCAGACACCACAACTTTCATTCTTGCCTAGAAGCTTTTTTTCCCCCTTAAGCAAAATGGCTTTCTGTAAAGGATCTGACATTTGTTGATACATAGATATCAATGATTAAGAACAGCTTCAAGTATTTTCTTTCCCAAGGAACACTGCATATTAACAACGACCAGAGGTCTAAAATAAATGAACAGAGAAGCTCAAACAGTAGCATGGACAATAACTACTACAATAGAAAAGGGTTGGGAGAAAGAAGAGAAACTGGCAGGTTTGTGTGAAGCTACAGTCATTGTTTGCATACACCTTGCAGCATCTAGGGTACCTCTGAGTGAGAAAGCACTTAACACTAGCTGACTGCAGAGAAAAATGATTTCTGTTGCCTTACTGTCAAATAGCTTGGACAATGGTCATAATGGCTATCATAGCACAGGCTGCCATGTATTGAGCACTTACTATGTTAAGCACACTTCATACCTTCTATATCATGACAGAAGCCCTCAAAGTAGGGCCTTTCAGATGAGGAATCTGAAACTTAAAGAAATTACATAACTTGCTCACAGACCTGTAAGTGACAGCACCAGGATTTGAACTAAGTCTGTCTAAATCCAAGCCTTTACAACCCTAACTACCCACCTCACTGTGAACCAGGTCATGATGAACTATGGCCAGGAAATACCAAGTGAGTTCTCTACCTACCTATTATGCCAAAGTAACTGAAAATGGAATGGTGAAACCCATACCAGATACTCTTTTTGGAAAGCCAGTCCATGCTCTTAGGGCATGGAGAGATCATTAATCTAGACAGAATTGCAAAAAGAAAAGAGGAGGGAAGGGTGCCACTTATAGCACCTTTACAATGGATCTAGGCTCAGGAGTAGCAAGCAGGTAAGGGAGGGGACTAAAAACCAGGTTCCATTAGCAATGGTTGATCCAGCCTACAAAAGGGTCCCCAGAGCTTTCATGAGGAAAATGGAGATAACTTTTTCTGTTTGGGCAAGTTCAGGATCAGTTCTGGTCATTACAAGGGCAATGGATTTAGGTTCAACTAGTGGTCAAAGTAACTCCATAGTAAAATTAGGTTAACACTGGACTTAGAACAGCTCCCCCTGTCAGAGAGATGTTACAGGTGTGAACATTGAAATGCATATCCTCTGATTTTCTTCCATTCCAGATCCCTAGAGTTCACTATTAACTTGATGTCCTGTGTGTGTACAGGAGAGGGGAAGAGGGAGGAAGGAAGTCACGATCACCAAGACTTTTTCTTGAATCTTTTATATCCCTACTCTTCAGCTCCCCTGGTCAATAACACCCTGATGGGCACTGAGATGAAGCCAGCAAGGCCCTGCAGGAGCGGGCATGGATGTCTTTCACTGAAATAAAGCAAAAAATCAACCTACCTCGAATGAGAGACAAAATAGCAAGTTTGTTCCACAACAAATGCTTACATGCTATTTAAGAAAGAATTTCTATAGGGATAAAGGTCCAAAAAAAGTGAGGTTCTTGGCTGGGTGTGGTGGCTTATGCCTGTAATCCCATACTTTGGGAGGCCAAGGCGTGCAGATCGCCTAAGACCAGGAGTTCAAGACCAGCCTGGTCAACATGGTGAAATCCTGTTTCTACTGAAAAAATACAAAAATTACCCAGGCATGGTAGCACATGCCTGTAATCCTAGCTACTCAGGAGGCTGAGGCAGGAGAATTGCTTGAACCTGGGAGGTGGAGGTTGCAGTGAGCTGAGATCGCACTGCTGCACTCCAGCCTGGGCAACAGAGTGAGATTCTATCTCAAAACAGAAACAAAAACAAAAAAAAAGAAGAAGAAGAAAAGTTGGGAAGGCCAGTGGATTAGAGTTTACAATACCTGGCTTCTCCTGGCTCTGTCTTTCAAGCTTGGACAAGAAAATGTACTGCCCTCAGTCTTATTTTACTCATCAAAGAAATGGGACAAAGGCAATGATTCTCAACGCTGCTTGCACATTAGCATCAACTAGGGAAGTTTTAAAAAATCACCAATGTCCAAGACATATCTCCAGATTTAGTCGGTCTGAAATGAAGCACAGGCATAGTAGGTTTTTTTAAATAATAATAATTATTGTTTGCTTTGAACTCCCAAGTGATTACAATGTGCAGCCAAGGTTGAGAACTACTACAATCCAGCCATCCTGGGGATCAAAGAAAGCATTCATGAAAACTTCTTTGAAAATTATGAAGTGCTATATTAGGAATATTTGTTAGTGGCCAGACCAATCACAGAGCCCAGGTCACCTGATGGCAGTCACTTTTTCAGTGCGGTTTCTCCTTCCTGTTGCTCTGGGCACATTCTGAGTTGTACGAATGTCTGTGGGCCGAGGGAACTCGGTTTCTTGTGAAAGCCAGAGGCCAGTATTACACCTGTGAACAGTATCTCCTCTATCCAGGTGTCCCAGTGAGTAAGAGCCTAGACTGGGCAAGATAGCCCCAGATATCAAATCTCCATAGTCCTAAAGAGCAAAATGTCATTATATTTATCTGATACCAGAGGAAGAAAAGACAGAGTCCCCAACTTGAGCTCTACATGCTCCTTTACCCTTTAGGCGTGTTTGTAATAACATAACATTCTGCTGGGGATAAGAAGAGACAAAAGACATTAGAGATAAGATAATCATCACAGAGGTCCTTCCTCAGGAAAGGATAAAAAAACAACCTAGTCAAATGAGTCAGCCTTCAACACGGTCAGTTATTTTCCAAACCGGAAAACTACTTGGCTGTTTCCATTATAGACACCAGATCACACCACCTGCATTTTTAACAAAGTCCACTGGAAGGCACTGCCCATCAACTGCATCTTCCTGGGCACACTGAGTCCTCTGGTGACTCTAAGTCTTAAGTCCTCTTCCTCAATGCTATTTGCCATTTTTATAGCACACCAAGGAATGGGAACCAGCATTTACTCAGCATTAACTGCATACCAGGTAGGAAGCTAGGGTTTCGAGTACATCTTTTTGTCCTCAAAACAATCCTGCGAGACAGGGATTTATCACCATCGTAAGAGGAAATGGAAGCTCAGAACCCAAAGTCATGCAACCAACCAATGGCTTGGCCTAGATTCTAATCCAAGTCTGTCTCCAAAGTTACATTTATCATTTCCACTTTACTTGACCACCTCTTGGGGAGATTTCACTGTGCTACAGAAAGCAGTGAACAGAGATTTTAAAGATATGAAGTCTATTGCTTGCATTACTATCAATATGCTGTAAATACCCTGGGCAACTCATTTCAGTACTTTTGGCCTCAGTGTCCTAGTCTGTGAAATGAAGGAAGGAGGATAAATCTAACAATATCTAAGATCCTGTTTTTCAGTAATCCTCAACCAGGAGCAATGTTGTCCCTAGGAGACATTTAGCAATATCTGGAGACATTTGGGGTTATCAAAACTGGGGAATGGAGTTGCAATTGGCATTTAGTGGATAGAGACCAGGGGTCCTGCTAAATAGCCTGCAATGCACAAGGAAGCCCCACACAACAAAGAACTATGCAGCTCAAGGTGTCAATAGTGCCAAGGCTGAGAAACCCTGTCTCACGTAATTACAGCATCCCAGTAGCATGTTGGGATGTGGACGATGACAAAATAAGGCTGAATAGGAGCAGGATGAAGATCCTAAATCAAGTAAACCTTCAGAGAAGATGAACACTTAACATGAATTTCGGCAAAGAAGTTGAGTTTGCCGAAGGAAGCTGCAGTCAGAAGAGTTCGGCCCTATACACAGATACAGGCTAGAGAAGCCAAGGTCAGAGGTTCAATCAGGCAATCAGACAGACCTAACAACATGGCTCAAGAGAGAGCAGGTGACTCTGCCTGCAGATGTGGTTTATGCACTTCCCAGTCTCCCTGCTCTTTTTGCCAGGTGCCTCTGCAGCCAGAACAAGTTCAGAGACCTATTGGTGAGCCCTCCTTTCCCCCAAGAGACTGAATAAGCTTCGCTTTTACTTTTATCCCAGAATAATACACATGCATCCTTCTAACAAACATAGGGTAAGCACCCGTGTCCACAAGTAGATGTCATGGAGAATAAGAGACAAATAAGTCGTAGACCTGTCCCTTGGAAAGTTGAGAGTCAGGAAGGAAAAATAAGACACAAAAGCACCACTAAGTAAAACACAAGTTTTGACCTGGTTCGTGCCAGATGGGAATAAAGGCAAAGTGCCTGGGTCATCTTCCACATGCCATCATCATCTTGTGTCCAGTCTCTGAAGAAGGGCCTCTGACCTCAGATTACATGATCATCCATACCCCTCTTCCCTTGATCTCTGTTTTTCAGCTATTCCAGCTTCTGTCCTGTTCCCCAAACATGCCAAGAACAGTCCCACTTGAACACTTTTGCACCTGCTGTTTCCTCGACTTGAAACCCTCTTCACCTAGATCTTTGTGAGGTTGGCTCGCCATCATCCACATCTTAATGCAAAATGTCATCTCCTCAGATGGCATTTCCTGTCCACCATATCTAAACTGGCTCTAAAGTTACTCACTCTTGCATTACTCATCACCACCTAATAATATCTTGTTTACTTGCTTATTGTTCTCTCCCCCGCATCTAGAATATGTATTCACAAGAAGAGAGACCTTCTCTGCCCAGCACAATATCTAGCACATAATAATTTCTCAATCGGTATTCATTGAATGAGGTAATGAATGAGAGAGGGAGAGCTGAAATGCTAAGGCATGGAATCGGGAATAGGCAAGGTTTCTTTGGGAAAGTGTGATCTCTCAATGTAGCTGGCACCACATTGCCAAGCAGAGCGGTAAAAGAGAAGGCTGGACTGGACGTGGGGAGCTGATGCTCAATTCATCATGAAATAGGGAGTTGTTGAAGTTTCCGGAGCTGAAAAAGAAATTCATGCATGTATCAGGTATTGAGCTTAGCAAGAAACTAGCACAGTGTAGGCATCTATTATGTGCCAGGTAGTGTGCAAGGCACTTTCCACCTTTCCTGTCATTTAACCCTCATCGCAACAACTCTGTGAGGCAGGATCACCATCCTAATTCTGTACGTGTGCAAACTGAGGCTCAAGAGTAGAAGCAGAACTTTAGCCACCTAGATTTTATGTAATTCCTGCAACACGGGAACTCACATAACAGATAGTTAGAAGCCATCTGTCCACATGACGGTTTCCAGTAAAAAGCCCCAGAAGGATACTACCAGAACAGGGGAGACCTGCGACCTGTGGATGGCACTGCTTGATTGTGTAAGAAAGTCACCAGACAAGGAGCCAGTAACTACCAGGGCCCCAGTGGGTGTTGTACTAACAAAGGCACTGTGTTGAGGAGGATTCTGAGCCCAGTCTATACTCAATAAAAGGGAACCACGGGCCAGGCACGGTGGCTTACACCTGTAATCCCAGCACTTTGGGAGGCTGAGGTGGGCATATCACGAGGTCAGGAGATCAAGACCATCCTGGCTAACACGGTGAAAACCTGCCTCTACTAAAAATACAGAAAATTAGCCGGGCGTGGTGGCGGACACCTGTAGTCCCGGCTACTCAGAGGCTGAGGCAGGAGAATGCTGTGAACCCCCGAGGTGGAGTTTGCAGTGAGCCTAGATTGTGCTACTGCACTCTAGCCTGGGCGACAAAGTGAGACTCCATCTCAAAAAAAAAAAAAAAAAAAAAAGGGACCATGATGGATTTATAAATCACCCTGAGCACAAGATGAAGAAGGGAAGCTTCTTTGCGACATATTCACCTTCATTGGTATAGCAGAACATTCTCCTCAATTCCTGAATAATTATAGGCTTTTTGGCCCATGGGAAATATTGACAGTAATATCTTATAATGACACATGGTAGGGTGTCCTTTAGTGCATGTAAGGGCTTTACATGTAAGTGTTTGGACTATTGCCACAGTAAGGCTGTTGTTACCAACCAACAAAGAAAGCAACACACGCAATCAGTCCATAAACACCAAGCCACAGGAACTATGTGGTAGAATAATTAATAGCTATAAACATTACCACTGCTATTTGTTGAACATCTACACCGCGCTGGGCATTTTACATACATGGTCTGACTTCATACTCACAACATCTTTGGAGACAGATAGTAGCATTTCAACTGGATAAACGTTTTAAATAAATGAACAAAGACTCAGAAAAGTCATTAAGAGTTGAATGGGATGTTATAAATGATATAACCATTATTTCATCCAACTATATTTTATAATATAATAAGCGAACTTGAAACCTTAGAGAATAAGTGACTTGCCTAGGGTCACATAAGTTCCTAGTTAGACTAGCTAGAAGCTAATAGCTAGAAGCTAGCTCTCCTGGCTCAAAGTCCAGGGTACTCTGCATGTAAGAAAGAGGTTTTCTCACATTTAAACAATCCTAAAACTCAATGTCTGGATTTTCTTTCTACTTTTGTAGAGTTACTTGAGGATATCTGGATAAACTGTGCAATGATCTAAGGAAGGTGTTTTAAAGAGAGGCAGCTGAAAGCTGTAAGTAAGACTAGTCTCAAATCTCAATAGAGTAGGCAAATGCCTAGATAGTGGGACTTCAGGATCATGACCAAATTTCCCCCAACCAAAAACATTTCCTTAGTGTTTACTGTATCCCCCCAAATTCCTTATCCAAAACAAAGCCTTTTATTCCACAAAGTTTGTTAAGTTTCTTTGTAAATGCACTTAGTATGCAAAAATATCTGGCAAAGTCAAACTGGCCCTACATACCTGTTACAAGGTGTTTTCTTAATAATAGCTTTTAATAGAAATTATAGGCCAGGTGCAGTGGCTCATGCCTGTAATCCTAGCACTTTGGGAGGCCGAGGTGGGCAGATCACGAGGTCAGGAGTTCGAGACCAGCCTGGTCATATATGATGAAACACCCATCTCTACTAAGAATACAAAAATTAGACTGGTGTGGTGGTGTGCGCCTGCAGTCCCAGCTACTCGGGTGGCTGAGGCGGAAGAATCACTTGAACCCGGGAGGTGGAGTTTGCAGTGAGCTGAGATTGTGCCACTGCACTCCAGCCTAGGCAACAGAGGGAGATTCCGTCTCAAAAAAAAAGGAAAAAAAAAAAAGAAATTATAGAAAGGCACTTGAAGGATAGGGTAAGTGAGCAGCAAAGTAAGAAAAGGATTCGCAATTAGAGGATGTTGAAGGCAAAGTTCACAATTTTACAGTTGGGAAGTCTTTGTTTTAGTGTGTACACCTGAAAAGTAGTCATGAAAGACTTCGAAATTGGCTATTCAGCAGAGAAACCTGATGCTGAATGTATCTAGAGTTTGAAGTGGAAGATTAAGTAGCTATCTAAATGATTCCAGGAGTAAGAAGTGATTTTATTAAGCTGATATTTATATAAATATGCTAGAAAATTAAAATAACTCCTTATCCTTTTCTCCAACTTGCTTTGAAACCTGATCGGAAACAGAAAATCATTTTGATTTTTCTTTCAAAAAAAACGCATTGTGACCTGGCGATCTTGTCTTCACATACACACTCATTTAGGAAAGAAAGAAAAAGATGCTATTAATTCAATTTGATTGAGTAATCAGCTTAATGAACTGGTTAGACCCCATTCAGTAATTATATAGAAACTAGCTTCTCAGGCATTGGAAAACTATTAGGGGAAAAAAAAAAGTGTAATACTGGCAGTGGATATCTGTGGATTTTGGCAACAGGGCATTCCTCCCTTTGGGGAGGAGCTCAAATCATGTGATCCTGTTTGTACTGACAATCTTAGTACCCTGCCCTACCCACACCTCTGGCCCAGGCAACTATAGTCCCTTTTTGCACTGGCCACAATGATTGGGCTATATATGATCGTATGGCCCAAGTTGGGCCAATTAGAATCCGTCTCCAGGACATTTAAATCTGGAGATCAAATGCGAGGGAGGTCTTACTTTTGAATACAAGCAAAAAGTATCCAAGGGTATCTCCTAAATCATGTAGAGAAAGCCTCTCTACAGCAAGAAAGAGCAAAGATAACTTTTCCAAAATTCATAACAGAGGGAAAAAGTCCTGACGGCATGTGAGTCCCTGGACCCAATTTTCCAGAGGTGGGCCCCCTTAACCAGATTTCCCAGGGACATGAACTAATCGATTGCTTCTTTTGCCTAGTTGCTTTTAGTTAGATTTCCATCTCGAATAACCAAAGGAATTTTGATCCAACAATCAGTGACAAGCTATAAACCATATAACTAAGTAAGAAAAAGGAAGCCAGTGTTGGAGATACAACCGGTTGTTTCCATAGTTAGCAACTGATTAGCAAACAGTTTGATCGAATTCAAACTTTTCATGTCCAGATCCATGTGTGTGTATTGAGGCTCCAATGTCACCATCCTGACTCCTGTCAGCCTCCATTTTCTCCTCTGCTATCAGAGGAAAGAATCCCCTCCTAAGGGTTGGAGCACGGACTGTGAGCGTTAACTCATAAATAATTGAAAGCTCTCTGAAAAAGATTTGGTGTTAAGGATGCGATAAATAAGTCCTCAAAGGGGTGCCTTTCTGTCCATAAAATTTTATTTTCTTCATCCTTTGGAAAACAGTCTATTAACAGAGAGCCTCTCGCTGCTCTCACTTTTCTCTCCCCCTTTGAATCATTTCAGGGAGAGAAGGGGAGTTTTTATTGTTCATGTTTACTTTTTTTCTGCAGCAGAGACTGGACACCTACAGTTGGCTATCAACTTTGCATTAACTGTGTTTCCACTGTTGTTAAAAAACACACTAACTGCATACATTCCATGAGGACTTGAGGGAGGTTGCATATATAAATGAGAGTGTATAAACAGAAAAACAACAGAGGCAAATTATACTAATACACAAGCCAGCAAGGCCAACCTGCAATTTAGTGTTTTAAGAAGCCCCTGAAAAATCTGTACCATGTGTCGACTCATACACAAAATTTCACTCACTACATTTGATTCTTTTACTTAGAGTGATGATTGCTCTGGAATAATCATCTTTCACATTGCTACAGAATTCCGTAGCCATAAAGCTTTTTCATAACTGTCATCTGTCTTGGTCCACAGCAATGTTCTGAATATGGATGGAGTAGAGATTATTTTTCCTATTTTATAAATTAAAAACCTGAAGTTTAAAAAGATCAAGAGACTTGTTCAAAGTCACACAAGCCAAAGTGGATGAAATGGAGCTAAAATATGAACATCCTGACTCTTGATGGTCTCTGCACTCTGTCAAATGAGAATGAGACAGTTGCTGGGGATGTGATTGATATCTCTTACATGGAGGAAAAAGGTAAAAACATGCATTAGTTAACTTGAAGATGTAATTGGCCAAGAGCTGTCCCTACATATAAAAAAGTGATGAGAAGGAAACTAATATTGGTTGCAGGCACAACCAAATTGAAGGGTGATCTGACAGATGTTCTTGTTCCGTCACTAGAAATTTAGGGAGGTGTGGAAAATTCTGTTCACTAGAACTTTAAGGAGGTGGGGGAAATTCTGTTCAACAGAATGCCTCAAAGAGAGCCCTCCAGGTGGCTGCAATGAATGTCATCTAAAGAGTTACCAAGAACCATTGCATTTCTCTGAAGGCTATGCAAACAGAGATGGTGCTGCCATTTCCCCTAATTGCACATTCTCTGTCCTCTGTATAATAGTAAATATACTTAAAGAATATTAATCAGAAAAGTCCAAGATGATACAACTGCTGGGGCACCAAGAGGTCACAATCAGGTACAGGTGAATTTCTATAAGCCAGGCCCTGTGGCTGATGTCATGATATGCTCTCTCTTTCAATGTCCATAAGAATGGTCTGTGAAGCAGGCATTATTATCTGCATTTCATTTGTGATGCTCAGAAAGGTTAACTTTCCCAATGTCACAGAACTGTCAATTGTTGGAGTCAGGTTTAGATTTTGAAGTTATCTAACTCTGGACTCTCCCAGCCTGGCAGAAAGATAAATGCTGAATCTTCGTAAATAATCCAGAATGAAGCAGGGCATGGTGGTATGCACCTATAGACCCAGACACTCGGGAGGCTAAGACAGGATAATTGCTTGAGCCCAAGAGTTCCAGGCTGTAGTGCACTATGATTGTGCCTGTGAATAGCCATGGCACTCCAGCCTGGGCAACACATAGTGAGACCTCCATCTCCAGAAAACAAAAAACTCCAGAATCATTTGACCTTGCAAACTAACTCATGGTCCATTTTTCAAAAATATGGATTTACAATAAAAATCAGTTATTTATCTTCGTTTTTCTCCCATACCCACTGAAGAGAAGGTTGCAGCAAGGTCAGTTTGTAAAATATTTTCTACACATCTAGCCTCATTCTAGTCTCACAGTAACTTTATGAGGGCCAAGGGTGGGCACCAATATCCCCATTTTACAGATGAGGAAACACAGGCTCGGAGGGATTTAATGGGTTGACCAAGGCCAACCCAGAACTTTTAACTACAGCTCCAAAAATCTTCCCACTCCGCTCTCTCACCAAGCCCAGCACATATTCAGTACTCAATAAAGTAATGAATTAATAATAGATGACTCAATGCAAGGACTATATCTCAGAAGGATTGTGCTTTCAAATTCTCCACATGTAGCTCTTTCCTTGCTGCAGAAAACCAAGACTCATTAAATGGTCAAATCTGCAGAAGCTCTTCCCCCCATTCCCCTGAGAGAGCTGTCAGCAGTGCCATTTCCTTTCAACTTGGCCTTCCTCACCCCCACAGGGTGTGATCAGCCCACCTGCAGGCGCGTTCATTTGCTCTTTTCTCATCTGTCCTACAGCTTTCTCCTTTCCCACTAGCTAGCACACTGCCTAAGCTCACACTTTCCCTTGCCCCCTGCCTCTCTGGCAGCAGCATGAGCCATCTCTGCCCATCCCTCTCTCAATCCAGCCCAGTAGGACCGACCGTGGCAAGAAGCATACGTGGCATTCAAGCCAGAAGATCACAGGAGACTTGCTGCCCCAACCCCACAGAAATTACTTCCTCCTGCTCTAATCTTATTATGAATGTGAAGCCATGCCTGTGCCAGGGAGGGAAAGGTGAAGAGAGACCGCATATGCCTAAGACTTAGGAATCATTGTCTACATCTTGGGTTAATCATACACAAGTTCCCAGTATCTTGGACTCACAATTACAACAGCTTGAGGGCTGGAAGGTCACTATCTAACATGCCTCCTGCTTGTATTCTTCCAGGAACATGCATACTCACCAATCTCCTTCAGGTAGCTGGGTTCTCACTTAGCCTGCTCAGACTTTTTTAAGATAAACATCTCCACAATGTTCAATAATACATTGTGTAGCCGGGTATGGTGGTTCACATCTGTAATTCCAGCTATTCAAGAGGCTAAGGAAAGAGGATCACTTGAGCCCAGGAATTCAAGACCAGAACTGGGCCACTCCCATCTCTAAAAAAATAACAAGACCCTATCTCTAAAAAATTTATTTAATAGTAGTAATACATCATGTGACATGATTTCCTCATTCCCCAGGGTCATGTTAAGGGTCAACTAAGGCTATATGTGTGTATGTGTGCATGTCTGTGTGTTGTATACACAAGAGTATTTGTAATCTGCAGCGTGCTATACTGATTGTAAGGTAGCATTATTGTTATTATTATTTCCACAGTTTGGGTTCCTCCTGTGCATTCTAGTGATGCTTCAGTTTGTCACTTTATGCCAAAAAGGTAACCCCCAGATATCTCAACATCACCAACTCCCTAGACTTCAAGAAGAGAAGGAAGACAGTCATTCATATTTAATGAGCACAGTGTTAATTAAGCGTTTTGTATCACTATGCCATTCAATCCTCTTAAGAACCCTGTGCTGGCCTGGCACAGTGGCTCATGCCTGTAGTCCCAGCACTTTGGGAGGCCAAGGTGGGCAGATCACGAGGTCTAGAGATCGAGACCATCCTGGCCAACATGGTGAAACCCCGTTTCTACTAAAAATACAAAAAATAATCCAGGCGTGGTGGCGGGCGCCTATAGTCCCAGCTACTCAGAAGGCTGAGGCAGGAGAATGGCATGAAGGCGGAGCTTGCAGTGAGCCAGGATCGCACCACTGCACTCCAGCCTGTGCAAAAGAACGAGACTCTGTCTCAAAAAAAAAAAAAAAACTGTGTTGTAAAGAGACTGTGATTATCCTCATGTTGTAGATGAAGAAACTAAGGCCAAGAGTAAACAAGTAACTTGCACAAGATTGAAAATCATAAAAGGCAGAGTTAAAATCTGAATCCAAATCTGTGGGACTCCAGCTCCTGACCCTCTCACCATGAGGCTACAGGGTTTTGGAAGTACCCAGTGTGAGAGGCCATCGTCTGCTCTGTTCTGTTCATTCGTTAGGAATTCGAGACTTGGGGAAAGGGTCCCTGTCCTCAAATAGGAAATGGTCTAGGAAATGGAGCAAGAAAAAAGCAGGTGGTGTGGTAGCAGGTGCCTCTGTCACTGTCATTCTCAGAGGTTGGAGTTCAGCCAGGACACATAGTGCTGGCCCGCCCCACATCTGCACTTTGCCTGGATGTTTTGTTAAGTAGGTGGAAGCTGGTGGTCAGGAAGACCTGGCTCCACCCTGCTGAGTTCCAGCTCTTCTCCAAGGCCATTGATGAAGTCAATCTTGGAGGAGGGGCCCACGAAAATCTCAAAAATTACAAAGCACAAGCTCTGGAAAAGGTCTTCATGTTTGGGGATGAGCCAAAACCAGGACAGCATGCGAGCTGAGAGTGGAGAATATGGAGTCTTGCCTTTAAATCCTGGCAGTTGGATAACACTGAGCAGTTAGTTAAACTTTCCAAGCCTCTGCTCTCTCATCTATGAAACGGGTATAACAATGCTTACCACAAAGGGTTGACTAAATGACCTCAAGAATATAAAGCTCTTTGCACAATGCCTGACACACTCTAAACCTCATATCTAGTCAACATTAGTCATGATGGTAAAGAAGGAGTTAAGTAGCTCAGTGTGGCTTTTCATTCTCAAAAAGCCACTTTATTTTGAATTCAAGGGAAAAAAGAGAAATGTTTCTCAAAACTTCAAACCTTTTATAATTTTACTTTTCTCAACTGGCTCTCATGCAAAAACAAACAAATGAAAGCTATTTAACTCTTGTTTTGTCCAAATCCTTGTTTCACAAATAAGGAACTGGGTCCCAAAGAAGAAACAGAACGTGTCCAATGTCGCAGGCTAAGTTGCTGGCAGAGAGTCCAGAATTCCTACAGCCTCCCATGACATTTGTTTCCAAGGCCCAAGATGCTTAAGAGGAATTATGAGAAGAGAGGAAGGCAATAAATTTGCCGCCCTGCGACAGCTGAGACAGTTTGAGCTGACTTCACAGGCTGATTCTACATCTAACAAAGCACCACCCACAGAGGCCACCACTTATGCAGATACCAGGGTTCAGGAGGACCAAATTGTTTCCTTTCCTCCTGGACCACTTAGACTAGCATCAAGGGAAGTTAACATCAAGCCCCCAAATTGTGTAAATATCTGTGCTTAGAATCAAAACCTAAAATAAGTGATATTGTGGTCAATCCAGGACTAAAATCCAGACCTCCTAAATATTCCAATTAGGGACTTACCAACTCACTCAGATGGCTGTTCTCTTTTTCATTGCTGTGTAACAAACTTGCACCAAAACTCAGTGATGTAGTCAAATTCTGTGGCTCCAGAAGTGGACAGGGCATGGCAGGGACAGCTCTTCTCTGTTCCACAGTGTCTGGGACTCAGGTGGGAAGACTCAAACTTTCATAAGCACGACTCCTACACACACACTGGAATTTTCTAGAGGTTTCTTTGCCCTCCTGTCTGGTACCTGCATTGGGATGAAGTGAAGATTTAGTCTGCCGCTTACCCTGAATGTGGCCTTTCCACATGACTTGGGCTTCCTCACAGCATGGTGGTTCCTAGGTAGTCATGGCAGTTCAGGTTCCAAGCATGGGTATTCCCATGAACAAGGAATACTTTTTATGACCCACCCTCAAATGGGTGGTGACACTTAGCACATGGCATCACTTCCATCATACTTTATTGATCAAAGTAGTTACAAGCTCACCTAGATTCAAGGTAAGGAGATGCAGATGCCACATCTCAATAGGAGTGTCATCTAATTTGCAGGCATTTTTTTAGAGATGCAGCTGCCCCTTGCGTGTGTATATCACCAGCCTAAAAATGCCCTAAAGCTCCTCGAGCTTATTTCCATATTTTATAGCTTCTCCATCCTCAACTCTAAGAATAAAGCAGGGCCACTGTGCTTAAACGAAATAACATTTTATCTGAGCCTCGGCCCTTGACTGGGGCTCCCTGGCAGGGCTCTGGTAAGCATGGCCACTTACTTCCATGATATTGTGCATTCATCCCTTTTTTTCTGTCTCCTCATCTACTCCATTGCTAAGACCTTTCAGTTCTATTTCAAAATATATCTTGAGTCCTTCCACTTCTCTCCACCCCCACTGATGACAGCCTTATCAGAGCACATCACTCTTCTGCTATCTTTCATCAACTTCTGCTGCTCTTAGAGTGGAATCTAACTTTTGGTCCCACAAAAGGATTAGTGTGCAGGACCTGGCCCTGCCTATCCTCCAAGCTCACTCATCTCACTCTTCTACTGGCTTAATGTTTTCCAGCTTCACCAACCTCCTTTCTCTTCCTCCAAGGCATCTCCAGGCCCTTGCACTTGCCCCTCCTCCTGGAATGCCCTTTCTGCAGCTATTTGCACACCTGCTCATTCTGATCCTTCGAATGTCAGCTCAAATGTCTCCTCTTTGGAAAGGCTTCTGTGAGCACCCTCTCCATACACTTTTGGTCCCTTCATGCCAGTCATCATAATCTGTAATGACTATAACATCTTTACCTTTGTGTTTGTTTTCTGATGAGTGCAGGGACCTTGTTTTCTTGTTCCCTGCTCTGCAGCCTGCACCCGGAATCCTCTCCGGTCCACAGCATGTGCTCAATAAGTATCTTTGAGATGAATGAGCTAGATGCAATGCTGCATAGCTTGTGGGAGCAGAAGAAATTGAGTCCATAAGTTTATTTACTCTTAAAAAGCAAATTACAACAGTCCCCTATACTTGCTGGTGATTCCGCCGGTCAACAAACAATGTGTTTTATAAAACAAAATAGAAAGAATTGAAAAATATTAGTGCCTTGGTAGGGCCCTCAGAGATCATTTAATTTCTCATTTTGTAATTTCTCCCACAAAATCCCAGAGAGTTTGTGGGATTTTACCCAAGATCATAACCATTTCTTCATAGCACAATATTTCTCAGTGTTTAATTTCTTTAATTAAACAAGCAATTGTCCACTGAAAAAAAATGAAAACTATATAGAAATAAGTCTCATAAAGATTGGACCTCCCCTGTTCTCACTCTGTGCTCCAGGAGGGACGGCTGTTTCTACTTCGAAGAGAATCCTTTCAGGCCCCTTTGTGTGTGATTAGAAATAGATATGTGCATACTTACGCATCTAAATCTTTGCCATAACACTTCACTCTCTTGAAAATTACCTTACACTTAAGAAATAAAAAGACTTCTTTATGAACGCATTGTTTTTATCACCACCAGCTGCAGTGGTTTCAAGGAAAGGGATTCAAGTATGTGCTACTCAGTGGCTGAGGGAAGAAAGCCGATGGGGCATTTGGCTGGTAGGAGGACTCTGTGGGATTGACCACCCAGAAGCCACGGTAGGGGGGATGGCGGGGGAGGGGGTGCAAATGAACTTTGCTCTCCTTGACCACTCAGGACCTGCTGATTTGGGTGAGATTCTAAACTTTCCTGATGAATAAGTGCTGACTGATACATAAAAAATGATTAGACAGCTGAATAATCTCCTATAAGTTTCATTGTGGGATTCAAAACTAGAAAACGGAAAATTTTCTAAGGGAAAGTGCTGAACAGAACCAGGAAAAGGGAGATAGAAGAGTTCAACAATTAACAATGGGAAGGCAGGAGTCAGACAGGCTGAGTTCAAATCTTGAGAGCCTCGCTGAACCTTGGTTTTCCTATCGGTAAAGTGGGGATGACAGAAGTACTAATGGCACTGGGTACATATGCACCACCCAAGCATAAAATAAATTATTTTACTTATTTATTTATTTAGTTAGTTAGTTAGTTATTTTTGAGACAGTGTTTCACTCTGACTCCCAGGCTGGTGTGCAATGGTGCAATCTTGGTTCACTGCAACCTCCACCTCCCAGGTTCAAGCAATTCTTCCGCCTCAGCCTCCTGAGTAGCTGGGACTACAGGCATGCACTACCACACCCGGCTAATTTTTGTATTTTCAGTAGAGACGGGGTTTCACCATGTTGGCCAGGCTAGTCTTGAACTCCTGACTTCAAGTGATCCAATAGGGGTTACTTTTAAAGTAAACAGATGGTAATGACTGTGCTGGGTGCTTTCCATGTTACATTTTATTAATCAGATGAAACAGAAATTGAACCTGGTCATGCGTCCCAATGATCCAAGGTCTTTAAAAAATAAAAATTGTTCATTATACCAGGCTGAAGAGGGCAGTGGGATGAGGAAATGGTACAACAGAACTTGTATTCTTGTTCTCTGCAACAAGAAGACTGTGGAGAAACCTCATGCCCAGTCTCTCTAAGTCCAAGTTAGCCCATTTGTGGATAATAATACTTGCCCTACCCCTAAGGATCATGTAGTATATGGGATGCTATGGTGTATTGCGACTGATCACAGTATAGATTTCACTAAGTAGAGAATGCATGAATGAATGAATGAATGAATGAATGAATGAATGAATGAATGAATAGATGGATACAAGGAAAAGACATGGGATGTGGAAAGAGTCATCCAGGCTGTGAGGTTACCTACTAAATAGACTTCTGAGTCACTCTCTCACACCCTAAGTTTTCTCATCTGTGATTTGAGATACTGATTCTTACCAACTCTAAGACACACATTTTTCACTTTGTTAGCATCTCCTATAGGGATGGTGGAGAAGCTCAGCCCTAGGAAAAAGTATCCATGAGGCAAAGTGAATGCAGTGCCTAGGACCCATAATACTTTTAGGAACCCACAAAGTGTGTTTAATTTCTTTCAAAATAAGAAGAAAAAGATAAACTTTTAGGTCAAAAAATATTTTAATATATAATATTAGTATATTAATCTGTATACCAATAGTCATAAAATGTAATTTTAAATATTTTCTCTGTAAGGGAACCACAAAAGTCATAACACAACCCTGGTTCAGCCCTCCACCTAGCCCAAGGTGATAACCTTGGAAACCTTTTCTTGAGACCCTAGAACTTCATAGTACACTAACTAAGAATCACCACACTCTTCTAAGGGTTGTTAGATAAAAGAAGGAAGTAACTTGGTTTGAGTGTCCTAAAGGAGAAGAACATAGACAACTATCGAAGATGCTGCAGAGGAAAGTCCTTGAGTGAAGGTCAGTTTGCATCCCCTTCTAATACCAATAGCTTATAATCCTCAATCATTATTGAATTTGTGTCTTCCTGACTTTCAAACACATATCCTATGTTTCTCCAACTAGATGTTCCATCTGCAATAAAGGTGAGATGACAGAGAACCCAACATGTGATTGAACTATTCTGAGTGTCCCTGGCCTCATCTGTCAATTAAAAGCCATTGAATTTTAGGGCCCTTTCACCTCTGAAATTCTTAAACAAGAAAGATAAAAAGGAAATAAACTATATGAAGGTGTAGATGATAAATGGTTACATTTTGCAGCAGTGTTCTTACATTTTATAAAACACCAAATCTTTTATGCTATTTCCTTAATCTCTAGATTTTTCTTTTTTTAATGGTAGAGATTTTAAGCTGCTCACCGAAGTCCATTTTCTCTTCTTCCTAAAAGTCCATTTTCTCTTCTTCCTAAGCACACACGTGGACTACATTTCCCAGCAACCCTTACATGTGGCCACGTGACTGAGTTTAGCCAATGAGAGATGAGCAGAAAAGATGTGCCACTTCCAGACCTGACCCGTAAAAAAAGCTCCATGCATGGTACTTAATGCTCTTTTCCTCATACAGCTAATGATTGGTTGACAGCATGGAGCAGCAACACCCACCCATCAGAACTTCTTTTGACTGTTATGTAAGCCAGAAATTAACTTCTATTTTGTTGAACCATTACATGTTTGGATTTATTTATTGCTATGATATGGCCTGCCCTAGTTATACAAGCCCCAAACTCAAATTTAACTTTCTTTTAAAACACACAATGAAAAATCAGTCATTAATACATCTTTTTTTTTTTAAGTTGCTGAAGCCAGATAGTCTGGGCAATAGTCACAGTTGCCTTTTAAATACATGTAGGACAAATGCACTTAAATAATGACCCAGCTATCCACCAAAATGTAACTTCTAATATAGGACAAATAGAACTTTGAACTTAGTTGTAGCCTTTGTGTATGTATTTAATAACCCTTTTTTTTCTGTCGTATTTTTGACACTTCCAAGTAGCTTCTTATTTATGTTTTATGAAAATGGTTTCTATAGAATGAAAAAGAATAAATGATCCCCCAAAATAATATTTCCTTTTTCTGATTCCCAATACCACTGTATTACCCCACTTCCTCTCTGGCCAATGAAAATCTGTCCTGCCTACTACTTCCGCTGCCCAAGAAGCTGAAACTAACCCAAGTAAAGCCATTCCCAGGGCTGGCTGGCAGTGTCCTATGGCCTGGCAACAAGAGAGGAATTGAACAATGCATGCCTGTCCCTCAAGAATAAGGAGTAGGGAAAGTGAGAGAATCGCTAGTGGAGCCAGATGGTGAAAGGAGGTATCAGATTTGAATTAGGAGATGGCAAGTCCAAACCATGTTCAAGCTAAATTTATGGAGGAATTGGAAAAGCACAGAGGGTGAGAAAGGGCTACACTTGGTAGCAACAGAAGAATAAAGCAGGTGCATGCAAAGATGCAGAGATATAAGAAGAGTCAAAATGAGCTTAGCAAGCTCAGTCTCACATCCTAAAAAATTCCCACTTTAAGCTGCCGTCCCTGTCCCTTCTCCCAGCAAAATCCCTCCAAGCACTGTGGCAACTTGAGAGATTTCATTGCAGCCAAAGTACCTCACCAGATTTGCTTCTTGGTACATCCCTGTAAGCCCCAAATGCCTAGCCTGTGCATTCCGGTACTAATGATTTTCAAATAAAAGAGATTCCCTTTGATATTCATTTATTCATGCATTCATTTGTTTACTTATTCAATAAATAATTGAGTTTGTTGAGCACCTACTGTGTACCAGCTAGGGATATAGCTATGAGCAAGACAGCCAAGGTCCATACCCATATGTAGTATACATTCTGATAAGGGATAGAAAGTTAATAAGTAAGCCAATAAGCAAACAAAAAATTGTAGTAGGTGCTCTGAAAGAAACAATTGGGATGATGCAAGATATTGTTCGAGGCGGGTGGAGAGGAGCTGTAGCCGGATGGTCAGGCGAGCCCTTCTAAGGTGATGTTTAAGCAGAGAGCTGACCAATGTGAAGGAGCCAGCTATGGAAAGAGCTGGGGGAAGAGTCATCTGTACCAGAGGGGAAAGGAAGAACATGGCTGGGCACGGTGGCTCATGCTTGTAATCACAGCACTTTGGGAGGTCCAGGCAAGCAGATCATTTAAGGTCAGTAGTTCAAGACCTGCCTGGCCAACGTGATGAAACTGTGACTCTACTAAAAATGCAAAAATTAGCTGGGTGTGGGGGTGGATGCCTGTAATCCCAGCTACTTGGGAAGCTGAGGTGGGAGAATCTCTTGAACTCGAGGGGTGGATGTTGCAGTGAGCCAAAATCGCTCCACTGCACTCCGGCCTGGGTGATAGAGTGAGACTCTGTCTCAAATTAAAAAGAGAAATAAAAAAAAGGAAAACAAAGGTGCTTCAGCTGGAAGGACTCAGAAATGTACCTGGAAGGGAAACCACCTTGGAACAGGATGAAAGTGTGCAGAAGTGGTATGGTAAAGTGCAATGGAACAAACAAGAACTACACTTATCAGTCTTTCCATTGGCTATTTCAATTTACACATAAGAGTAGGGTTGGTGTTCCATATTAACACCAATACAGCCAGAATCCATTCTTACGGTTCAGTGCACATGCCAAACCATTGTTAATTATTTTGAATATTATCCTTGCATCAGAGTCAACCATGTGATAGGCAGGGGGAAGAAGAGAGGCATAAGAAGCATCTCTTATCCTCTGCAGTTCACAATCAAGTTAGGTAATAGAGAATAAATGAATAACTCAATTATAACACACCAAAGCCTTTCTTGTATTAGAGATAAAAATAATGTGCTTTGAAAATCAGGGGAAGGAAGCATGAGGAATTGAGAAAATAATCTTACCAGAGGTGAGATCTAACTGGCACTTGATGCTATGATGGGATAATATCATGCAAGAGAGTGATGTCCATGACCCACAGAGGGGAAAACCTGGGCATGAACACAGAGGCTGAACACCAGGATCTATGTGAGGAGCAATGAATAGAGTGGCATCGAGGGGTGGCAGCAGGGGACACCAAGTGGAGGGCGGAAGGAGAGAGAAGGCAAGAAATACTAAATCGGGACAAGATCAGGAGGGCTATGAATGTCTGCCTGAGTTGCTGCTTTTTTCTCTTGGCAATAGCGATCATCTGAGAAGGGCCATAGCATTGTGGATAAGTACAAACTTTGAATCCCAGTTCCTCCACTTTCCAGCTGTCAGAGCTAGGAAAATCCTTTCATCTTACTTACAGTTTCCTCATCAGTGAAACTGAGAAATACCAAACCTCACAGGGCAGCTGATGCTAAGGTGAGGTAAATATATTGCCTGGGGTCCAGTAAGTACTCAATAAACACTGCAAGTTTTGCTGTTATAGAGGATTTCTGAGGGATGGGGAGTGACATAGATCGTTGTTTTGGAAGTTACTAGTTGAAGTAATAAGGAAGATGGACTGGAGATAGGGGAGAGCCTAGCATCAGGGAGATCATATTTAAATGGTAATCTCTATAGCTGAAGAGAATCCTAAATGCCATTTAATTTAATCTTTTCATTTTACAGATAAAGTGAGGCTCAAAGAGATGGTGTAACTTACTACAGCCTAGGTATGTGACTCCCTAAACAATGAATGCCCTTGCCCTCACACATGGTCTCCCCAACCTTTTCTATACCTATTATCCATCCAACAACTCAGTCTAAACAAAACAAAATTTACAAGGCATACTGGTTTCAATGACTTGAGACCTGGAATTTAAGCCAGGTTAGAAGAGGATACCAGTTTATTGACTTAGAGTAGAGTGACCAGCATTACAAGTCGTCTTCACCCCCCAGGCGAATATTTGCAAACCTTGAAATCAACAGGCCGGGCGCGGTGGCTCATGCCTGTAATCCCAGCACTTTAGGAGGGCGAGGTGGGCAGATCACCTGAGGTCAAGAGTTTGAGACCAGCCTGGCCAACATGGTGAAACCCCATCTCTACTAAAAATACAAAAATTAGCTGAACAAGACCATGCCATTGCACTCCAGCCTGGGCAACAAGGGTGAAACTCTGTCTCAAAAAAAAAAAAAAAAAAAAAGAAAGAAAAGAAAAGAAATCAATGAATCATTCATATCTAAACCTGAGTCTTATTATAGGGGGCTTGGTCAAAAACAGCCCCTGGACCTGTGAAAGCTCATCCCTGTTTGATGCTAATCGCGTGTGAATGCTTGAGTTAAGAAGGCATCATTAAAAGTACATTAAGTTTAATTATGCCAGCAGTGTCGGGCAGGAAGATGCTACCGCTTAATGCAAAATGCATAATTAGATAAGACCTAATCCATTAGATTTTTATTTGTTAAGAAAATGTGTCTCATCTATAAGTGTCACCACAAGTGATGGCTGGGAAACCACCTCCCAGATGAGGGCATTTCCACCATCTATGAGGCCTTTGGCAATAAATACTGCCATGATACACTGACACAAGGATGCTCTCAACTTCTACAAGTGAGCCTATCAATGAGAGCAGGCTTCAGGAGTCCAGTGCAAGGAGCCCAGCTTCCTTCTGTCTCTTGTGTAGTACAACAAGAGTCTTGGAATAGAAGTCAAGAGGGTTGGGCTCTGTTACCACCTCAGCCACTTTCTAGCTATGTGATACTTGGCTCTTAAGCCTCTGTATGCCTGGGTTTCCTCATCTATAAAATAAACCATTTAATTATTATAATTGCCTCATAGGGTTGATGTCAGAATTAAGCGAGATAATCCACGTAAAGTGCTTAGAGCAGTGCCTTGAACGTGTTATGTACTCAGTAAATAGCAGTTGCTGCTGCTGTTGTCATCATCATCATTATTGTCACCATTAATCTATAGATAATATTTTTATTCCAGATAGTCTATTATTACTTCATAACCTCCCCTGGATGAGCAAATCACTTTTCTTCACTAAGCCTCTATTCCCTCTTTTATAGAATAAGATGATATCCCCTAGTCATCTCAAAGGTTCTTTTGTTTTTATTTTGGTTTGGTTTTGTTCTTTGCTGGAATAGTATCCATATGTTGATAAGACTCTCAACGGGCTCCCCAAAATGTTAAGAATAACTGTGCATTTTATGTTTGGGAGTCACTACTCCTTTGAGATCTGATGAAGGAAAATAAATCCCCAATGCAGAAAACACACACACACATTCACACACACGTGCATGCACGCACCAAGTTTCAGTTTTAAGAAGATTATGGAACCTGCCTGAAATCCATTTGTTGTTCCCACAGGTGTCCACAAATGCCAGGTTCAGAAGCTCCGCTCTGAAGTTCCCTTTCAGCTCCCTACCTCTGTGAGCCATAAGGCCCCCATGCCCTATCTGTGAAATGGAGCTAACAAACCCTGCTGAACATCCTATACTACATTCACAAGTGCAGATAGCAGAGCATGATGATGAAGTCTCTGCAGTCAGAAATCAAACTCCAGCTCTGCTTCCTGTGAGTTGTGTATTCTTGGGCAAGTACTTTGATCTCTCTCTTTCTCAGTTTCTTCTTCTGATCGTTGGAAAAATTAAATGAAATAGTGGATGAAAAGGACAGAGATCCAGCATATAGCAAACCCTGAGGAAATTTTGGCCACATTATTGTCATTATTTTTTTTTAAAACCTGTGAGTACACGTAATTGAATCTCTTTATTTTATAGATGATAAATTTGAGACCTAAAGAAACATTCAGGGAACAAAGATTCAGCACCAGCCACAATGAAAGGACATTCAAAAAATCATGGAAGAAAAAAAATAGGCCGGGCGTGGTAGCTCACACCTGTAACCCCAGCACGTTGGGAGGCTGAGATGGGCAGATAACCTGAGGTCAGGAGTTCAAGACCAGCCTGGCCAGCATGGTGAAACCTCACCTTTACTAAAAAATACAAAAAGTTAGCCAGGTGTGGTGGCACGAGCCTGTAGTACCAGCTACTCAGGAAACTGAGGCAGGATAATTGCTTGAACCTGGGAGTCAGAGGTTGCAGTGAGCCAAGATTGTGCCACTGCACTCCAGCCTGGGCAACAGAGCAAGACTCTGTCTCTCTCTATATATATATGTGTGTGTGTGTGTGTGTGTGTGTGTATTATATATTATATTTTTTATATTATAGATATATCTATATTTTCTATCTATAATATATATATAAAACAAAAAAGAAGGCCTCTGGACATGTGGAAATTTAAACACACACATACAGAGAGCCGGAGCTGCACCAGGATGCCAGGGCTCAAGGCAAACCGACAGGAGCAGTCACCAAGGCCAGTCACACTGCTCGGAGACCATAAAGGAAGGAATCACTGGAAAAGCATTGCCTGGAAGTAAAGTGTATGCTGAAGCCCAAAGTCAGGCAGGACTGACTGTGGAAAGGGATTGACTGCCTGGGTTTGATACAGCTGTCTCCCTGGGCTGGAAACCTCTCATCCCAAACCTCTCGTCCCACAGACACTGGTTCCCCATCCAGAAGTTCAGTTGGGCCAAGTGAATTTTCCACGCTAAAGCCCAGCAGGGAAAAGGTCTGAACCACATCGAGATACTATTAAAAGTCAAAGCATCAAGTGCTTTAAAAAAAATAATAAGCCTTTTAAGCAGTTGCCTGTGACAGGAATATCAAGGGCCCCAGAACTTTTCAAAAAAAAAAAAGAAAACCAGATCAGCACCCTCTGGGGTTTCAAGCCCCTCACCTCAAGAGTCAAGTCAAAGGGAGATGAAAGGAAAGCAGGTCAGCAAATACAAAGCACGTCCGGGTTTGATGCCCACCAGGAAGTACAGCAGGGTATTTCTCATCATGGGCTTGGAGCCAGATGACCTGTGTTCAAATTCAAGTTTCTCCACTGTACAAGTTACATAGTCACTTTAATCCTCAAGTGGCTCACCTGTGAAGTGGGGAGAATGACAGAACCTGCTTTCAAAATTGTTCATGCTCTTAAAACACAGGATCTGCTAAAAGGTAGTGTATAAACAATTACTTGTTAAAATTTTTAAAAATAAATTAATAAACAAAAATCCTTGTATCCTGGCATCCTTCCATCTTAGGGTCCTCGGAGTCCATCCTCAGAACACCAAAATATCACTATCTGATGATCAGAGATGTTGCCTAAAGAAACTAGAGTTCTTAAGCCTTAAGCCTTTGTTCACTTGTTCTGGCTTCCACAAGTACTACGATGTCTTTTTTTTTTTTTTCCTCTCTCTCTTTGGAAGCAGTTTCTCACCTGCATAGGGGAGTGTTTCTCACCTGTCTCCGATAAGTAAAACATCATTTCTATTTCTTTCTTTTGTTTTGTTTTGTTTTGGTTTTGGTTTTGGTTTTGGTTTGTTTTGTTTGAGACGGAGTCTCGCTCTGTCGCCCAGACTGGAGTACAGTGGCAAGATCTCGGCTCACTGCAACCTCTGCCTCCCAGGTTCAAGTGGTTCTCCTGCCTCAGCCTCCTGAGTAGCTGGAATTACAGGCTAACACCACCATGCCTGGCTAATTTTTGTATTTTTAGTAGAGACAGGGTTTCACCATGTTGTTCAGGCTGGTCTGGAACTCCTGACCTCGCCATCCGCTCACCTTGGCCTCCCAAAGTGCTGGGATTACAGGTGTGACCCATCGCGCCCAGTCAAGACATCATTTCTTATATAGGGTCTAAGAACTCCTGTTACCTTAAGGTGCATTTTCAAGGAGAACTGAATAGGAGTTCTAGGATCTCATGAAGAAATAAGCTTAAGAAGAGCTGTGTTAAAAAATAAAATGTTTCTGGACTTCAGGTCTTCTCAGGGTCTTTATAACATGTATTGACATACTCAAAGGGAGGGTCTTTCCTCCCTGACTATTTCTTTCTATTCTCTTTGAGGACCCTCCTTCTCTATCTCTCACAACAGTGCTGTTGGCCCTGATTATGAATTTTCTTTCATGTATATACTCTCTCCCTAGGTGATCTCAAATAATCCTGTGACTTTAAATGCCACTATAAGAAAGTCAACCTCCTGCTCTGAGCACTTGCTCCCAATTTGATTCTGGATCAGCAGGCCCTCTTTGATGTCTTACTCATGAATGCATCACACATAACCAGTCCAAAACAGAATTCTTGACCCCACTCTCCATCCCCATCCTGTTCCTTCCTAGTCTTCCCCATCTCAGTAAATGGTACTACCATGTACCTAGTTTTTCAAGTCAATATCTTGGGAGCCGTTGTCTGTTTTCTTTAACATGTACATACACTTTATTGCAAATTTTGCAAACTTTTTCCTCCAAAATTATCTCAGTTAGGTCACTGTTGCCACTGCCATCATCTAATCCACAAAATCATCTCCTCCCTAGCCACTGGGATAGCCTTTTCACAGGCCTTCCAGATCCCACAGTTGTTATTTCCAATTCAGTTCCTACACAGCATCAAATGATGAGCCAAGAATGTGAGTCAATCTTCTGTATAAGCCTTCAATACGTCCCCACTACACTCAAGATAAAGACCAAATACCTCACTCTTTCTTTATTTTATTTATTTATATTTTTTTTATTTTTTTATTTTTTTTTAGTTGGAGTCTCGCTCTTATCACCCAGGTTATGTACAGTGGTGTGATCTTGGCTCACTGCAACCTCTGCCTCCCAGGTTCAGGTGATTCCCTTGCCTCAGCCTCCCAAGTAGCTGGGATTATAGGCGACCACCATCACACCTAGCTAACTTGTGTATTTTTAGTACAGGCGGGGTTTCGCCATACTGGTCATGCTGGTCTTGAACTCCTGACCTCGGGTGATCCACTAGCCTCGGCCTCCCAAAGTGCTGAGATTACAGGCATGAGCCACCGCACCCAGCCCAAATACCTCACTGTTTCTTATTACGCCCTTGCTGAGCTGGCTCATGCTCACCTCTTCAACACCCTTTCTTATCAGATCCCATTAAAGCACATGTTTCATCCGTGTTAAATCATCTTTTGGTTTCCTCAAATAAACCCCATTCACTGTCTCTTCCATCTACTTAGAACACTTCCCTTCTCCCTCCTGTCATCTGGTTCCTTTGAATCTTAATCTGTACAACATTTCCTGCAGCAAGTCTTCTGTGATTCACATAACCTATTCCAAATAGATTGGGTACCTTTCTACTACATTTCCACATCCCCTGGTATTTTTCTAATCAAAGATTTTTTATAGTTACTTGAGCATTATGCTCCTTCTCTCATCACACATTTGCAGAACAGGAACTACATTATGCATCACATAGTGACATTTTGGTCAGTGATGGATGGCATATAGGACAGTGGTTTCTTAAGATTATAATACCATAATTTTACTGTATTTTTCCTACGTTTAGATACACAAGTGCTTAATATTGAGTTACAATTGCCTACAGTGTTCAGTACACAGTAACATATTGCAACCTATTCCAAATAGCCTAGGTATATAGTAGGCTCTACTATATAGATTTGTGTAGGTACACTCCATGATGTTTTACAATAACAAAATCACCTAACAATGCATTTGTCAGAATGTATCCCCAAAGTTAAGTAACATATGACTGCATATTGTTTTCATATAGGTAATCTCGTTGTCTAGAACAATTCATGGCACAGAGTAGATGCTCCTCAGGTGTCATAAGGAATTGTGAGAAGGAAGAAGAGAGCAATGAAAACTGTCCAGGAACGAGACAGAACAAAAGCAAAGGTTAGGATGAAGACATGAACACCATGAGAGTGGAGATGATGATAACACTTTGTGGGCTGAGATGATGTTGGTTGTGTAGAAAAGGGCTAGATACGAGATGCTGATAGATACCAGTCCTAGGAGCAATAACACTGCCATACATAGTCCAATGCATACTATATATAACAAGATGGGATCAAAAGAAGGCTTGGCTGGGAGCCTGATGATGGACTCAAGTTCTTCACTCTTTTATTAACTACTTGGGTGACTATTCCTTGAAGTTCAACTTTCTCAGTTGTAAAGAGGGTTTAGACTAGGTGTCTTTTAAGTGTCCTTTTTTAAACCTACATTCTGTGCCACAACAGACTATTTGCCAAACATTTTTCATGCCATTGACTTAGTTCATGGTTTGTTTTTTTTTTACATATCCTTAGTTCTACTTTCTGATGAACATGTACACATTTTTCAATATCTAGTTCAAATAACATCTTCTCTGAGAAACATAACTTATCCCTGGGGTGAGTTAATTCTTCCTCCACTTAGTCTTTGATATAGTTTGGATGTTTGTTCCCTCCAAATCTCATATTGAAATGTGATCTCCAATGTTGGAGGTGGGGCCGATCTTGGAAGTTTTGGTCATGGGGGTGGATCCCTCATGAGTGGCTTGGTGCTCTCTTCATGGTAATGAGTGCATGTGAGATCTGTTTACAAGAAAGAGTCTGGAATCTCCCTCTTCTCTCTCTTCCTTTCTCTCTCGCCATGTGACATACTTGCTCACCCTTCACCTTCCCCCATGAGTGAAAGCTTCCTGAGGTCCTGACCAGAAGCAGATGTTAGTGCCATGCTTCTTGTACAGCCTGCAGAACCGTGAGACAAATAAACCTCTTTTCTTTACAAATTATCCAGCCTCAGGTATTTCTTTATAGCAATGCAAAACAGAGTAACACAGTACCATCATAAAAAATATACACATGCTTTTTGTTAGCACTTCCCACAATAACTCTTTCTATAATGTGACTGTATCCATAATACTTCATACACATAAAAATAATGGCCAAGGACTTCTGGATTTCAGTAATGGCAGAGCAGCTTGTGTGACACTAACCCCCAAGTAGTAACAATTATAAACTCTGGCAAAATACCTTTAAACAACTGCTTGAAAACTCTAAAGAGCAAGCAAGAACAAGCAGAAACTGGAAGGAATTTAAACCTTGAAGGATGAGACCTTTATGGCTAAAATCCACAATGACTAGCATTTTACCTTCAAGGCATTTTCCAATCCATGTGGTAAGATGTTGGTGGATAGAATTCAAGCAAAAAGCTCTGGTCTTATTGACCTGAGGGGTCTGAGGAGAGAGTTTAAGGAAAATAGCCACTGAAAGGCTAAAAGGGCAGAAGGGAAATCCAAGCAGTTGTGCACCACAGGAGAAACAGTTTGGAATTCACATTTCACCAAGTTACAAGGTTTTGGTAAACATCTCAGACTTTTCGTCGAAACTTCAAAAGGGCCATGCCTTAAGAGGAAAGATCATACTCCAAGGCTAAGAGATTCACCCTAGTACTAGGAATAAACCCAAAATAGACCCCCTCAAGCAAAGCATAAAATGAAACCTTTTAAAGTTCAGAGTGCCCTGGCAGTAATTTAACTCCCTGATAAAATAAAACTGAATTATCTTCATAGGAAGATAATGGAATACAGAGTCTGGAAAACATATCATCTCAAATCTCTAGGACACAACAATAAAATTATTAGAAAGGAGGGGAAACTGGGAAAGAGATCCACAAATGACCACAAATCTTGGCGTTCTTGGGAGAATCAAACCCAATAGAAGATAGAGATATATAGATATAGATGATATAGGTATACATAGATATATAGAGATTTATTATAAGGAATTGACTCATTGACTCACATTAGCATGAAAACTGGCCAGTCTCAAGACCTACAACATGAAGTGGTAAGCTGGAGACCCAAGAAAGCCAACGATTTCATTCCAGTCTGAGTCTGAAGGCCTGAGAACCAGGAAAACTGATGGTGTAGTTCCAGTCTGAAGGCTACTAGGCTCAGAACAGCCAATGTTTCTGTTCAAGTCCAAAGACAGATAAAAGTTGATGTTCCAGTTTGAAGGTCATCAAGCAAGAAGAATTCTGTCTTACTCAAGGAAGGGTTAGGTTTTTGTTCTATTCGGTTCTTCAACTAATTGAATGAGGCTCAGCATCAGTAAGGAGCTCAATCTGATTTACTCAGTGTATTTATTTAAATGTTAATCTCATCCAAAAACACCTTCATGGTAACACCCAGAATAATATTTGACCAAATATCTGGGCACCCCATAGCCCAGTCAAGTTGATACATGAAATTAACCATCACAGATGCAGAAAAGGAATATAACAAATAAAGATTTATTTTTTAAAAAACAGTGATAAATATGCTTTTGAAATCTATAGGATAAGATATATAAATAATTGAAGAGTTGTGGAATTTCAGGACAGATATGTAAACTCTAAAAGAAAAATGAAACAGGCATCCTACACCAGTAAAACATAATATCAGAAATAAGAATTCATTTGGATGAAATTGATAGCAGACTAGACAATACAGTAAAATGAATTAGTAAACTTGAAATAAGGTCAACAGAAATCAACCAAACTGAAGCACAGAGAGAAAATATATTGAAAGAAATCTTGATAATATTTGATGGTCTGTGGAGCAATACCAAATGGCGTAAACAGAACCTAAAAGGAGGCTAGAGAGAATGAGACAGAAAAAAAACTGATGATATAATAGCCAAATTATTTCCAAAGTTAATCTAAACAATATTTCACACATTCAGGAGGTTCAACAAAACTCAGGCAAGGTTTTTTTCAACTCTAGGTATACCACAAACATCTGAAAACCAAAGATAAAGAAACAATCTTGAAGAGAGCTAGAGAAAATGGACACACAAAACACAAGGAAATGCTAATAAAAATGATGATTGACTTCTCACAGAAATATGGAGACCAGAATAAATGGGTAAAAAACACCTTTAAAGTGCTGGAAAAGAAAACTACCATCCCAGAATTTTATATACCATAAAAAATACCTTTCAAAAATGAGAGCAAAATAAAGATATTTTCTGATAAATGAAAACTGAGAGAATCTGAAGCCAGCTCAGCCACATGAAAAGAAATACGAAAGGAAGTTCTTCAGGCTGAAGTTAAATGACACCAGATGGAAATATTGATGTATAGGAAATGATAAAGAGAAGTGAGAACTACATATATAAGTAACTTTAAAAGATTATTCCTATTTCTTTAACATTTTAAGTCTGACTTTTGTAAGCATGAATAATGACAATGTACTGTGGAGTTTATAACATATGTATCAGTAAAATACATGACAAAAATAGAACAAAAGAGGGAAGTTAGGTAAATTAAAGTATCCTCTTGTAAAGTTCTTATACTAAATGTAAAGTGGTAAAGTAGCAATTCAAATAACACTGTTACAAATTAAGGAACTACTGTAATCCCTTTAGCAAACACTGAAAATATAATACAGATTTAGGTCTTTAAAAAATAGAGAGCATAGAATGTAATAACATGAAACATTCAATGGGAAAGGAGAAACAATGAACAGAGAGAATGAGAAGAAATAGCAATATGATAAATTTAAATCTATGCATATGAATAATTGTATCATGTATAATTGAATTAAATGCTACAATTAAATGGCAGACATTGTCACACTTGATAAAAAGCAACAATTATTTTATATTCATTTTCAATATAAAACAGACAGGCTGAAAATGAAGAGAAATGTACCACACAACGGGTAAGCATAAGAAAGCAAGTGTGAGTTGTATTAATATCGAACAGACTTCATGTCAAGAAGCATTAATAGAGATTATCAGATACATTTCAGAGGAATAAAAGCACCAATTCTTCAAGAAGATATATAATCATAAATGTACACTCACCTAATAATAAACTTTCAATATCTGTGAAACAAAATTGAGAGCAATAAAAAAAGTTAGACAATTTTATCATCATAGTAGATGTTAATATCCACTCACAGTAATTGATAGAGCAAGTAGCCCAAAATAGTAAGGATACAGTATATTTGAAAAACATATCTAACCAATTTCAACTGCTTATATTTAAAGAACACTATACCCAAAAACATTAGAACATACATGCTTTTTAAATTTTTTAAATGTATTTTTAATTGGCACATTGTAATTGTAAATATTTAAGGGGAATGATTTGATGTTTTGAGACCTATATGTTGTATAATGATCCAATTAGGGTGGTTAGTGTATCCATCAGTTCATGCATTTATCCTTTCTTTGTGGTGAGAACATTCAAGAGCCTCTCTTCTAGCTATTTTGTAATATACAATAATTTACTGTCTCCCACAGTCACTGTATTGTACAATAGAACACCAGAATTTATTCCTCCTAACTAATTGTAACTTTGTACCCATTGACAAACCTCTCACCTTTCTCTCCTTCCCCTCTCCCTCTCTAATCTCTGGTAACCACTGTTCTACTTTTTGCTTCTATGATATATTAACTTTTTTTTTAAGTTTCCATATATGAGTGAGATCATACAGTATTTCCCTTTCTGTGTCTGGCTTATTTCACTTAACATGATGTCCTCTAGATTCATCCATATTGTTCCAAATGACAAGATTTTATTTTGTGGCTGAATATATATCATGTTTTATTTATCCATTCATCCATTGTGGACAATTTGGTCCATTCCATATCTTGGCTATTGTAAATAGGACTGCAATAAGCATGGCAGTGCAGATATAACTTCTACATACTTCCATTTTCTCTGGATATATATTCAACAGCGGGATTGCTGGATAATAGGGTGGTTTCATTTTTGTTTATTGATGCACCTCCGTATGGTTGTCCATAATGGCTGTACTAGTTTACAATCCAGCAACAGTCTGTAAGTGTTCCCTTTTCTTCACATCCTAGCCAACACTTGTTGTCTTTTGTCTTTCTAATAACAGCCACTCTAACTGGAGTAAGGTGGTGTCTCACTGTGGTTTTGATTTTCATTTCCCTGATGATTAGTGATGTTGAATATTTTTTCATGTTTGCTGGCCATTTGTATGTCCTCTTTTGAGAAATGTCTGTTAAGGTCTTTTGCCCATTTTTTATGAAAGAGAATCATTTTTCTATTTTTTAGCTTTTATTTTAAGTTCAGGGGTATATTTGCAGGTTTGTTACATAGGTAAACTTGTGTCATGGGTATTTGTCGCACACATTATTTCGTCAACCACATATTAAGTCTAGTACCTTTTAGTTATTTTTCTTGATCCTCTGTTTCTTCCCACCCTCCACTATCCAACAGGCCCCAGTGTTCGTTGTTCCCCTCTATGTCTCCATGTGTTCTCATCATTTAGTGCCCACTCCTTTTTTTTTTT
>NW_012102277.1:1857783-1884612 GCF_000951045.1 Mandrillus leucophaeus
GCGATGTCGGCTCACTGCAAGCCCTGCTTCCCGGGTTCTCACCATTCTCCTGCCTCAGCCTCCCCAGTAACTGGCACTACAGGTGCCTGCCACCACGCCCGGCTAATTTTTTGTGTAACTGAGGCATGTAGTATTTGGTTTTCTGTTACTGCATTAGTTTGCTAAGGATAATGGCCTCTAGCTACATCCATATTCCTGCAAAGGATATTATCTCATTCTTTTTCATGGCTGCATAGTGTCTCGTGATGTATATGTACCACATTTTCTTTATCCAGTCTATTGATGGGTATTTAGGTTGATTCCACATGTTCACTATTGTGAATGGCACTACAACAAACTTATATGTGCATGTGTCTTTAAACTAGAATGATTTATATTCCTTTAGGTTTATGTCCAGTATTGGGATTGCTGGGTCAAATAGTATTTCTGTCTTTAGTCTTTGAGAAATCACCACACTGTCTTCCACAATGATTGAACTAATTTATGCTCCCACCAACAGTGTGTAAGTATTCCTTTTGCTCTGCAGCCTTGCCAGCATCTGTTATTTTTTGACTTTTTAATAACAGCCATTCTGACTAGTGTGAAACGGTATCTCATTGTGGTTTTGATTTGCATTTCTCTAACAATCAGTCATGTTGAGGTTTTTTTCATATGATTGTTGGCTGCATGTATGTCTTCTTTTGAAAAGTGTCTGTTCATGTCATTTGGTTGCTTTTTAACAACTAAATGCAGTTATTAATGGGGTTGTTGTTTTTTTTTCTTGTAAATTTAGTTAAGTTCCTTATAGGTGCTGGCTATTTGTCAGATGCATAGTTTGCAAAAATTTTCTCCCATTCTGTAGGTTGTCTGCTCAATCTGTTGATAGTTTCCTTTGCTGTGCAGAAGCTCTTTAGTTTAATTAGATCCCATTTGTCAATTTTTGTTTTTTTACAATTGCTTTTGACATCTTCATCATGAAATCTTCGCCTGTTCGTATGTCCTGAATGGTATCGCCTAGGTTGTCTTACAAGGTTTTTATAGTTTGGAGTTTTACATTTAAGTCTTTAATCTATCTTGAGTTAATTTTTGTATATAGTATAAGGAAGGGGTCCAGTTTCAATCTTCTGCATATAGCTAGTCAGCTATCCCAGCATCATATATTAAGTAGAGAATTATTTCCCCATTGCTTGTTTCTCTCAGCTTTGCAGAAGATCAGATAGTCGTAGGTTTGTGGCCTTATTTCTGGGTTCTCTATTCTGTTCCATTGGTCTATGTGTCTGTTTTTGTGCCAGTATCATGCTGTTTCAGTTACTGTAGCTCTACAGTAAGTTTGAAGTTAGGTAGCATGATGCCTCCAGTTTCTTTCTTTTTGCTTAGGATTTCTTTGGCTATTTGGGCTCTTTGGGGTGCCATATGAATTTTAAAATAGTTTGTTTTTTAGTTCTGTGAAGAATCTCAGTGGAAGTTTAATAGAAATATCATTGAATCTATAAATTGCTTAGGGTAATGTGGCAATTTTAATGATATTGATTATTCCTATCCATAAGCATGAAATGTTTTTCCATTTGCTTGTGTCATCTATGGTTTCTTTGAGTAGTGTTTTGTAGTTCTCCCTATAGAGATCTTTCACCTACCGAGTTAGCTATATTCCTAGGCATTTTACTCTTTTTGTGGCAATTGTGAATAGGACTGCATTACTTATTTGGCTCTTGGCTTGACTATTATTGGTGTATAGGAATGCTAGTGATTTTTGAACACTGATTTTGTATCCTGAGACTTTGCTGAAGTTGTTTATCAGTTTAAGAAGCTTTCAGGCTGACACTGTGGGGGTTTCTAGATTTAGGATTATGTCATCTGCAAACAGGGTTAATTTAACTCCCTCTCTTCCTATTTGGATGTCCTTCATTTCTTTCTCTTGCCTGATTGTCTGGGCCAGGGCTTCCAATACTATGTTTAACAGAAGTGGTGAGAGAGGGCATCCTTGTCTTGTGCCAGTTTTCAAAAGGAATGCTTCCAGCTTTTGCCCATTCAGTATGATGTTGACTGTGGGTTTGTAATAGATGACTCATTATTTTGAGGTATGTTCGTTCCTTCAATATCTAGCCTATTGAGAGTTTTTAACATGAAGGGGTGTTGAATTTTTCAAAAGCCTTTTCTGCATCTATTGTGATAATCGCGTGGTTTTTGTCATAAGTTCTGTTTATGTGATGACTCACATTTATTGATTTGCATATGTTGAATCAACCTTGTGTCCTGAGGATAAAACCCATTTGATCATAGTGGGTAAGCTTTTTGATGTGCTGCTGGATTCGGTTTGCCAGTATTTTGTAGAGGAGTTTTGCAATGATGTTTATCAAGGTTATTGACTTGAAGTTTTCTTTTTTTGTTGTATCTCTGCCAGATTTTGGTATTAGGATGATGCTGACCTCATAGACTGAGTTAGAGAGGAGTCCCTCCTCCTCAAATCGTTGGAATAGTTTTAGCAGGAATGGTACCAGCTCTTCTATGTACATCTGGCAGAATATAGCTTTGAATCTGTCTGGTCCCAGACTTTTTTTAGTAGGTAAGCTATTTATCACCGACTTGATTTCAGAGCTTGTTATTGGTCTACTCAGTGATTCAATTTTTTCCTGGTTCAGTCTTACGAGTGTGTATGAGTTCAGGAATTTATCCATTTCTTCTAGATTTTCTAGTTGATGTGCATAGAGGTATTCCTAATATTCTCTGATGGTTGTTTTTATTTCTGTGAGATCAGTGGTAATATCCCCCTTACAATTTCTTATTGTGTTTATTTGAATTTCCTTTTTTTTTCTTTATTAGTCTAGCTAGCAGTCTACCTATTTTATTAATTTTTTCAAAAACCCAGCTCCCAAATTCATTGATTTCTTGAATGGTTTTTGTGTCTCAATCTCCTGTAGCTCAGCTCTGATTTTGGTGATTTCTTGTCTTCTGCTAGCCTTTGGGTTTGTTTGCTCTTTGTTCTCTGGTTCTTTAATTATGATGTTAGATTGTTAGCTTGAGATGTTTCTAACTTTTTGATTTGGGCATTTGGTGCTATAAATTTCCCTCTTAACACTGCCTTAGATGTGTCCCAGAGCTTCTGGTATACCGTATCTTTGCTCTCATTAGTTTCAGAGAACTTCTTGATTTTGCCTATATTAGTCAGGGTTCTTTAGGGTAACAAAACTAATAGGACAGATTTCTACATGAAGAGGAGTTTATTAAGGAGTATGAATTCACATGATTACAAGATGAAGTCCCACAATAGGCCATCTGCAATCTGAGGAGCAAGGAAGCCAGCCAGAGTCGCAAAACCTCAAAAGTAGGCAAGCCAACAGTGCAGCCTTCAGTCTGTGGCCAAAGGCCAGAAAGCCCATGGCAAATCACTGGTGTAAGTTGAAGAATCCAAAAGCTGAAGAACTTGGAGTCTGATGTTTGAGGGCAGGAAGCATCCAGTATGGGAGAAAGATGGAAGCTGAAGACTTAGCAAGTCGAGTCCTTCCATTTTCTTCTGCTTGCTTTATTCTAGCCATGCTGGCAGCTTATTAGATTGTGCCCACCCAGACTGAGGGTGGCTCTGCCTCCCCTAGTCCTCTGCCTCAAATGTTAATCTCCTTTGGCAATACCCTCACAGACAGACCCAGGAACAATACTTTGCATCTTTCAATCTAGTCAAGTTGACACTCAAGGTCAAATTTCTTAGTCTTGATTTCTAATTTGATAGTGCTGTGGTCCAAGACACTGTTATGATTTCAGTTCTTTTGCATTTGCTGAGGAGTGTTTTACTTCTGATTACGTGATTGATTTTATAGAGTACATGCCATGTGGCAATGAGAAGAATGTATATTCTGTTGCTTTTGTCTCGATGATCTGTCTAATATTGTCAGTGGGGTGTTAAAGTCTCCCACTATTATTGTGTGGGAATCTAAGTCTCTTTGAAGGTCCAACTAAGATCCAGTGGCTTGAAATTGTCACTGCCAGCACAGCAACAGTCTGAAAGCGACCTGGGACGCTGGAGTTTGGTAGAGGGGAGGAGCATCCGCCATTGCTGAGGCTTGAGTAGGTGGTTTTCCCCTCACAGTGTAAACAAAGACACCAGGAAGTTTGAACTGGGCAGAGTCCACAGCAGCTCAGCAAGGCCACTATGGCCAGATTTCTCCTCCCTGGGCAAGGCATCTCTGAAAAAAGGCAGCAGCCCCAGTCATGGAATTATAGATAAATCCCCCATCTCCCTGGGATGAGCTCCTGGGGGAAGGGGTGGCTGTGGGTGCAGCTTCGGCAGATTTAAACATCCCTGCCTGATGGCTCTGAAGAGAGTAGCAGACCTCCCAGCACAGCATTCAAGCTCTGCTAAGGGTCCGACTGCCTCCTCAAGTGGGTCCCTGACCCCTCCCCCGTGTATCCTGACTGGGAGACACCTCCCAGTAGGAGCCATCAGACACCTTGTACAGGAGAGCTCTGGCTGGCATCTGGCGGGTGCCCCTCTGGGACGAAGCTTCCAGAGGAAAGAACAGGCAGCAATCTTTGCTATTCTGCAGCCTCTGCTAGTGATACCCAGGCAAATAGGATCTGGAGTGGACCTTCAGCAAACTCCAGCAGACCTGCAGCAGAGGGGGAGGGGCCTGACTGTTAGAAGGAAAACTAACAGAAAGAAAGAGCACGTCCACTCAGAGACCCCATCCGAAGGTCACCAACATCAAAGACCAAAGGTAGATAAATTCACAAAGATGGGAAGAAACCAGCTCAAAAAGGCTGAAAATACCAAAAGCTGGAATATCATTTTTTTATTTTTTTCTTCAACTTTTAGGTTCCAGGGTACATATTCAGTATGTGCAGGTTTATTACGTAGGTAAACATATGCCATGGTGGTTTGCTGCACAGATCAACCCATCACATAGGTAATAAGCCTGGTATCCATTAACTATTCTTCTTGATGCTTCCTTTCCCCATCCCACCCCCGACAGGCCCCAATGTGTGTTGTTCCCCACTGTGTGTCCATGTGTTCTTATCATTCAGCTCCCACTTGTAAGTGAGAACATGTGGTGTTTGGTTTTCTGTTCCTGAATTAATTTGCTGAGGATAATGGCTTCCAGCTCCATCATGTTCTTGCAAAGGACACATTTTATTTATCCAGTCTATCATTGATGGGCGTTTGGGTTGATTACCTGTCTTTGCCATTGTGAATAGTGCAGCAATGAACATACACATGCATGTATCTTCATAATAGAATGATTTCTATTCCTTTGGGTATAGACCCAGTATTGGGATGCTGGGTCTAATGGTATTTCTGCTTCTAGAGGAATACCATTTTTGGTATTTTGAGGTACTTTGAGGAATCGCCACCCTGTCCTCCACAATGATTGAACTAATTTACACTCCCATCAACAGTATAAAAGTATTTCTATTTTTCTGCAGCCTTGCTAGCATCCATTGTTTCTCGACTTTTTAATAATCACCACTCTGACTGGTGTGAGATGGTATCTCATTGTGGTTGTGATTTGCATTTCTCTAATGATCAGTGATGCTGAGCTTTTTTTCATATGTTTGTTGGCTGCATGAATGTCTTCTTTTGAGCAGTGTCTGTTCATGTTTGCCCACTTTTTAATGAGGTTTTTTGGTTTTTGCCTTGTAAATTTGTTTAAGTTTATTGTAGACTCTGGATATTAGACCTTTGTCAGACGGATAGATTGCAAAATTTTTCCCCATTCTGAAGGTTGTCCATTCACTCTGTTGATAGTTTCTTTTGCTGTGCAGAAGCTCTTTAGCTTAATTAGATCCCATTTGTCAATTTTGGCTTTTGTTGCCATTGCTTTCAGCATTTTCATCATGAAATATTTGTCATTGCTTATGTTCTGAGTGGTATTGCCTAGGTTTTCTTCTAGGGTTTTTATAGTTTTGGGTTTTACATTTAAGTCTTTAATCCTTCTTGACTTAATTTTTGTATAAGGAAGAGATTCATCTTCAGTTTTCTGCAGAGTTATTATTTTTTAAATCCTCGCCCAGACCTATGTTATAAAGCATTTATTCTGTTTTTTTCTAGCAGTTGTATAGTTCATAGTTTCATATTTCAAGTTTTGTGTTTAAATATTTAATACACTTTGAGTTGATTTTTGTATATGGTAAGAGTTAAGGGCCTAGTCTCATTCTTCTGCATATGGATATTCCTTTTACCCCTCACCATTTATTGAAGAGACTTTCTCCTCCTCACTCCCACAATGTGTGTTTTTGACACCTTTGTCAAAACTCAGTTGGCTATAGATGTGTGAATTTATTTCTGGGCTCGCTATCCTTTTGCCTCAGCCTCGCTATCTGGGAGGCTGAGGCAGGAGAATCGCTTGAACCCAGAAAGCAGAGGTTGCAGTGAGCCGAGATCATGCCACTGCACTCCAGCCTGTGCAACAGAGCAAGAGTCTGTCTCAAAAAACAAACCAACCAAAAAAAATAGATTATATTGTTTGTGAACAAGGCTAATTTGACTTCTTCCTTTTCAATTTGGATGCTCTTTATTTCTTACTCTTGCTGAATAGCTCTGCTCAGGACTTCCAGTATTACATTAATTTTCTCCATTTAGTATAAAGTTAGCTGTGGGTTTGTCATAGATGGCTTTTTTTATTATTTATTTATTTATTTTTGAGATGGAGTCTCACTCTGCTGCCCAGTCTGGAGTGCAGTGGTGCAGTCTTGGCTCACTGCAAACTCCACCTTCTGGGTTCAGGTGATTCTGTTGCCTCAGCCTACCCAGTAGCTGGGATTACAGGCACATGCCACCATGCCCAGCTAATTTTTGTATTTTTAGTAGAGACAGGGTTTCACTATGTTGGCCAGGCTGGTCTCAAACTCCTGACCTTGTCAAGTGATCCTCCCACCTTGGCCTCCCAAAGTGCTGGGATTACAGGCATGAGCCACCATGCCCAACCTTATATGGCCTTTATTATTTTGAAGTATGTTCCTCTATACCCAGTTTGATGAGGATTTTTGTCATAAAAAGATGATGAGTTTTATCAAGTGCTTTTTGGTGTCTGTTGAAATGATCATATAGTTTTTGTTCTTGGTTCTGTGAATGTGATGTATTACATTTTTTGGTTTGCATATGTTGAACCATCCTTGCATCCCTGGGATGAATCCTATTTGATCACGATGAATAAACTTCTTATTGAGTTGTTGAATTTTGTTTGCTAGTATTTTGTTGAGGATTTTTGCATCTATGTTTGTCAGTGATAATGGCCTGTAGTTTTCTTTTTTGTTGTTGTATCCTTGTATGGTTTTGGTATCAGAGTAATGCTGGTTTTATATAATAAGTTTGGAAATATTCCCTCCTCTTCAATTTTTTTCAGAGTTTAAGTAGGATTGGTATTAGTTCTTCTTTAAATGTAAAATACAGCAGGAAGACATCAAGTTCCAAGCTTTTCTTTGCTAGAAGACTGTTTATGATGGCTTCAATCCCATTACTCATTTTTGGTTTGTTGAGACTTTCTATTTTTTCATGGTTCAATCTTGGTAGATTGTATGTATCCGGGAATTTGTCCATTTTATTCTACGTTTTCCCATTTGTGGGCTGATTGCTGTTCACAATAATATCTAATGATTCTTTGTATTTCTGTGGTGTCAGTTGTTGTGTCTCCTTTTTCATTTGTGATTTTATTTGAGTCTTCTTCCTTTCTTTTTTAGTCTAGCTAAAGGTTTGTTGATTTTGTTTATCTTTGCAAAAAACCGACTTTTCACTTAGTTGATTTGCGTTTTTTTAAGTCTTAATTTCATTTATTTCTGCTCTGATCTTTATTTTTTTTTCTTTTACTAATTTTGGATTTGGGTTGTTATTACTTTCCAGTTCCTCAAGGTGAATCATTAGGTTGTTTATTTAATGTTTTACTATTTTTTTAATATACTAATTTATTGCTATAAAGTTCCCTTTTAGTACCACTTTTGCTATATCTTATAGATTTTAGTATGTCATATTTTCATTTTCATTTGTTTTAATGAATTGTTTAATTACCTTTTTAATTTCTTCATTGACTCATTGGTCATCCAGGAGCATGTTATTTAATTTCCATGTATTTGTGTATTTTCCAAGGTTTGTCTTCTCATTGATTTCTATTTTTATTCCGTTATAGTCAGGAAAGCTACTTGATATTATTTCTACATTTCTTAATTTGTTGAGACTTGTTTTGTGGCCTAAGATATGGTTTATTCTGGAGAATATTCCATGTGCTAATAAAAAGAATGTGTATTCTGTAGCAGTTGGGTGAAAAGTTCTGTAAATGTTAGGCCTATTAGGTCTCGTGTGTAGCTTAACTCTGATATTTCTTTGTTTGTCTTCTGTCTGATGATCTGCCCATTAATGAGAATAGTATGTTGGGGTTTCCAACTATTATTATATTGCAGTCCATGTCTCTCTTTAGATGTTTTAATGTTTGGTTTATATACTTGGAAGCTCCATTGTTGGGTACACAGATATTTGTAATTGTTATATTCTCTTGCTGAGCTATTCCTTTTATCATTACATAATGATATTTTTTGTCTGTTTTTACAGTCTTTGATTTGTAGTCTATTTTATCTGATATAAGTATAGCTGCTTCTAATTTTTTTTGGTTTCCATTTACATGAAATATCTTTCTCTACACCTTCACTTTTAGTCTTTGTATGTCTATAGGTGAAGTGGGTTTTTGTAGGCAGTACACGGCTGGATATGGTTTCCTTTCCCATTCAGCTACTTTATGCTTTTTAATGGGAGACTCGAGTCTGTTCCTGTTCAGTATCATTATTAATAAGTAAGGACTTACTACTGCCATTTTGTTGCTTGTTTTCTGGTTATTTTGTAATTTTGTTCCTTCCTTCCTTCCTTTCTTTCTTCCTTCCTTCCTTCCTTCCTTCCTTCCTTACGTCCTTCTTTCCTTCTTTCCTTTGTGGTTAAGCATTTTTCTCTGGTAGCATGTTTTAATTCATCACTTTATTTTTAGTAAATCTGTTACAGATTTTTACATTGTGGTTACCATAAGGTTTACAAAAAACATCTTATGACAAGCTACTTTTTAAAGTAACAACTTAGATTATGAAGAAAATAACAGAAACAAAGGAAAAATTTTAAAAACTCTACATTTAACTCTATCCCCCCTCCTATATTTTGACTTCACCTTGTCTCAATTTATACATTTCATATTACTATCTCTTATTGGGCTGCTAGTGCAACTATTGGTTTTGATAAATTTGTCTTTTGGGTTTCATACAAGAATTATGATTGCATTGCACACTACAATTACAGTATTAGAGTATTCTGGGTTTGTCCATGTACTTAATTTCACCAGTGGGTTTTATCCCTTCAAATGTTCTCTTTTTGTATGTTCGTGGTTTTTTTTCTTTCTGATTGACTAACCCCCTTTGGTATTCCTTGTAAAATGGGTCTGATGGTCTTAAACTCTTTCATCTTTTGTTTGTCTAGGAACAACTTTATTTCTCCTTTGTATTTGAAGGATAGCTTTGCTGGATACAATATCCTTAGAGGTCAGTATTTTTCTTTCAGCACTTTAAAGATGTCATCCCACTCCCTTCTGGCCTGTGTGGTTTCCACTGAGAAATCTGTTGTCATTCAAAGTGGAACTCCTTTATGTGTATTTGCTTTTCTCTTGCTGCTTTTAGAGATCCTCTCTTTGTTCTTCACATTTGAGAATTTGGTTACTATTTGCCATGGGATAGTTGTACTTGGATCAAATCTGTTTGCTGTTCTCTGACTTTCCTGTACCTGAATATTTATCTCTTTCTCAAGTTTTGGAACGTTTTCTGTTAATTCTTTGATCAAGTTTTGTACTCCTTGCTCTTGCTTAGCTCCCTCTTGAACACCGATAATTCTCAGACATAATCTTTTGAGGTAATTTCTATATTTTATTGGCAATCTTTATTCCTTTTTTTCTTTTGTTCTCTTCTTACTGTGTATTTTCAAGTAGCTTGTCTTTGAGCTCGCTGATTCTTTCCTCTGATCTATTTTGACTTTATAAGCCTCTAATAAATATTTTAGTTCAACAAATGTATTTCTCAGTTCTATGATTTCTGTTTGGTATTTTTTTACTATTGCAATCTCTTTATTAAATTTATCTGATGAATTTCTGGATTTCTTTCTGTATTATCTTAGAGATCACTGAGTTTCCTTAAAACTGCTATTTTGAGTTATTGATCAAAGAGTTCACATATTACTATATCATTATAAGATTACCATCTCATTGGTTTCTTGTTTTGTCCATTTGAGGAGATCATGGTTCCCTGTTTGCCCTGGTTTCTTGTAGACATACGTCTGTGTCTTTGCCTTGAAGGATTAACTGTTTATTCCAGCCTTCTTTTTATGGATTGTTTTGTTTTTTATTGGATATGTTTGCTTACAGATGCTTTGTAATTTAGCTATTGTCTTTCTTTTTTTCCCACAAGGTCACTGTCTCCTTTTTCATACCATATGGTGCCTTTAGCCTAGAATTGTCTCGGTTCTAGTGAACAATCAGAATGCTGCCCATCCAGAATGGGGGAGGTTCCAAAGGGGATATCCCTGTAGTGTGGGAAGCCTAGGTATTTGTGCCTGGGGGACCTGTGGAATGAACATGTTATGTCATGGTGCTGGTGAACAGCTACTCTGATTTGGTTTTGGTTGAGTTACAGAGCAGAGTTTCCAGCATTAGGAATGGCAGTTCTACCTCCTCCCTTCTTCTCTGGCTGTCTTCAGGGATATTTCTTGCTTCACGTACTGCCATTGCTCCCTGTGGGTAAAGACAGGAACATGTCTCCTGCCAGGGAACCCAAGATGGTGAGGAAGTTGGTTATCCATCTCAATCTCACTTTTTCAAGTGTAGAAACTATGAGTCAAAGGGAAGGTTTTCAGGTACTAGATGCCAAGCAGATTGAGGGGAGGAGCATTGTAGATATGGAGTCCAATTCTCTTATTATCTGCTTGGAGTTTTTTTCACTTTTCTATGGCCCTAAAAACTGTCTCATCCACATATTCAAATCCTAGGATATTGCTGGTAATAATCCCAGCACTGTATATTTATTTTATTATTTTCTAGTAGAGTTCGGAGTGGGGAGTGAAGCCAGCTTGCTTCTACACTGCCATTTTGGAATCAAAAGTCCCCTAGAAGGAACTCTTTAAAATCGCTAGCACAGGGAAAAGCTAGCTCCAAAACCAGCAAATAACTTCAACACATTTCACAAAAGAAGATACACAAATAGCCAATAAGAAAATTAAAAGACGCTCAACATCATTTGCTATCAGAAAAACGTGAATCACACCCCTGATGGGATACCATGTCATACTTACTAGATATACTCAAAAGAAAATTCTGGTAATACCAACTGTTGAAAAGAGTGATGCAACTGGAACTCTCATATATTGCTGGTGGAACTGTTAAATGGTACAAATATTTTAGAAAACAGCTTAGAAGTTTTGTATATAGTACACCTACCGTACAGCTACTCTGTGGCCCAGAAATTCAATTCTATATAGGCAGTTTTTATAAGATCACCCTCAATAATTCTGATTTACTGCTATTCACAGCCTTGCATAATCCCCTCCCCTTGAGTAACATGCTTCTAACAATAGAATACAGCAATATTGAGGGGACATTTCTTCCATAATTAGATTACAGAAGATGGTCACTTCTATCTTGCTAACAGTCTCCCTCTATTGCCTTCCCAGCTTGAATGCTTTGATAAATCAAGCTGACATCTTGGAGAGGCCCACAAAGCAAGAAACTGAGAATAGCATCCAGCCAACTGCCAACTAGGAACTGAGGCCTTCAGTTCAATTGACTGAAAGGAACTGAATTCTATCAACAACTATGTGAGCTTGGAGGAGATCCTTCCCCAATCAGTCTTTCAGATGAGACCCCAGCCCAGGTGACATCTTAATTGCAGCTTTGTTACAGATTCTGAAGCACAGGATCCAGTTAAGTGGTACTCAGATTTCTAATCCACAGAAACTGTGTGATAATAAATGTGTGTTGTTGTAAGCCACTACATTTGTGGTAGTTTGTTCTGCAACAATAAATAGCTAATATAAACTCATAGGTATTTTCCAAAGATAAATAAAAACATAAGTCCATTCAAATGATTTGTACAAGGATTTTCATAGCACTATTATCTGTAATAGCCAAAAATTAGAATGTTGATCAAAAGGTGAATGGATAAACAAATTATAATATATTTATGCAATGGAATGCTACTCAGCTATGTTAATAACATGTTAATTACTTTAAGCGTTTTGATTGCTAATAGGATGCACAAAACTTAAACAGTTTATACTCAGGAAACAACTTTGATATGGGCAAAGGATACAATACAGCAATAACAGGAGGTCCTAAATAAAGACTTCTTTATTATTCCAAAATGGTGTTGGGTTTCCCTAGACATGCATTATGCTCAGCTCTCAAACCACCACTTGTATGCATACAAAGATCCTTGGAACTAGGAAGCCAAAGGTCCGCTTGAGGCAGGAGTCTCTTACAGCGAGTAGGATGCTTAGGTAGGCACATTACAACTACATCTCCAATCTCTAATGTCAATATTCCCCTGGTTTCACCCAAACCAGGTGAATCCACAAATCTAATTGTTATTAGTAAACAAGGCTGATAGGCTTATATATCCTGCCCCCAAATCACTTACATGCACATAGTAGTAAAATATCATTTAACCCCAATTATTACATTCTCTAGCTTTGCTCAAGTATTAATACACTCCAGGCAATTCTAGATATAGGTACATGGTCAATCTGACTGAGATTAATTAATACTACACATAAGTACGTAAGCAATTAAAAGAAACAAACTACTGATACACGTACAAGGATGGATCTGACAACCATTATGTGAGCAAAACAAAAGCCAGTCACAAGAGTGTATTCTGTGAGGTTCCATTCATAGGATATCCTAGAATAGGCAAACCAAGATGGTGATAGAAATTAGAAAGTGGTTGTCTCTTTTGGAGGGAGAAAGGGGCAGGAGGGGGGAATTGAATGACAGAGCACACCAGGGAACATTCTGAGACAATAGAAAAGCTTTATAACTTTGTGGTAGATACATTTATTTAGCAGGTAAATAAATTGAGCTCTCCCTTCTGTGGTCTTCTGCAGTGGTCACAGACACCATGTGTTCCAGATGGCACAAGTACACAACGGCAGAGTTTCCGCTGGTCTGGGGCCCTAAGCAACTGTGTGGAGAAGAGTTTGCAACTGACTTGTGCTGAACAGGTAGCATGTGTGATAAATCATATGTTAAAGCAATGGTATTTATTTATTGCTACTTCATCATAGCCTAGCTATCCTGACTAACATAGTCAGGATACAGATTTTTCTCTATATCTCACAAGCATCCCATATACTTTCCTGAAGCGATAGTTTCTCCATGAATAGACAGTGAATGAAAACAATCAAATCCCTATTACTTTTCAGGAGAACAAAAAATGATCAACTTGGGGAAAAAAAATGAAAGAATGTAATAAAAAAGCTTAAAAATTGTATCAAGGAACCTATTCCCATTAAGTCTTTCAAATAAAATGGAAGACTATAAAATATAAATGGATAAAAGACCAGGCTTTAGAACTACATTTGAGCTCAAGCCAAGGAGAGAGGCCTCACTTAGAAACCAACCTTGCTGGCACCTGGATCTTGGATTTCCAGTCTGTAAGAACTGTAAGAAAATTTATTTCTGTTGTTTAAGCCACCTAGTCTATGATATTCTGCTATGGCAGCCCAAGCTGACCAATACAGCCTCTGATATTATCATTATCATCTTCATTGAACATCCTCAATAAGTGGTTTTAGTTAGAGGGATGCTTTCATTCTTGCATATTTTGTTCAACAAATTCGTGTGCCTACTGTATGCCTGACACTCTGCAGGGCACCAGCGCTTGCAGAATGAATAAGGCAAAGTCATCGTCCTCATGGAGGTTACATTCTAGTAGAAGAGATTAAAACCAGATAACCAACTACTATATAGCATCCTGTACTGATAAATGCCGTGAAGAAAAATAAAAGCCTGAGGGATTAGGGTATAACCAGAGCTGCCAGTTTATACTGAATGATTCATTCAGGCATTATACTGAATGACTGGAGACCCATGAGCAGAGATTCAAATGAAGTACAGGAGACTGTCACAGAAATATCTGGGGGAAGAACTTCCAGGCAGAGGGAAGAGCAAGTGCAAAGGCTCAGAAATGGCAATGTATTTGTCAAATTCAAGAAACTGCAAAGAGGCCAATGTGGCTGAAGCACAGGAAGCAAAAGGGATTAAGAGTGGGAAATTAGGTGAAAATGGTAGCAAGAGTTCAGATAAGGTGGGGCCCTGTGGACCTCAGGGAAATCTCTGGTGTTTTATTCTGAGAGATGGAAAGCTATTCAGGGATTTTATGCAGAGGGTAACTTGACTTGACTCATATTTAAAAGAATCACTCTTGGCTGCTGGGCTGCTGAATGGATTGGGAGTGGGGACAGGGGAGACAGCAAAAGCAGGAAGGCTGGTTGGTTGGCAGTTTATTGCAATGTGCATGTGAGATAGATTTGTGGACTGGTCTAGGGAAGTCACGGTGAGATGGTGAGAAGACGCCAGATTCTAAATGTATTTCCAAGGAGAAGAATTGGCTGCTAGATCGAATGTGGAATAGAAGGTAAAGAAAAGAGAAGGGATGATCTCAAGGATGTGGATGTAGCAGTAAGGGCCCTTGCAAAGAGGCAAGATCATCTGGATTATAATTTTCCATCCTACTTCTAACTTGTGACCCCTCTGTGTGTTGTATGATAAACCTTTAAAGTGGGATTAACGATGTGAAGATCAAATCAAACTCAAAAGGCTTTGAAAAATCAGTAACACAAACCACCGAACAGTTATCCTTTATTCATCCCCAAACACATAACCTGGGTGAACTGCTGCTGCTGCCTCACTGCCTGCCTGGTCTTCACCCCCTCCCTGGCATGCAGTGATGCAATAAGTCATAAATAATACTGGCACAGAAACCACTACTATCTCTGGCAGTGGACAGCATGTAGCACTCTATGAGTGATGGTGGCCCAGCATTCAGGTTCAGGTGACTCAGGAAAACAAGTTACTCACTTTCCTGTCACAGACACTCCTGAAATGACAAAGTGGGCAGGGTCAGGGGCTATCCAGGGACCTTGCCTCTGCCTCTAGCTGCCCTTTATAAAATGGCCATAGCACAATCTGCTGTATTCCTTCACTGTGGTATGCTCCTGAACAATAGGACAAGAAATATTGGCACTTTCAAGAAAATTGAATTTCAATTTAAGTAAAGCAGAAGTGACCCCCTGCCCTTCCTGTCCCCGTCCCTGCATTATTTTTCTCCATACCCCATCACCACTTGACATACAATAAGTTTTACCCTTGTTAATTGTCCATCACTCCCTCCTGCAAAATATAAGTTCCTTTAGAGCAGACACCTCTCTGCCCACTCTGTCCACTGCTCCATTCAAAATGTCTGGTAACAGGCAGCCAAGGCACAATAAATCTTTGTTGGATTAATTAATGGATAGCTTTTTGAAAAGTTCTCAGCCATTTTTGGAGATCACGATAAAGATGTTCTTTTGCTTATAAAAATGTATAGACATTCAAAACATGTTGGTATACAAATTCAGGGAGTTTACAGAAATCTTGACATCCATCCGTGAATCAGTCTCTTCCATTAAAAACCCATTAGTGTAATCAAGAAAGCCTGCATCAGCAGCCCCAGGTTTTAGATTCTAATCAAGCTCCACCAATGCCTTGCTTTGTGGCTTCGGACAAGTCGTTCCTACAATCTAGACCTCACTCTCAAGATCCGTAAAGTGGCTGGAACATACAAGGTGACCTAGCACATCCATTTCAGACCTAACATTGTTAATTCTCTAGTGCTGTAGAAGTAAAATACTCTAATCCAGATCCTTCACTGTGCAGACTGAAAAATTGAGACCCAGAGAAAATCAAGCACTAGCCATTGCCCCAGAATGACTCTGCTTTGATCTGGAATTTTCCCATTACCCAAAGTTGTGTGTCTTCCTGCTCTTTCATTGATAAGATGTCGTTTCCAGTTCAAGGTTTGATTGATTGGTTCAGTCAATGCTTTTTTATTGATTTGATCCAATTCCAGAGCCATGGAAAGTTGGCCACTTATGGTTGATGGGAAAAATAAAGGAAAGGTATAGCAGTCTTCTTACCAACTCAGCTATCCTTATCAGCCTATTTTTTTCACATTTTCTTATCAAAGAGGCTCATCCACATGGTATAAATTCAAGGTAATGATCAGGTGGGAAAGGTTGGACTTAACTGGAAGAAGACATTTTGGAATAGGGAAAATCCACGTGTCAATGCCTGTCAGAGCTCTTGATTCAGAGTAGGTAGTCGGTCACTGGAGGGAAGGATAAAAAAAGTGTGGTAGACACTGGATGATTTAAAGTTGTTGTTTCCATGTCTAACTTTCAGATTCTATGAAGACCAGGGGATGAGGAGGATGCTTTCTGTAACTTCTTCCTTCCCCAAATTGTATATATGCCACTTCCTATAGTTAGAGAGTAGGACTCTGAACTAAAGCCAAGTGCAGATACAGCAGCTCATTACTGCATTAGTTTTCTGTGGCTGCTATAAAAATTACCAGAATTGGTAGCTTAAAAAATGTATTCTCTCACAGCTCTAGAGGCCAGAAGTTCAAAGTCAGTTTTACTGAGCTGTAATCCATGTTGGCAAGAGCACACTACTCTGGAGGCTCTAGGGCAGTGTCTGTTCCTGGTCTCTTCCAGCTTCTGGCGATTGCCACCATTCCTTGGCTTGTGATTGCATCACTCCTCACTCTGCCTCTGTGGCCACACTGCCTCCTTGTCTTCTGTGTGTTGGAATCTCCCTCTGCCTCTGTCTTATAAGGACACTTACGATTGGATTTAGGGCCACCCAAAAATCTCAGAATGATCTCACCACAAGATCCTTAACTTAATCACATCTACAAAGATTTTTTTTTCTTCAAGTAGGGTAAATTTACTAGTTCCAGGAATTAAATGTAGACATATCTTTGGGAGGCCATTTTGCAGCCTAATGCAGTTTCCTTCAGAGATACTCACCCAGGACAGCTGTTCTGGACAGTAACACCTGTGGGAGTTCAGTCAGGCTGGTGGGAAAAGTTTTAAGATGAAGTTATAGGATATTGACACAAATCTTCTTGGAAGACTGGAAGGTTTTTGCAAAAGTCTCAGGATAGGGTTATGGCTGAAAGCAGCCTAATCCTTACCTTGAGTAAATAACTTAGAGGAGACACATAGGAATGTAGAGAAGTTTATCTAAATAACTTGTTTACTCATGTGGTCCTAAAACTAACCTTTGATCATTCACGGGCAGCATGGCTCCCTCGGGGGAAGGCGACCCGGTTGGTTACCCTCTATGCTGACTCAAAGCCTTTGTCATTTAATGTGTGCTGAATAAAAGCCAGCAGGGCCAGTGAGTCAGGGCCATGGCTGCAACTCTTCACAGCACACTCCTTGGAGTCTGTAAGTGGCCCAGACTCTCAGCTGGACTGACAAGCATAATACCTGTATCAGTGTACGTTATTCATCCATCATTGGGTCAGGGGCTGTGGACAGACCCCTGCAAACACCCTTGTCTCCACTGTTACCTAGATATGAAACAGATCCTTCCTTTCTAATTATTCCCCTTGAATATAATTTGAGAAAGTTATTTCTATGCTTTTTACCACTGTTATTATTTTGAAAAGGAAGAATAAGAAAAGAGAATGAAGAAGAGTCTCCTTCCACCCTGTTCATACAGGGATAAACTATTTCATGCTGACTGGGCTGGGTCATTAGAAATCAGGCCCATAGAAAGTCAGGAGGTCAGACAGGCTGGGTAAATTATAGTTAAAACAAAGTTTGTGAACATAGCATGGCAGGAGAACTATGAACCACTGTTTTCATAGTTCAAGGTAAGAGATTCAAGAAGGCATCAGGCAAAATCAAAACAGAAATATGGTAAAGGCATTAGGAGCCTACTTTTAGCAAATTTCAGTGGCTTTGTATGGTGTGCTCAGTTCTGCACAGTCAACTTCTCTTTACATAAAGGGACTCCAAATCTCAGGCCAGGATCCTTCCCTGGTGGAACACGTTGCCAACTAAGGGGGCCTTTCTGGGGCAGCTACCTTCCTTACCCAGCCCCAGCTCAAGCCCCTGACTGTAGCACCCTGATGGGAACACAGGAAGCTGCACAGCATTTACCTCTCAGGAAGCAGGTTAGGAGTAGAAGTATGAGAGAAGATGCCTTATAGTCTGCCTTGACAACACTGTTATGTCCCTGTAAGTGAGAATCGTATAAAGGAAATTGCAGATGAAATAAGAACACCTTCAAAGCTGAAAGTTGCCCCAGATTTGTGGCCTTGCATTAAGTGCATGGCAATTGCTGTACAAGTTCCCATAATTGGCTAAGAAATCACACAGCTGGGGCTTTCACTCAGCCCAGGGAGATGGAAATGACTTGTAGTCCTTGCAAACAGAGGTTTTTCATGTCTCTCCCCAGAGTAACCTGAATATTTGCTGCCACACAGAGCATATTACTGTCCCAATTTGTTCTTTTTACATTCCTCAGGAGACAGAACACCACAGGAAAATATTCCTGTCTTATAGAGGCCATATGGGTCTTCCCATTGGCCTCCTCCAAAGACTTCTTGCCACTTTCTCTCTCCCAGCTGTCTTCTCTTCCAAATCTCACTGCCAACAGCCAGTAAGGCTCACATCATTTGTCCTGGAGTTATTGAAATAATCTTCTCATTGTTCTCCCTGCTCCAGTCCCCACAACCCTCATCTCATCGTGCATAGCCTACAGTTTATATGTCAGTTTTATCATGTCACAACCTTGTAAGGGACTCCTCCACTGCCAGCCTCCACGGTTCTGTGGGTAGTGTCCATCAGCTTTCAGGGCTGGCACATCATCACATTAAAAACATTTACACTAATGAAGATTGCAAACAATATATTAATTTTCCATATTAAACCAAATTAAAAGGTACACTTTATAATAAAGTCACTTTCATTGACTCATCGTAGACGTTCCCAAGTTAAGAGAAAAATGGGTGAGTTATTTTAGCCAGCAAAGTGGGAATTTCATATGACTCATGGCCTCCTACCTGTACTCTTCATTTTGCAACAATTATGAATTACTAAAATGTTATAAATTTGATTTTCAGTGACTTTCATTTCTTAGAATTTTACTCACATAGTAAAGTCACTTTTTTTAGTTTTACTCACATAGTATATGGTTGAATCATAATACATTAAGTTTCTGTTTGTTACCTCATCTTGTAATAACAGCTGAAGAACTTTCACCTAATTTAAATAGCACATTTGAAATAGTAAGTATAGGTAAAGATAGGAATCCAAGTCAATTCAGATGAAAGTTAATTTGCCAATAGCAGGTTCACTGAATGATGAAGAGGCCACGTCACCCACATGAAGCTGCCTGTGATTGAGAAAATGTACTATAGCTTTGAACATGAGACTCAAAGCAAAAGTCACAGATCATAATGCAGGTGAAGACATGATTGAGCTGCTTCTCTAGTTGGCAACTCTACATAGCAGGCTCAACACAGGCTCCACAGATTTTTCAATGGCTAACAAATCTCCTGAACACACTGAGGAGGTCAGCTAATTTTTAATTAGGAAAACATCAGAGATAAATAAAAGAAGAGTGAGCAGTTTATTTCCATCATTTTACATGGAAATTTTACATCACTTTACATTTTACATTATTCATTTTACATGAATAAGAATACTATGAGAAACATTCATGGCACCAACAAATCTGTGATTACAGCAAATGCAAAGCAATGATGCAGTGACATGCACATATTAATGAGATGTCAGAACTGGTCACTTCTTTTATTATTTAACAATATAATATAACAGGATTTATTTATGCATGTTCTTTCAGAGAATATTCTTGCTTTTGTAGAAGTAGAATAGACACCTAACAGAAAAAACTAAAACTCATTGCCAAAGATAAAATTTAATTGTGAAAAACTTATTTTTACTTTGTTTTCCTCATATATGTCAATGTTTTAATACTTTAAGTAGTTCATTTGCTCATATGCATGCTTGTTAAGTTTTTTTGTGAATACCACAACAAAAAAGATTATGGCACTGATTGCTTTAATTTCCTGAAAACGTGAGTTTTGCCAGGTAGAAGATGAGTTAAGAGGTGGTATCAAAGTCTTCACATGCTTAGTACAATGTGTTGTGCTGATAAATACAAAAAGTCCTATGTATTTCATCAAACAAACAAAGTGATAGAGAACTGTTGACTGGTTTTCCACGATCATGTCTCAATCACTCTTTTAGGCTTACTGCGCATATTAACAAACAGGTACTACCATTTGCTCCATCCGAATTGCACACTGCCTGCACAACTCTTGCTCCACAACTCTCTGGCTTTGTGCCAGCTCTCCTGTACCTGGAAAGTCCTTCCTGCTCCTCTCTATACCTGGCTCAGATCCTTCTTCTTCCATGAAGCCTCCTCTGGAAACCAACAATTCTCCTACTTCAATGGACATAAAGGGGAGGGAAGAGGAGAAAACATATTTAAAATGCTGAGCCACTCCCTCAAGATTCTGACTCAGTAGGTTTTGGAGTCTAAGAATCTTTATCCTAATATCCCTAATGAGCCTGAAGAACATCAGTTGGTCCACAAAACACTTAAGAGTCACTGCAAAGACTTGACTATAGGCATCTTGCTCTCTGACCAACTCTTATAAACAAGCTCTTAACCAAACCTCATTCGTCCAGTCATGTTTCCAACTGGACTGTCTTCCTCCCTTAAATCCACCAGCACATGGAAAGAGCATAGTAAACAAAGGATTGTATTGATGGATATTCAACACGATGTAATGCACCATATTTGACAGAGAACTTCAGGCTCAGACACTCCTCACCTCACACATGGCATGCCTCCTCCCTTCCTTGTGGTCTGGGCATGGTTCATTCCCCGTTGCAGATCATCATAGCAACTCTGCGGGTAATGTAGAAAAGAGACAGACCACTCTGCTGGAGAAGGCCAAGGATAGATTTAATGATAATGACACTCTGGAGGCTGAAGGATAATGTCCAGTTGATTTCCCTAAAGGTGGAACAACAAAAAAAGTATTACATTTTCCGGAATGAGTGATGTAAATTAAATGTACCAAACACATCTCTGTTTAGAATGCTAATTAGGTTAGCATGGGGTGTGGAGGCATAGTCCATCTCTAGAGGATCAGAGTATTAGAGCTGGGAGGAAATGGAGCAATCTTTCCACATCCACACACAGCCCACTTGCTGCAGGAAAAAAAATGTGTATGTGTGTCTCGCTATCCCAGGCTAGTTTCTCTCCCCAGGTGCACTGGACATACTTCATATATTCATGTGTATGTGTGTATGTTTGTAATTTATATACATATTCTTTATATGAAATTTACATGTATTATTTATACACATATATATATATGTACCTTTTTTAATATAGGTAAGGTCTCACTATGTTGCCCAAGCTAGTCTTGAACTCCTGGGCTCAAGTGATCCTACCACCTTAGCCTCCCAAAGTGCTGGGGTTACAGGCATAAGCCACCATGCCCAGCTCCTGGACACACTTCTATCTTTGACTTCAGTGACCTTGCCCATCAATAAAGCCCTTCCTCATGCTTTTTAAACATTGAGTGGATTTTCTCATAATAATACAAACATACACAGTCTCTTTTCTGCTAGACATGAGCCAGCAGCCTTCTCCCAGCTCCTATAAGGGTGGAGAGGGACAGCCTGGCCACAAAGGCACTATGGTGAAGTTGAGCTGAAAGATGAATCCTAGAGATAGCAAAAGTGTCCTGAATCAAGCTAAGCTGTACTTTCTAGTTTAAATCACTGCTGAAATATTAGAAAAACAGAAATTAGAAAAATTCAATATTTCATTGCTGAAATATTAGAAAAACAGGAAGACACAAAGATAAAACATCCAAAACTTCACCATCCAAAGAAAAAGTTAAAATTTTTTTTTCAGTATTTGTTCTATATGTGTGTATATTTATAGGTTTCACAAAACTAATATTCCATTTTTAAAAAGGCTTGTGGAACATGACACTTCCCAAATATGTCCTTCTCCAAATTGATTGTTAATGACAACATAATATTCCAGTAATGGATAACCATCATTTATTTAACTCAACCTATATTGTTGACCTTAACCTTCTTTCAGTTTTTCACTATTCTAAAATACTTCTTATTTGTTCATGAGCAACATCTCTGAATATTTCCTTAGGATAAATTCCTAATGGTGACATTGCTGGATTAAGAGACGTACCTTTTTTAAAGACTTTTGGCATACCTTATCTCTCTCCTAATTGCCTCTCAATGTCGGTAGAGTCAGTTCTTTTATAATGCTTGTTTTGAAAGTGCGTTGCAATATGATTGATTTGTTAGGGAGCAATTCCAACATATCACAAATTTCACATTTGCTTTTATGAAATAATGTCCTCTGCAAGAAACACTAGGTGAACTCAGAAAACTGCATCCTACTCAATGGAGGCATGTAAGAATACACAAAATGCACACATGAATTTACCCCAAACATCTACCACCTACCTCAGTTGACCATGTATATTGTGAGCCACATGTAAGCACATCTGGTGTCATAACTTTCTCTAGTTTCAGATAGCCCTCCCTCCACTTCACAGTAATTCACAAGCTGCAATCTTTCTGTTGCTCACGTTCATAAGCAAAACTTTAGGTCTGTTGCAAGGTAAAATGTTATATTTACTGCAGATTTTAAGAATTTTTTAGCCATCCAACATGTGTAAAACTATGCTATCATTTTTGCAAGGTTACTATTTTCTTTTTTAATGTATCACTGATTAATTTTCAAGTGTTGTACTCTGAACCTCATTCTCCCCTTAAACTCTGTGGTTTTTATTGTACAATTTTATGTGGCACGATGATTTTTAGGAACACATATGTCACATTCTAACAGAACTGACTGTACCTGAAACTTAGCACACCTGAAACAACCTTGATTTGCAATTATCCCAGAACCTCTTCTTTTTCCCATGTCATCTCAGAAAATGCTATTAACATCTACTTTGTTACCAAGTTAGAAACTCAGACATCACCCTCAATGATCAGCAGTAGAAACAACCAGTTCCCTTCACTATGTGCCTATTGTGTGGTAGACAGTGCTGGTTGTTATTCTCCTTGATTTGTCATCAGAACGATTCTATGTCCAATGATTCCTCAGATTCATTTCATGTTTTCCATTCTCACGTTCCCCATTCTGGCAGGTTCTCATTAACTACTGCATGGCTTATTGGAAATCCATCAACAGACACCAAATTCTCTCTGTTCTAATGCTTCCATTATGCTACTTCATTTGCATGGAATGACCTTCCTCCTTTTCATGCATGATCAATTTCTGCTGAGTCTTGAAGTAGCCGCTCAAATAGAAGCACCTTTTCCAACTCTTCTTTGACTTTCTTAGGCAGCGCATTGCTGCTTATCTTTGTCCTCACAGCACCATTTTCCTCAAAATAATTTAAATAAAGTATATTTTAAATGGATGGGCAGCTTTTATTTATGTGGCTAATTCTCTAATTAACTCATCTTAACCATGTTAGTGGCACACATAAACCGCCAGCCCTCAATAAACTCTGGGATTTTGACAAAACTCTATATCTAACGACATGGACTTCATCTCCTTCCTCTCCACCCACCCAATGTAATCATTGTCCTGAATTTCACGCTCATCCTTCCTTTGCTTCCCTTTGCTTTATCGCATCTGTATACACTTCTAAAAATTATTTATTTTTATTTTCCTGGTTTTCAACACCATAAAGAGTAGCATGCTGTATGTGACTATTTAGAACATTTTTTCACTTCATGTTGTATTGTAAAGTCCATCTACATTGTTTATGTCACTATGATGCACTTGTTTGATCTACTGTATATGTCCATCGTATTGAGCTTATTAATTGGATAGTTCAGATCTTCTACCCCCTTGTGGATATTTTTGTCTTCTTAACAATAATTAAGACAGACGAAGATTAAAAGCTCCCATGATAATGGTGTATTTATCAATTTCTCCTTGAAGTTTGACCAATTTTTGCATCGAATTCTTTTAAACAGTTGTGTTATATTTAAATTGTTGAATCTTTCGGCGAATTGATTCTTTTATCATTATGTAGTGATCTTCTCCATCCCTGATAAATCTTTCTGTTCTTATTCTGTATTTTTACATTATTTATAATACAATGTTATTACATAATAAAGTCTATTATTATTTATAATCTGATGCGAATATGACTATTCCAGCATTCTTTCATTAGTCTTTGTTTGATATGTCTTTTTTAAAATGTATTATTTTATTTTCAATTCGTGTGTGATATTATGCTTTAGGTGTGGTTCTTGTGAACCGCATGTAACTGGACTTTTTAAAACTAGTTTGTCTATCTTTATCTTCAAGCCGGAAGCTTAGACCGTTTACATTATTTGTGATTTTTTACTCCTCTTTTTATATATTTATGTATTTTTATATATTTTGTGTTAATTCTATCTTATTACCAATTATAATTTCTTATTTCCAATTATAACATATAATATATAATAAGAAATTTAGCATATTCTCACAACATTTGATCTTGTCTCCACACACCTATCATATTTGTTTTACATATGCTTTAAGCTACTAAGATGCATTCTTATTCTCTCATTATTTCTTGCTTTTAAACAGTATTTTTAAATACTTGATTGTCTTCTTGCATTTGGGGCTCTGTTGAAAAATCTGTCTTATGTTTATTCCCTTGTATGTGATTTCTTCTCTGGAAACTTTTGTAATTTTTCTGTTTTTGATATTCTTAAACATCACTATAATATTCCTAGGTGTGGGGCTTTTCTTCTTTCTTCTTTGGCATTTCGTGAACCCTTTCAATATGAAATGAGCTTTCACCTTTTTGAATTGAAATGTTTAGGGCGATTACTGTAGAGTCACATAGCTGTACAGAATAATATAGCAAGATCCCTATATACTTTGCTCAGTTCCCCCAGTGGAAACAGTTTACATTTCTGCTTGGTTATTTTTGTGATTGCTTGTTCTTGTTTCATAATTTTAATATCTTCCCCAATCTATTTTTAGGTTAATGTGGCATTCTTGGTTATCTGGGTTGGAGGTGTTTTTTCCCCAATATTTCACTAATATTTTCCCTAATATTTCTGCTTATGATAAAAATTCGATGTTGTTTTTCTTTTGAAATACTCATGCTCTCAAACATACTGTTACGTTGGCCTGACCCCTGGGATGATCAGCTACTTTGCCAGGCTTCAAACACAGGAAAAACCCAAACCCCTATCTGTGTCAGCCCAAAGAAGCTCAGAGAAGGGAGAAAGCGGGGAGGTGCAAAGACCTTGGCAACCAGAACACCACTGTCAATCCTCCTTACTCCACAAAACAACTCTTTATGTTTAAGCTTTAACTTCTAATCCCCAGGGAATAACAGTTTTATGTGGGAACATTTCTTACATTATAATTCACCAGTGCTATGATTAGAGGAGGAGGAGGTAGGTAAGCAACTATCCTAATAGTGAGTTCTCGCTGATTTTTTTCAGCTTCTCATAAGCAAAGGGCTTCTGTTGTTGCCTCTTTCTCCTCAGGACACTTGTACTAGAGATCGGAGCCAGTGCAGATGTGGTAGCCATACTGCTAGCCTTAAAGTAATGGAGTGGGGGAAAGAGCAGAGCATTAACATTTGCAGAAGCTGAAATCCAGTGAGCCACTTTGTCTTTCAGTGAGTTTTAAACATTATGAGAATATAAGGGTGGGCATTTTTTATATGGCTATTCTATGAGCTGTAGATTTAGAAAGCTGAATACTCATCTTTCTACTCATTATAAATATATATATTAAAAAATATAAGACTTTACCCTGCAGACAAGTGAACCTAACTCCCCGGAACAAGCAACCCTCAGTCCCATGGGAATGCCAGAGAGAAGGCAAGGAAAGAACTTGGAATTCTAAAGCTTTCGGTAAGACCCCATTAGAAACAGAGAAGGCATAGTGAGAACCTTAGGGGAAAATATCATTGCCTACTTTCCCTGCTTCTTCCTTGCCAACTCTCATATCCACAGGTGATAGCACTGATTTAGCAAAGAGATTAGCGACACTAGTGCCAAATGCAATGAAGGGGCCAAAGATCATTTTCTAAATAGTCTTTTTTCTAAACGGTCATAAATGTGTCTAGCAGTTCCTCCTCCTGCCCATATCTAATTAGCACTATGGAAAATGGGCTCGTCTTTCTACAGACAATTCTACCTCCTAAATAATTCTTCTCTACACCTGTTCAAACCAAATTCTAACATCCTCCAAATACCCAGTAATAATAATTAATAAATATTTTAAATTTGATAATAAGAATTACAGAAAGTCTGTATTTAGTAAGGCACTGTGTTAAACATTTGCATGCATAAATTCTTCATGATAACCCTACTAGATAGTTGATACTATTTTCTCCATTTTTAAAAGAACAAGGCTTAGAAAAGTAAGTAACTTCAGCACTTTGGGAGGCTGAGGCGGGTGGATCACCTTAGGTCAGGAGTTCAAGACCAGCCTGGCAACATGGTGAAACCCCATCTCTACTAAAAATACAAAAAGTAGCCAGACATGGTGGCATGTGCCTATAATCCCAGCTACTCAGGAGGCCAAAGTACAAGAATTGCTTGAACCTGGGAGGCGGTGGTTGCAGTGAGCCGAGATCACGCCATTGTACTCCAGCCTGGGTGACAGAGCAAGACTCTGTCAAAAAGAAAAAAGAGAAGAAAGAAAGAAAGAAAGAAAGAGAAAGAAAGAAAGAAAGAAA
>NW_012102277.1:1884817-1919111 GCF_000951045.1 Mandrillus leucophaeus
AGGAAGGAAGAGAGAAAGAAAGAAAAGAAAGAAAGAAAAAGAAGAAAGAAAGAAAGAAAGAAAGAAAGAAAGAGAGAGAAAGAAAGAAAAAGGAAGGAAGGAAGGAGAAAGAAAGAGAGAAAGAAAGAAAAAGAAAGAAAGAAAGAAAGAAAGAAAGAAAGAAAGAAAGAAAGAAAGAAAGAAAGAAAGAAGAAAAAAGAAAGAAAGAAACTTGCTGAAGTTCATATAGTTAAGAAGCAATAGAATTTGGATTCTAATTCAGGCAGGCCAACTATAGAATCTGACTTCTGAGTGTTAAGATCTTCCTGACGTTCCTGAGCACCAACAAAAGTGTCTCTGCCACATATTTTAGTGCTTGTTTGTGTTTAACATAGCACTTGGTCATTTATTTCTATTACTGTTACACTATAATGGTCTCAGGCCTGTGATCTTTGTTTCTCTGGTGAGATTATTAGACTTGTAGAAGACATAGGCTGAACCGCCAATATTTGTTTCTCCTGGGGTGCTAGGCAAATAATAGCTATTGAATAAATATTTATTAAAATCAAATCAAATAAAGTAAAAATTAGAAAAATTACAGTGTGCAGAGGAAAAGATAAATTTACCTTTGAATTAGTAACATCATAGCATGAGTTGAAAAAACATCCATCAGTTAACACTTGCCTCTGTGAAATACCATGTAGCTTTACATTGTCTTCTCATCCATGATATCCTTTGCAATGCAAAGCTTTATTAGAGAGTTCAAAGAATATTTGGTATTCACATTTTACAAACTAGAATGCCAGGATTCAGAGAAGTAGTTGGCCACATTCACGTGCAAAATAATCAATTTCTAATGTAACGGTGGTAGATGGTGGACATTTGGAGTCTAAAGAGATTGGATTCAAATCCATGTATGGAATACCCTAGAAAAAGAGACTTGAACTCTGAGGTCAGTTTCCACATCTGTAAAGTAGGGATAGCGTCTTTAATAGGGTTTTTATAAAGAAAGATATAATTCAGAAAGCAGTGAACACTTCCTAGCACCTAATAGGCCCTTAATACATAGTAACTATTATGAAAAGAATATAGTAATTATAGTGGATAAGAACATAGGCTTGGGAGTCACAGAGACCTAGGTTTAAATCCTAGCTCTGCCATTTACAAGCTATTTGACCCTGGGCGATTTACATAACTTCCCTGAACTTTAATTTCTTCACTTAAAATTGATATAAAACTTCCAAGCCTTGCTCTGATAAAGAAGTGTCAACAGGACTAACCCTCCTGCTAACTACAACTATAAAAGCTGCACAAAATCTGTAAAAACTGTTAGAACCCAATGTATAGCAATCAATGCAGGCAAAATATGAAAAGCTGTGATTCTGGAGAGATTCTGGAAAGGGGCTATCTTAGTCCATCTATGCTGCTATAAAAAAATACCACAAACAGAATAATTTATAAATAACAGAAATTAATTTCTCATGATTCTGGAGGCTGAGAAATCTGAGATCAAGGAACCAATGGGACTGATGTCTGATGAGGGCTGCTGTCTGCCTTGCTTTGTTTTGTTTTGTTTTGTTTTGAGACAGAGTCTTACTCCAACCCCCAGGCTGGAGTCCAGTGGCCCAATCTCAGCTCACTGCAACCTCCGCCTCCTGGATTCAAGCAATTCTCCTGCCTCAGCCTCTTAAGTAGCTGGAATTATAGGTGTGAGCCACCACATCCAGTTAATTTTTGTATTTTTAGTAGAGACAGAGTTTCACCATGTTAGCCAGGCTGGTCTCGAGCTCCCAACCTCAAGTGATCTGCCCGCCTCGGCCTCCCAAAGTGCTGGGATTACAGGTGTGAGCCACCGCACCCAGCTAATTTTTGTATTTTTAGTAGAGACGAGCTTTCACCATGTTGGTCAGGCTGGTCTTGAGCTCCTGACCTCAAGTGATCCACCCACCTCGGCCTCCCAAAGTGCTGGGATTACAGGCATGAGCCACCACACCCGGTCTTGCTGTCTGCTTTCAAGATGGTGTCTTGTTGCTGCATCCTCCAAAGCGGAGGAATGCTGTGTCCTCACAGGGAGCAGAGGGCACAAAGGAGACAAACACTGTCCTCACATGGCAGAAGAGCAGAAGAGTAAAAAGGCCTAAATTCGTTCCCTCCAGCCCTTTTATACAGCAATAATCTATTTATCAGGGCAGAGCCCTCATGGCCTAATCACCTCCTTCAGGCCTCAACTCTTAATACCACCACAATGGGGACTGTTTCGACATGAATTTTGGAGGGGACACATTCAAACCATAGCAAGGGCTATTCATCTTGGCTTTTTTCCCTGACAGTATTTTCCAGTTTGTAGTGCAGGTGAATAGAGCCTGAGAAGAAAATGGCAAACTTACTGGGCTGAATAGGTAAAAGCCAGAACTCAGGACTGACAAAGCAGCTGGGATCTGAGGGTGAAATCCCAGAGACAATAGAGTCTGGGCACTGGGACCATATTCCTCTTAAATTATGGATCACATCGTAAACTGTATTATGCGATTGGGACTTCAAGACAAGCAGTAGAAAAAAGAAATCAAATCAACTGGAAGCCAAAAACTATGAGCAAATATTTTAGCCATCATATGGTACTGAAAAGATGAAGATTGGAGTTCAAGCCCCATCAAGATGGACAGGTCTTTGTAAAAAATCCTGAGGTACCTTAAGGGCTGTTAGGGAATAATAACAACCACCCTCTAAGAGTAAGGGCAACTCAAACAGGTCAATCATAGGAAAGACTATGACAAGATCAAGATGATTCACCCATACTCTATGTGCTTGCTAGGAGAAATTCAGACTCTTTGGAGAAAGATAACTTTATCTAGAACTTCTACAACTTTTATCCATTGTGGGAAAAAAAGAAAAAATTAACAGGGATGATTTTAAAAGGAACAAATCTTTATTTGACAATTAAATATTTTAAAATTAAAAGAAATTAGAAATAGGACCAAATGACTCAAAATCAAGAGAAAAGGATTAGTAGAAACAGATCCACAGATGATTAGGTAGTAAAGGTATCAGACAGAAACTTTAAAGGAACTATGGTTAATATGTTCAAAATAGTAAATAAAAATACAGATATTTGGCAAAGACCTGGACTCTATTAAATAATGTCAAATAAAAATTTTAAAACTTAAAATAGTATAAATGATACTAAGAATTTGAAATATGTATTTAATAGAAGTTACAAAAGGAAGAACAAAGGATTAGTGAGTCATTTTGTGAGCTTAAAATATATATGTATAACAAGAATAGCACAAAAAGTGAGAAGGGTAAATTGAGTTAAACTGTTGTAAGGTTCTTGCATCACTTGGAAAGTGGAAAAATACCATTCTAAAAGAATCTGTAATACATCCAGGATATGTAATGTAATTTCTAGGGAGACCACTAAAAACATAATAAAACAATATCTAATTAAAAAGTGAATAGAATAGAATAAATATAACAGAAATAATTATTTGACCAAAAATAAACATAAAAACAAATCAAATAGAAATTAAACAGCAAGATATAATTAAACACAACAATCTCAGTAATTAGATGTAAATTGAACAAATACCTCAATTATAAGACATTGATTGTCAGACTGTATGAAGAAGCAAAATATACTTATATACTGTTCACAAAACATACTCTCTGCATATAAGGGCATAAAAGGATTGTTGTAAAGTATGCATAAAATATACCTTCAAAAGCGATAAAGCAAAAGCTGACAAAACAGAAAGAAAAGAGAAAAATGCATCATCATAGCAGGAAACTTTAGCACATTTTTCTTGGTACCTGATAAAAAATTAGTTGACAAAAAAAATCAATAAAGATAAGTAAATAATATGACTGTCATAATTAACTTACATATCTGTTTATTTCCTTTAGTATGAAAAAAATTAACATGATTAGTATATGTAGAACACTATTTGCACTAGTTCAATAACTGCAAAATACACAAAATTTTCATTTACAATAATAGATCAAATAATCTATGGAAATGATGACTGAGACCCAGGATTGTCTGGGCAGCCACATCCACTCACATGGTTTCAGTGGCTCTTCTGCTCAGATGCTCCCAGACTATCTGGTTTACGGCAATAGGCTCTTAGCTGACTTTTCTGCCACCTTTTCCCTTCAGTTCAGTCCATTTTTCCACATTGCTGATCTTTGCTTTATAGTGAAGAGCAGAATGTTTGCTTAGCTCTAAAGCTTCTTCCTCCCCCAGATTATCTGTTGGTTGCAAGGGAAAAAAATCCAGCTATACAGCAGAGAAGTCAGACAACACCTTGACCAGGCGATCAAAATTAAAATCACCAGATTGTGGCAGATGAATGTGTGTGCCTCTAGATGTGATGCCCTGAGACGGACACAAAATCACTTACAGAGTATTCCATCTGGGAATGCATAGCCTGGTTCTATGAGGCTCTATGTGAAGAAATATCAGACAAACCCAAAATAATGAGTATTCTGTTACAGAGGCAAAGGAATCCATTCTTCAAAGTCGTCAGTATTGTAAAATAAAGAAAGGCTTAGGAACTGTTCCAGGTTAAAGACTAAGTATATACAACAATTAAATAAAACATGTGACCAAAGACTGGATTCTACACTGAAGGCCAAAACCATTATATGGGGCATTATTACTGTATTGATTTATAGCTGTTGTCAGTTGACAAAATTGGAATAGAGACTATAGAGAGACAAACATCACATCGATGTTAAATGTCCTGAAGTTAATTACTGTTCTGTAGTTATACAAGAGAATATCGGTATTCTTAGGAAATACACAATGAAGTATAGAAATAAAAGCGCATGGTGTATTTAACTTATTATCAAATAGTTCAGGGGAAAATACATAGCTATTTTTTACATATGTGTATTTTTACATGCATATTATTTATATGGAGAAAGAAAAACAGACAATACAGTGAGAGGTGACAGAGCATGCAGAGAGAGAGAGAGGATGATAAAGTGAATGAGAATATCCTAACAATCAGTCAGATAAAGGGTATAGCAGAAAGACTTTGTATTATTTTTGTATCTTTTCTATAAGTTTAGTTATTTTTAAATAAAATGCTTTCTAAAAATGAGAGGAGAATAGCTTAGTAGTTTTCTACAATGTATGTGCATCTTTAAACGAAGGTAAACATGAGAATGGCCTGAAGACTTGGTAAAATGCAGATCCCTAGGCCTGCCTTCCACCACCAGCCCCACATGTTCTAAATCCATGGTGGATATTTTTAATAAGCTCTTTAGGGAGTTCTGAAGTTTGAGACATATTCACCTAGTACATGTCCTGAGAGTGGAATGCTGGTGATTTTACGGAGTGCAAAATTTTATACTAAATAAAGTTATTTTCTTTGCAATTCTTTCTTTAATCTTTCTAATGATATCAAGAAAACAGTCCATATTTGGAGATGGTTCATTTTTAACACCTCTTAATACATGTACATCTTCCCCGTAACAAAGAGAGAACAGGTTACCAGTTCAGAACCTGTGCAACAATACTGAGTTAAAAATTTAATAAAATTATCACAAATATGTTATTTTTCTATGTGTGGTAACTGATAATAGTTTAATATTAACACTAGTGATACAAAGTTTCTCTTAAAAATCAGTTAACGTAATAGACTTGACTAAAAAACTATTATAATAATACAAGTGAAACAGATATGATAAAAATTCTAATTGCTATAAAGCAAATGACTGAAGTTTAGAAAACGCAACCCAGAAAGAAAGATTCTGGTTCAGATTGTCCCAAGTCTCCCTTCCAAGTTCACCTTTCACTACTCCACGGATCCTCATGCAGATTTCCAGCTCCTTGAGCAAGCCCTGCACTCTCACGGGTCTGGCCCTGTGCTGCTCTTTCTACTTCCTGAGTCTCCCTTATCTCCGCCTCATCCTGACCTCAGCCGGTTCTGTTCTGTGAACTGATTTTGTCAATGTAGAGAAGATATAAAGGTCTGGCTCTTTAAGAAAGCAGAGGGTGGGGTGGGGGGTTATGAAACATGTATTCCCTTGAAAAAAGAGCCCTGAGTCAGTGAGATAAGAATAGCCAGAAGAGCAGTTCTACATCTAGGAATGTACTTGGGGGTAATAATCAGAGAAGCACACAAATGATTGTGGGCATTGACATTTCTTACCATGTAATATATAATAGCAAAATACTAAAATTATCCAAGTCCAATAACAGAAGACTGGTTAAATAATATAATCCCTTATATAAAAGAACCATGGTTTATTTTACCAATAAAACCCATACATTTAAAGCATGTTGTATGATAAGGCGGAAATAGTCAAGGATGTAATAGACACTTTGATTTTCTCCCCACCATTCAGTTCATTCTTTCTGTTTTATATGGCCACAAAATATTTGGAGAGATTGAACTCATCTCCAAAAGGGCTCTAAGTTCTCTAAGCCGGTGGTTCTCAAAGTGTGGCCTCTGGACCAGCAACATTAGCACCACCTGGAAGCTTGTTACAAATACAAATTCTTGGGCACCATCTTGATCTACTAAACCAGAAACACTGGAGGTGGAGCCCAGAAATCCATGTTTTAACAAGGCTTCAAAAGGCTTCAAAAGGATGCTGATGTGTGGTCAAATTTAAGAACCATGGATCTAGGCCATCTTGGTAAACCAATCTCTTACAGCTTGATTCGGGAATGAGCACATTACTCAACAGGGGCCAAAGAGACATGAATGACAATTTGCTGGGAACTTCTGGGAAAGGTTTTTCCATGCTTAAGGGAGTCAATAGGAAGAAACAGCCCTTCTTCTCCTGGCCTCCTTTGTGTACAGATGTGATGCCTGGGATTGCTGAAGCCATGTTGCCTTATAAATTAAAGCAGAAACTGATGGAGGAGAAGACAACAGAGCTGAGAGACACAAAATGGAGGCAGAGCCACTGGGTTAAGGGAATCCTAAATTCTATGCTACTTCTGGATTTTCAGTAATGTAAGCTAATCTCTTTCTTCATTTTAATCCCAGTTTGAGTTGATTATTTCATCACTTGTAGTTACAAATTCTCATCTGCTACACGGTGTAATACTAAGCTTTAAACACATATATAGGGAAAAAATACTGGAAGAAAAGATATTTAATATATAAATCCTTGCTTTATCTAGGTCAAAGGGTTATAAAACAGGGTTATTTTCCATGTATTTTTACAACTTTTTGATAATAATTACTTTTATAATCATAAAATATATTTAAAGATAATAGTTGGAGGAGGTTATTTTAAATGTGTTCCTTTTAAAAGAGAGTCAAGAACCACTAAAACAACAGAAGAGATCATGAAGACAAGTAGTATGGGACCTGGGCAGATGGCAAACCAAAGGAACCAAGAATACAGAGTACTCAGAATTAGTAGCAGTGAGGTGTTAAAGAGATAATTAACACTTATATTCCAAATAGCAGCTGAATATAAATGAGAACAGATGGGGCTCAATAGCTATGAAAAGACCCAGGGCAGCACAAAGATAAACAAGCAAATATTTAGAGAAAAGAGATTTATAATTAGGAGCACTGTGCTCAATTTGTGCCAGAGGTTTCATTTCCTTTAACCCTTGCTCCAACTCAGTTATTCCAGGATTTATGACAATTAGCTACCTATATTCCTAGTATCTATCGCTTATTATACCTATTAGCTACCTATATTCCTAGTATCTATCGCTTATTATACCTAACAAGTATTGCATGCTTACTATATACCAACCACTGAATATATATTATCTCACTTAATTCTCTTTGAGGTAGGTACTATTCAGGTTAGGTTGCTAAAGCTTAGAGTGGCTAGCGCCTTATCCAAATTTACATATGTGGAAAATGATGAAGCTGAAATTTAAACTGTTCTGACTCCAGAACCTGCCTGCCTGCCTCTATGCTACCATGGCAACCAACAAATGTTTGTGGAATAATAAATGTCATTGTACACATTACCTTGCTTTATGTGCTACTGTCAAAATAAACACTTCAAAGCCTTCTCACTCTTTGTTATCTGTGAAGCCTAAACACTCCTGGTCAGAGACAAATGCAATTATTGAATGGGCACCCCTGATGAAAGGCCATTTAGAGCCTCCCAAAGGACAGAAGAGAGAAAACCTGAAGCTTGGAGCTCTGGACAGACAGTAAGTTAGATAAATATATTTTCAGGGTTCAGAGTTAGCTCCAATGAGGGATCACCTATCATTTCATGGACATGATGAGAATTACCTAGAAAGGATTGAAAGAATCTCAGCCTGCAACTCAAGCCCTGTTTATTGATGGGTACTACTTAAGGAGTAAATTGAACCAGATCAAGAGAAGCTGAAAAAAAAAGAATATCTGTCTAAACAGAAAAACAACTCAAAAAAACAGAGTGAAGATTAATGGGGTAGGTAGATGCATCATTAACCTATTCTCTCCCTAGATGCAGTTGTCCCACTAGCAGCTCCTTTCCAAGAGGACAGATTCTGAATGAAGCCACTGCACTCCAGCATGGGTGACAGAGCACGACTCCACCTCAAAAAGAGAAAAAGAGAGCAAAGCATTATGGTAACCACAGGATGCTCAGGAGGAACTAGTGCGTCCTGGGCCCCTACTTCCTTATATCTAATGAGACTTGGCTATCTTCTTCGAGTGTACCCCCAGCCTGGGGTACAGCCCCAGGAAAGAAAGCCTAGCCAGAGAAGCTTTCACAGTCTCATTGTTACTACTCTGAAAAACAATATGGATGACACGGTACCACCAGTTTCCCTGGCTCCAGCAAAGTTGGTGCTTGAAGCCACATCCACTATAATTGTCACTGAAAGCTACTTGGAGACAGAGCCTGCTCTTGGCTGAGACATGCAGAGAAGGAACAGGGCAGAGAAGAACTTTGCTTGTAGGGAAATAAAAAGGTAGCATCAGGACCCTGAGAGCCAGCTGGCTTTTAAATAATTAAGCTCACTTGGGAAAACAAAAGTTATATCTTACTATACTTTCTACTATGACAGTTCTAACTGGGGTTTTCTGGCTTTCTGTTTGGCACTGGGTTTGGCCATTTAGGAGGCTGATGATCAAGAGGATTCTAGAATTATGGTGGGGGAAATGAACAATCTAATCTACCATACTGGATTATAAATTCAAATGTACAGAGACTAGGTGTGTTTTATTCACCAGTGTATTCTCACCAGAGTAGGGAATGAATGGACACATGCATACTAACTTTCTAGAAATGCCTTAGAATCTCAGGTTGGAAAGTGACCTGAAAATATCTACCTCAGCCTCCATAAAATTAGGGACCCCTTTTACAATATTCTTGGCAAGAGTGCATCCCATGTCAACCAGCTCACTAATCCTTTACCTCACTCTAGGAAACATATTTCATATTCAGATGGCTATGTTTTTTTATTCACCCTTACCCTGAACAAAAATCTTTCCTTCTTCCTGAAAATTGGAACCCCTGGTCCTCATTCTACTCTCTGGGAAGCCAAAAGTAAGTCAAGGCCAAAATATCAGACCATTTTAACAAGTCATCCCTTTGCATATCAATTGTCTTGACTCTACTCCAAGTTTAATATACCCTGTTCCTTTAACAATGTTTGATATTATTCCAAGTTCCCTGGCCGTAGCATTTCCAATATTCCTTAGATCCAACATATGACCTAAAGAATATTAGTATCCAAGTGTTACCCAATCAGTTTAGAATGGAGCAGGACTATCCAATCCCTGGTCTGAAGAGTCTTGACATAATTCCAGCCCAAAATGAGATAAGCATTTAGTCAGCAGAAAAGACTACTTAAAAATTACCTATGAATAAGCCCCCTAATGCTGAAACATTTGTTCACTCATTCAGCAAGCATTTGCTGAGGACATAATACATGCCATGCGCTGTACCAGATGGTGAATATACAGAGATCATTCCCACCACTGTAAAACTTGATTATAGTATACAATGGAAGCTACTGAAGGCTTTCAAAAAAAAAAAAAAGGAAAAATAAAAAAAAATTATTTTATCATTACTCAATTCCTTTCCTATCAAATGATCAATATGCCTAGGATCTTCTTGGTACCCATCTTATTTTCATGACCTTTTAACACTCTGGCCCAAGAACCCTCATTTAGTGTGGGGTAGTGAGTGGAAAGGGCATTTGCCTGGATATCAGAACTTGATTCTAGTCTTGGCTTTGCCAGTAATTTGCTTTGCAACTTTAGTTTTGTCTATTCCCTATTGACTAATCTGTTCATTAAAAAGGTAGTACTAGATCACTAAGACTTATTCGGAAATATTTTGTTTATCCCTACAGTAGCTATGTCTTTAAGCACCTTCAGGTGAAAAATGAAATCGCTTTCAGAAATAGGGTGCTCCCACTGTCATTGGTTTTCAAATGCAGCTAACTCCTCCTCTCTTTTCCTACATACAGATATTCCTTCGAGCCTCAAGGATACAGGACATGTTTTTTTACACCCACAATATACAATTTATTACTAAGTCCTGATGTTTCTGCCTCCAAACACATAACTGAAATTCATCCTCAGCCCAGTGCAGTGGCTCACGCCTGTAATCCCAGCACTTTGGGATGCTGAGGTGGGTGGATAACGAGGTAATGAGTTCCAGACTGGCCTGATCAACATAGTGAAACCCTGTCTCTACTAAAAATACAAAAATTAGCTGATGTGGTGGTATGCACCTGTAATCCCAGCAACTTGGGAGGCTGAGGCAGGAGAATCACTTGAACCCAGGAGGTGGAGGTTGCAGTGAACCGAGATCTAGCCACTGCACTCCAGCGTGGGTGACAGAGCACAACTCCACCTCAAAAAAAAAAGAAAAAGAAAAAGAAATTCATTATCTTGGCTCTTTAACCCAAGTACTGTGCTACCTCTTCAATGGTCTTCTCACTATTGCTTTTCCACCCTGCAATGCATTCTCTGCACATAGCCAGACTGCTCTTCTTAAAACTTAAATCATGCCCCTCAACCCCTAAGAATCCTCTAGTGACTTCCTACAGCAGCCAAAATAGAATCCAAACTCCTTTCCTTAGCTTACAAGTCCTTTCCGAACTAGCCCTGCCTCCTTCTTTGTTAACATCTTGCACCTTTCCCTCCCTTGTTCCGTATGTACCACCCTCCCCGGGCTCTTCCCGTCTATCCCACACACCTAGTTCTCTTATTCGAATCTCTTTGTCCTTCCTGTTTCCTTTACTGAGAATGCTCTTTCCCTAGTCCTTGGCATGGCATCCTGCCTTCTCTTTTAGGCTTATGCTTCTAAACAATCACCTCAGAAGCTTCTCCTGACCACTCCATCTAAAGAAAAATCAACCAATCCCCATCTCTCTCTCTTCCTCCCTACCTTACATACATGCATGGATGCATACGCCATATACACATGCACCCACACAAACACATGATCATGATCATTTCTCTGTGTTTATTTGTATCAAAGTACTAGCCAACCTGTAATTATCTTGTTAGTTTATTTGTTTGGCATCTCTCTGCTCCACTAGAAAAAGTTCCATGAGAGCAAGAACCTGGTCTGTCACTCGATTCCCAGTGTTTTGAAGAATATCTGGCCAATAGCGGACACTTAAACGTTTGTTGAATGAGTAATGCATGAACCAATGAATGAGTGAAGGGATGAATGCCACTCTCATTTAATGCCTTTTAATACTTGGATGGGAGACAGGGAAGGGAAGGGTGGAAATGGAAAAGATAAAGGATATTGAAGAAAGAGTGATGACCGTGATGGTGAGAGTTTAGGAAAACATGACAGGGAGCAGTAATCAGCCCTCAAAGTTGTACTCAACATAAGAAAGGAAGTTATACACTTCTAACAACCAGGGATGTCCAACCAAGATATGGGCTGCCTTGTAAGTGAGTCAGTCCCGTAGGATGTGCAGAAGAAGCTGTATGGCCACCACCAGGGCTATTGCAGAAGGGATTTATGCATCTTGAGATTGGACTAGGTGTCTTTAAACAATGAGCTCATGGCTAGAGCAGTCCCAGGCCAGCGAGCATGGGAACACTAAACCCCTGCCGAGGAGCTTCCTCCTCCAGTAAATACACAATGTATGTTTCATTAGTTTCTCTGCTCCAGGAGAACTATCTCTTTGTGCCCTCAGCAATGAGATTCTGCTAATTGAAAACACTTCATTCTATCTGCTTGAGAGGATTGGACTAAACTAGGCTATTGAAATGTAGCACATCCCTAACTGGGGCAGGGGAGCCACAGTGGAGCAGAAGCCTAGACAGCCTAGGCAGAGGGTGACAAGAAATGCATTTCATTTCAGGCACTATTTCAGAGAGGCTAAAATTTCCAGTCTTTAGAGAATGCATTTCAGATAAACAGTCCTCCCAGTTAGGGAAAACATTTTTCCCCTTCGCCTTGGAATGATTCATTTAAACAATGATAAAAATAGGGCCTCTCCAGGCCCTGAACCTGCTTGTAGGGAGATCAGATTTTAACCCAACAATTTTGCTTGTGAAAGAGGCATTCACTGGTATGTGAACTATGGATGGTAAGGTTAAGACCCAGGCCAGGAAAAAGGAGCACACATCAGAATTCAAGGCAGCAGTAGTAACAGCAAAAAGCAATAACAACAAAACATGGTATGCCAATCTCTGTGATAACTTCTCTGCCACATTGTCTTCTTTCATACATTCCAAGAACAAGTGCCACTGTGATCCCATTTTACAGACTAGAAAACTGAGCCCCTAGAGTTAAGAGACTTGGCCAGGGTCACAAAGCTAGAAAGTCATGGAGGAGGCTCAGCCTCTGGTCTGCCTCCAGAGCTAGGGCTCAAAATGAAGTGTGTTCATAGATCACACAAAAACTTGTCAAAATGCAGATTCAAATGCTGCAGGTCTGGGCCAGGGCCTGAGATTCTGCAATTCTAACATGTTCTAAGGTAATGCTGATATGCTGGTCCATGAACCACACTTTGAGGAACAAGATTGTAGGGACAAAAGCAAAGATGGCACCTAAATGTACCCAGAAATGTTCTTAATTTACCACTAAGGCACATAAATCTTAAATAAAGGAAATAAAAGCTGGTTTGTTTTTTGGTTCAATTCTCTGCCTTGAAGACATTAGATCTTAAAGGCTGTAACCTACTGCTCACCTTAGCCCAGAAAAGATTTGTCACACTGTTCTCCAACCCGGCCCCTTTTTCCTCTTAAAAAGGAACCAGCAGTTGGCAATACATAAGGAGACAAACACAATTAAACCCCAAAGAAAAAAATCCCACAGCCCTTCCATTTCAATTAGAATCAGCGGCTGTTGGAAATGGGCAAATTTAGAGCTGTAATACCAACGGAAACAGTGAATTCTCAATTGTGATCAAAGGCTTCATTTAGCAGGCTGAAAAGCAAGCATGAGCTTAATTGAACAAGAGAGAGATCGCCTCCAAAGCAGCCAGGCATAATCAAATAGCATTGAAAAATATAATGCATCAGATGGAGAGGAATTAGCCCTAGGTTCCAAATGCCCTCGCCTGACCTATAGATCCCAGCTTCAGAGGAGAGAGACCTCAGCGGTTACCTGGTCCAAATCCCCATCTTATTCACTTTAGGCCAGGAATTTCAAAATCTTTGGCTGTAGTGCACAGTTCAAAATACATTTTACACCCAACCCAGTGTACAGGCACCATCTATAGATGAATCTCTTTAAGTAAAAGCTTCACAGTATGATATGCATTTTTTAATGTGTAAAGTACCTGCTCTTTTTTCCTGTTTTTCAGTGCTCAAGAGCTGTGGAATTGATTTCAAGACCCACTAATGGGCCATGACCCATAGTTTGAAAAACACTGTGTTAGATCATCCCACTTAAGTGCACAACCAGCCCCTTCATCTTACAAGTAAGAGAGATAGACATTAAACAAATGATCACACAGTTACATATCTAAAAGGACAAATTGAAGTGAAAGTAAAAAGGAAGAACAGGGATGTGATGGAGATAACAGGGGGAACTATTTTGGACCAGAAGGATGGCTGGAATGAGTCAGGAAAAGTCTCTCTTGAAAGATACTTTAAGCTGGGACTAAACAATGAATATAGAGTAGCCAGGCACAAAAAAGAAAGAGGGGTCTCTTTAAACATCTCTTGTTCTGGGAAATGTACAGTTATCTATGGCAACCTCACGTGGTAATAGCAGCAGTAGCAGCAGCAGCATCTGCCCAACCCAGATTCATCAAGTTTTACTATTGTCAGAAGCTGAGCCAAGTGCTTCACAAGGCTACTGGAGCTTAAGGGAACCGACTGCCTGGTTTGAATCCCACCTCCACCCTTTACAAGGTATCTGATTTGGGGCCAGATAGTTCAGTTTTCTCATCTGTGGAGAAGGGATTATTCATCGTGCATGCCTCATCACATTGTTACTAGGATTAAATGAGTTAACACAAGTTAAGGGGCTTAGAACAATTCCTGGTGCATGGTAAGTACAAAATAAATTGCTAAATAAGGGGATGTGGACTTGAAATCTTCAACAACTTGCTTCAGGCAAGCACCACCTGTCTATTGGCACCAGAAAAGAAACCCATTTGCCATCCCCGAACTAGCCAGTTTCCAAGAGGTATTTTGGTTTATTTTGTTTTTTCCATAACAGTATTATAAACCTAGTGGGGCAGAGGGCTGAAGTCCTAAACTCAGCAGAGACCTACAGACAAAGGAGATAAGGAGAAAGGGAATGAGTCTGATTCCCTGCTCCTAATTGCCATCTCAGGGCCTGCATTCACCACTATTCTCTCTCCTGCCTGATGAATTTCCCAGTTCAGCACCAAGGATACAGTTGATTTCTCCAGAGAACTATATTAATGAAATTACAGTATGTTTACTTGATGCAGAAAACCTCTGGATAGATAGTAAATTAGTGGCCTCACAATGTTGAAAAATCTTCAAGCTTTCAAGAGGCCTAAACAGATCCAAAATGCCAGGTTCAAGTCACATCAATAATTAAAATTAAATTATCATGCTGAACTGAAAGTCATCTCCAATATAACATTTTTAAAAATGGTTCTCCAAAGAAGAACTCTATCTTGGCTTCAGGGAGGCATCTATCATACACCCATGGAATCAGAGACAAAAAAGCAAGCTGTGTCCATTGTGCACATGCTACAGCTAATTCACCAGGATGGGCAAGAACAGAGAGGTTCGGCGGGGCATACAAAAACACCCATTGCTGGGGAGAGGCAATAAAAATGAGGAGCGAACCTGATATTTGTAGGTTTACTATTTACATCCATCTTCCCAATTTGTCCACTCATTGTCTCTGCAAAGTAGGAAAGGCTGAGCTTTTCGGTCCCATTATGCAGATGAGGAAACTGCGGCTTTTAGTGGTATAGTGGCTGGAGTCAAGACACATGGCCAGTAAGTGGTGCAGATGGGATGAATATTCATCCTGGAGTAAAGGAAAGATAGGGAGAATGGAAAGAAGTAGAAAAAAGGAAATTGGCATGCCTGTCTTAATAGCAGATGATATAAACTTTAAACACAAAAGACATGTTTGGGACAACTCAGCAAATTCACACAAAAAGAGTAGTTATTAAAATTATGCTTGTGCCTATGCACTCTTGGAAGATGCTTATGATGTTATTATACTGCTATTAACATAAAAATACTTACCGTTAGCCAAAACTTTACCATGGGCTAAAGACCTGTCTAAACACTTTATATGAATTAAGAATCCTCCATTTAATCCTTATAAAAACTTTACAAGGTAGAAGCTATCATTTTATAGTCGAGACACCCAAGTTCAGAGAAGTAGGTTATTTGTGAAACACACACAGCTAGTGAGTCTAGGTCTGATGGCCACGCCCAAACCCCTAGTCACTTCAATATGCTGTCTTCCTAGAGACCGGGTGGAAAGAGGTGAGCATTAGTTGCACCAAGCTGTAGCGAATGGATGAATCCATATCAACCAAGTATTAAACTGAATGTACACAGTTCCGATGTGCCCCAGCAGGCCCCCTTTTTGAGCTAATGAAATGGTAACTTCTGTTATTTACTTGACAAATATTTATTAAGCACCGACTATGTGTCAAGTCCTGTGCTAACACTGGGAATATAGCAGTAAGTGCATCAATAAAACTCTCCGCCCTCATGAAATTTTCACAGGGTACAGGAGCAGATAAAAACAAAACAAGTGATATAAATATTATGTTAGCTGGTACCAAGTGCTGCAGAGAAAATTTAAGCAGGAATGGGAGATAGGAAGCAATTTTTAAAGAAGGATGCCCAGGAAAGGCCTCACGAAAAGTGACCTTTGGGTAATGTCTTGAAACAGATGATGCAGTGAGCTGTGTTGATATCTAGGGAAAGAACATTCTAGATAAAAGGAGAGCAAGAGCAACGCCTCTGCAGTGGGAACAATACAGAAGAGCAGGTGGCTGGGATGGAGTTTTGAAGGAAATGAGGTCAGAGGACACGGGGCCAGGAAATGTGGGGCCCAAGGGGCCATTATTAGGACTTGGGCTGTGAGTGAGATGGGAGCCATTGGAGGTTTCGCAGAGGAGTGACAAGATCTAAGATCCAACTCACCTTTATATGATAACTCCGGCTGCCATTTAGACAACAGACTCAATGGGCAAGGGTGGGAGCGGGGAGACCAGTAGGGAGGTGAGAGGTGATGGCAGGTCATTACTAATGATTATAATGATATGAGCATGATTCTTTACTTTTTACCAGTACCTTAATATAAATTATTTCACTTAATCTCCATTTAAATAAAGAAAAGGAGACTATGGCTTGTTGAAGTGACTTGCTATGTGGTTTGCTTAAAGTCCTTCAGCAAGTTAGTGGCAGAGCTGAATCTTAAATCTGGAATGTTTTTACTTCTCATGCAGTTCTCAAGTCCCATCTGATCTTCATCTCCCACACAATTGCCTTGCCTCTGACTTCTGTGGGCTCAGATGATATCCAATTGACCATCATGGCCAGCCAAAGAGCCTGACTATAAATATCACTGATAAGTATCTGGTAACCAGCAGACAGGTGGCAGAACCCACACATCACAAGGAACAGAATCCAAAAAAGGAAAAGTCATCATCAAGCTCTGTCCTCACAAGGGCATGAGCCTCCTGAACAACGCATAACAGGAAAGGAGGGCAGGGGGCTCTTAGAATGTCAATTGATGTTTATTCAGCACTTCTGTATGCTCAGAACAATATTAGATGCCATTTCAGAGAAAGAAAGGAAGAAAATTCTCTGTTGTCAAGGAGATTATAATTCAGTGGGGAAAGAAGACACGCATTTGTGGGTAAGAAAGACAACGCAACTGAGCAGATGAAGTGTCACGCACAGACCAAGTGCTCAGGGTTTCAGAGCTCAAGGAGTTCTGTGAAGGTTGAGGAGATTAGACAAGTCTCCAGGGAAGGGGAGGAAAAAATCTTGAGAAAGAAAACTTCTGGATCCTTTCCGAAGGTAGTCACCAAATTCTATAATCTGAGTGCTTCTAACCATCCCAGGAAAGCCTTCAAACATCGCCTACAGTCTTGGTGTGCCACACAGCCTTAGTGGGTCTATGTTTACTTTCCACATTGTCTTGCCCCTTTGAGGGGTCCCAAACATACATGCCACCGGAAGAGGGATTTTAATCATGAAGGCCAAGAAGTTGAAGCCAAGCAGGGCTCCTTACAAGATGGCCAATAGGGAATTTAAAACGTCCAAGCTAGGATGGTCTCTAGTGGCTGTCTAGTCCAGGGATCAAAAAACTATGGCCCACGGGCTGACCTCTTGTTTTATTAAAACACAGCCATGCTCTTTCATTGACATATTGTCTATGGCTGCTTTCACACTAGAATAGCAGAGATCAGTCATTGCAGCAGAGACTGCGTGGCCCTCAGAGTCTAAAATTATTTATTTTCTGGCCCTTTAGGAAACACCTGCTGACCCCTGTTCTAGTTCAACTCCTTTATTCTAGAGGCATGAAAACAGAAGCCCAGAGAGGTTAAGAAGATTGGCCAAGGTTATTGGGTGAGTTCAAGTGTTGTCCAGCCTAGAACAGGAAAAGTAAAGTGAGAATAGGTCATCCTTCATTCATTTGGTTATTCACTCAACAATTTTTTTATCATCACCGTGGGCCAGGCACTGGGTAAGAATACTGCAGTGCATAATACAGATAAAGCTCCTGCCCTCTGGGTTCCTGTTTGAGGGAGGAGGGGAAGGACATTTTAAAAAGTGAAGAAAGTAACTACAAAGTATGCAGACTGCTATAAAAGAAACTAACAGAGGGAGGGGACAGGATGTAAATTGCAAAAGAGAGGGAAATATTTTAGACAGGGAATCAGGAAAGATCTTTGTGAGGAGGTGATGTTAGAACTGGGCAGTGAGTGATAAAAGCCATGAAGAGTAGGTGGAAGGGCATTCATGCAGAGGGAATAGCAACTGCAAAGTCTCTGAGGCAGCAACAAGCTTGGCATGTACAAGGAACAGCAAGTAGGTACATATGGCCAGAGAAGGGTGATAAAGGACAAGAGTGGTATGAAGTGAGGGCAGAGGTAAGCCAGTTCCTGTGGGTGGTGGCGACTATCTCCTGAGCATATTTTTACTGCAGTTACATCATCACCATCATTTTCATCATCCCCATAATGAGGTTCTAGGAAGCCCAGGAAGGGAACATGTGGTACCTGTATTTGCATGCTGTAGAAAGCAGTGCTGGGTATAGTTCCCTCCTAGCCAGGGGCTGCATAGCACTTTCAATGATTGTAAGGGCGTATTTCACCTTCCTCAGACCACAAGACAGACAGCCCACTAGTGAGTCATTTGGAGTCTTCAACACCTGGATTTGAATCCCTACTCTTCCTGACCTTGCACAAGTAGCTTACGTGTTTCTGAGCCTTCAGTAAATGGAGGTAATTGTACCTACTTCCTTGGGTTGTGAGAAGAATTAGATAAGACAAAGTGGGTAGAGCTTAGCCTTTGCTCAGTGCTTGGTACATGCTCAACAACATGATAAGTATTTATTATTATTAGTGGGATACACACTGGTAGAACTTGCTACTGCATCTCAATCTTTGTGTGCCAAAGACACAGAAATTTCTCACTGCTGTCAAGTTGTCAAATACATGGGTAGAAAAACCAAATTCCAGAGAAGCCAAATGACCAGCCCAAGGCAATTAAGGAGAAGGGTCGCATGATGACTCAGCCCTTCAGTGCCCACCCAGCTGCTCACTACATTTTACCAACACAGCAGCCTGAGTTGTACTTTGACCATTCACCTCCAAGCAAATACCACTATACTTTGAAAACAAGGGTGGGAAGGGACCAAAGAAGTCCTTTGAACAGCCCTGCAGCATTCAAGAGTCCTTATAACGTACCTGCTATATATCATGGGTACAAAGACGAATGGTCCATGCTCACTGTACCCTTGAGGAATTCACAGGCTTGTGGAGAAGACAGTTATAAAATTATAATCTTGAGGGTAATCTGCCTATCAAACAGAATAATTTACTCAGCTCAGGGAGTCAGGGACAGGAACCAGAGAGAAAGTGACACCTGAGCTGACTCTTGAAAGGTACTGAGTAAACCAGAAGGAGATTGGCTTGGCTGAGCAGAGAGTGATAAGACTGAAAAGCACAGCTTGTGGAGGGCCTAAACCCCTGAACCAAGGAGCTTGGTTTGATGGGCAAAAATGAGGCATTGAGCAGGGAATAACCTGCTCAGAGTGACATTCGACAAGGTCACTCTGGGTACAGGCTACAAGGATGTGAGGGAGCAGGACCAGAAACAGACCAACCAGTTCTGAGCCTACATTGCAAGTCCAGGCAAGAAGCAATGAAGACCTGAGCTATAACCATAAGGGAGGGGAAGGAAAGAAGAGACCGATTCTGGAGCCTCTGGTGAGGAGAATCTGCACCATGTAGTGACAGCGGGATGCTAAGACAAAGAAGAGAGAGAAAAGGCAACTGCTGAGCTGGGTCTGCCTTTCACCAAGTGGGGAAATGAAGAGAAAGAGTAGGTAGGAGCAGGGAAGGAAGGCAGAGTTCATCACAGAAAAAGAAGCAATCAAGCATGGTGCTTTCCAATGGTGTTTTTTTTTTTTCTTTTTTCTTGGTGATAATACTTTCAAAATTCTGTGACAAAAACCAGATGAAATGAGAGATGCCCCAGGTGAAGGGGAGGAAGGAAGAGAGGCCGTTCCTCTCCTCACAGACCCCAGAGAAATGAGAGCCATTCAACTCCTTGGATCTTTGATCTGAGGAAGTGGAAACTGAGTTCTTAAGACCAGGAGAATGCAGTTTGAAAATTGCTGCTGTAAAGAAAAACACAAATCATTCCATTAAAAAGTGGGCAACTGATATGAATAGATATTCCTCAAAACAAGATATACAAATGGCCAAAAAATGTATGAAAAGATACTCAAAATTACTAATCATTAGGGAAATGCAAATTAAAACCACAATGAGACACCACCTCACACCAGCCAGAACGGCCATTATTAAAAAGGCAAAAAACAATAGATGTTGGCATAGACATGGATGTGGTGAATATGGAATGCTTATACACTGCTGGTGGGAATATAAATTAGTACAACTGGAAAACAGTACAGAGATTTCTCAAAGAAATAAAAGCAGATCTAACATTCCATCCAGCAGTTCCACTACCGGGTATCTATCCAAAGGAAAAGAAGTCATCATATCAAAAAGACACCAGTACACATATGTTTATTGCAGCACAATTCACGGTTGCAAAGATATGGAACCAGCCTAAGTGCCCATCAACTGATGAGTGGATAAAGAAAACGTGGGCTGGGCATGGTGACTCACGCCTGCAATCCCAGCACTTTGGGAAGTTGAAGCGGGCAGATTGCTTGATCCCAGGAGTTCAAGACCAGCCTGGGCAACATGGTGAAACCTTCATCTCTACCAAAAATACAAAAAAAAAAAAAATTAGCCGCATGCGGTGCCATGCACCTGTAGTCCCACCTACTTGGGAGGCTGAGGTGGGAGGATCCCTTGGGCCCAGGAGGCCTCGGAGGTTGCAGTGAGCTGAGATTGCACCACTGCACTCCAGCCTGGAGCAAGGCCTTGTCTCAAAAAACAGAAAGAACTAAAAAAGAAAATGTGGTATATACACACCATGAAATACTATTCAGCCATACAGAAGAATGAAATAATGTCCTTTGCAGCAATCTGGAGCTAGTGGCTATTATTCTAAGTGAGTAACTCAGGAATGGAAAAACAAACACCGCATGTTCCTACTTACAAGTGAGAGCTAAGCTATGGGTACACAAAGGCAAACAGAGTGGTATAATGGACATTGGAGTCTCAGAAGCAGGGGTTTGGAAAGTGGGTGAGGGATACAAACTGCATAGTGGGTACAAGGTACACTACTTCGGTGATGGGTGCACTAAAATCTTAGGCTTCACCACCATACAATTCATCCATGAAACCAAAAACCACTTGTACCCTTACAGCTTTTGAAATGTTTAAAAAGAAAAAGAAAGAAAAAGTAACCTTGTGGTGTGTGAGCCGACAGGAGGCCACAGAGGAAAGGGCCAGGAGCCAAGAGCAATTGCAACAAATCCAAACTAGAACGAGGGCTTTGGAACCATTTTCCACCCTCCACTACCCAATAGCATATAGTCCATCTTCTATCCCTCCTCACAAAATTATGAAAGTGATAAGACCCAAATCTACATTACAAAAGAGGCCGGAGCTTTGGCCCTGTCTGCCCCATCTCTGTAATGGTTCTGTTCCTGAACAGGACCTTGCTAGCCTTTCCTTTCTACTTCCCCAGGCCCACCTTGTTGACTGAAACCACCCCAGATCCCACAACAGTCTGGACCCCTCCACCGGCCCAGCCACCCCAGCACAGATAGCATGAGAGCTGCTGCTGTGTCTCTGCTACCACTCTTCCAGGCTGCCTTTCTGTTTTCCCTGGGCCTGATTATTGTAAGCTGCCTCTGAGGCCCCACAGGGCTGGGCCCAGTGTTATCTCCTATGCACAGTCACCACCTTGTTAAAAGGCAATCAGAGGAACTGACTTTAATAAATGTTAACACCCTCAATGTGAAATCTGGCAATTAAAACCCCTCCCCAGGACCTCTGAAACAGTCCTGTGGAAAATCCCCCATCTTAATAAGCTCCTATCACCAGAGGACACTGAGAGAAAGCAGGGATAAGAAGGAGGCATTAAAACTTTCAAAGGGGAGGGAAGCACCAGGAAAGGCACCTTCCTCCATTTCTCATCCCTCCCTCTGGGGATCCCACTCCAGGCCAGTTTCATCCAACAGGTCTGAGAAGCAAAAACAGGCAGTCGGGAAGGCCTCAGGGATCATCTTATTCAGTGGTGTTTAGATTTTTGGTGCATTAGACTCACCTGGAGGGCTCCTTAAACCACAGATTGCCAGGGTTTAGTTTCTGATTCAGCGGATCTGGGGTAGGGCCTGAGAATTTGCATGTCTAGCAAGTACTCAAGTGCTGCTGCCACTAATGGTTCAGGGACCACAGTTTGAGAACCACTGATCTAGCCCAATACTGTCATATTACAGATGGGGAAACTGAGGCCCAGAGAGATAGGAACTTGTTCAAGATATCTCCACTTAGCACACCCCATCTGAAAGGATCAAAGCAAATCTCTTGAGAGCAATTCCCAATTGTATGTTTTAAATTCTTTTTTTCTCCATAGAATTTAAAACATTGTGTTTATTAACAGTCATCACCATTGTCACCATTATCCTGAAATGAGACCTGCGATGTCAAAGCAAGAAATAGTTGGTAGTTGGCATGCCAAGTAACAGGACGGCCTGCCTCATCAATACACAGGAAGCCAAATTGGAAAAGAGTTTTCCTAAGTGAGTTCTTTGACAAGATTTCCTTTCTTTCTTCTTCCTTTAGATCACATTAGAGGCAGGTTAGATTAGATTTAGGTCCAAATTGGATTTCAGGGCCCTTAGACATCACTTAGTCCCCTGATCACCCAAACAAAAACACATGCCATCATATTATTCTTATCACTTATTAGTGTCTGAAATTCATACTTATTTGTTTTCTTGCTTCCCACAATCTCCTCCACTAAAACCCATGTTCATGAGAGGATGGATATTCTCAGTGCCTGGCACTTCCAGGCTTTTAATAATTATTTGTTGATTAACTAACTGAATGAGAACCATATTAGCTAGGAAAGGATTCATTAATCTGATGAATTTATTGACATTTGGCAGGGATTTGAGTCCTGAGGCTATACAGTCTGAGAAAGATGTGATCAGGTAAAAGGCAGGAAGGTTACCCTGGCACCAAGATCCCAAGAGGCAGCAGAAAAAAAATGTTGCCACAATGGAAAAGAGATTCTAAGGGCCAATCCCAGCCACTGTCCCTTACCCCCGCAACACACACACAAGCTCTCACACATATTTTCACACATGCCCCACACTCTGCCTCCCAAGAAAAACAGCTTAGCAGCTGAGCTATCCAAATCACACCATAAAGATCCCAGACAGGGGGAAAGATCATCCATTATAATTACCGTGTAGGAGCTTTCATATGGCACCCTGCTAAGAGCAGGGAAGCAAGACAGATCAGAACAGACAGCTTATTAAATTATCCAGTGCATCAACTCAATGAACACTTCCAAATGGTTTTCTTTTCCTCTTTTTTTTCTATCCACGAGTTTTTAATGTTTGCTCTCCTTTCTCCACTGTTTAGGATTCCTCTTAGGTGTTTGGATCACTACTTTCCTTCTGCTGGCTGCTGTCTCTTATCATCCACCTTCCTGAATCATTCACATAGTGTGGGAGATACAGCATGTCATGTTGCAGAGTGGACTCAGCTTTTGAAGTTAGAAGACCCACGTTTGGTCTTGGTTCTTCTGTGTGATCCTGGGCATGCTATGAACTTGCCTGAGCTGTGGGTTCCTTAAAGGTAAAATAAGGGTGATAGCACAACTCAGTTTGGGGCAGAGATTAGAGGGGATGATATATAGCAGCCCACTTTCCAAACTGCCAAAAGAGGAACAAGTGTGAGCTGCCAGGACTATGTCAGATGGATTTTTGGCCTTTGTCTAAGGCACAAAGTCATTTGACAAGTGCTAGGAAGAGGTCCTCTGCCTCCGGATAGCTCTACAGAAATGCACTACACAAGAGCTTTCAAATTGATTAGCAAATATCCACCTTGAAAATGCAAATAGACAGGTGAAAAAACACATCTGTCTACCTTCCAGTCATCCTCACTTTACTGTGACTCTGATTAAAAGCATTCCTTTCCATGAAAGGGCTAAATGAGCCCTGCCTGGATGAAAGAATGAATCATCTGGTAGTTTGGGCAAGCAGGAAGGAAATGTTCGAGCCTGGGAATACTACAAAAGTGAGTTTGTTAGAATCTGGGTGGCTATAAAGAGAAGTGAAATTCTCTAAGCCCCAGTTTCCTCATCTGTAAAATGAAGGTAATAGTACCTACCTAGAGTCATTATTAGAATTAAATAAGATAAAGTATGAACCACTTAGCATGAGCATAGCACAAAAAAGAACTTAGTGAAACTTAACTACCACTACAGTTACTAAGAGTGTATCATTATTATAATAACATTTATTTTTATTACTACTACTACTAGCTGTCAATAAGCAGCATATGGCCCTCTGAACCTTGTTTGCAAAGATGCCTGTCTTTCAAAGCCTCTTTTGTGTCATTAATCTATTGCTGTTTAATAAAGCACCTCAAACTTGATGGCCTAAAATAACCATCATTTATTTTGCCCATGAATCTGTAATTTAGGCAGGACCTAGGGTAATGGCTTATTTCTGCTATATATGGCATCAGCTGCAGTAGCTCATCTGAAGACTAGAGGATCTAGTTTCAAGATCACTCACTTACACTGCTTTAAAAAAAATGGTGCTACCTCTTGGCTGGGACCTCAGCCAAGGATATGGGTTTCAGTTCCTCTTAATGAGTTGGTTGGGCTTCTAAACAGCATGGTGACTGGGTTGCAAGAGAGAGCTTCTCAATAAGATAAAAGAACATGGCATTTTTATGATTTAGCCTCAGAAGTCACATTATGTTCCTTCCTCTGTACTCTGTCTGTTCAGGCAGTCATAAAGATGCACCCAAGTTCAAGGGGTGGGGACACAGACCCTACCTCTTCATATAGGAGTGTTAAGATTCTAGAAAAACATGTGGGATGGAAAATATTGTTGCAGCCTTCTTTAGAAAATCTGCCATACCTCTCAGGAAAGTCTTCCTGAATTCTTCACCCTCACCAGTTACATGACCTCCTTTGGTGTCCAACTTTCTTGTACCACTCACATTACCCTGAAATGTTCAGCACGGTCTTTCTATTTTCCCAGTATCCAAAATAAATGGCATGGAGATGGTGGCAGAAAAATGAAATAGAGATGCTTTACAATTTGATCTTGCTATCACTGTTTGGACACAGACAACTCTGAAATATACTTTTATTCATTTAGAACCTTTAAACCTCTCAATTTCCTCATCTATGAAACAAGGAATAATAATAACGACACCTCAATGAATTTTTTGAGAAAATTATATTAAGCACATCTAACTTCATGAAGCACTTAACTTACATTAGTAAACCTGGCTTTTAAGAGTTAGCACAAAAATGTTAGCTATTATGATACCACTAAGTTGGGATTTGCGACAATTCATACAGAAAATAGATTTTTCTTACCTTTAGAACTTCTTTGTTTTATAACTAGTGAAAATTAAAGGTGGAGAAAATGTCAGGGAATGAAGCAGGGAGGAAAGATATCTTAAATATTTATGGTACGGCTCTTTTAAACCTTTCACGTAGAGGAGGTGGGGCTTGTATGGCATCCTCTAAGCTGAGTCCATTTTGGAGAGGTAGTGGAAGGGTGGAAGAGCATGAATGAGTTAAGAAAACTGGGCCAGTCTGAAGGGTCTGAAGGAGTCGCATCAAGCAGAGAGTGCCCTGCCATGCCCAGCCAGACCACACAAAGAAGAAGATGACATTTCAGATGCCCTACAGCTCAGCAAGTCTCTACTCCTCCATTAGCAGAGGTTCTTTGTCACAAAGAGAACCTCTTAAGCCACAAAGGGAACTTAATGGAAAGGTGCTGGAATGTTCAAGAAGAAAGGAGGTGGGCTGGCTCCAGGGGCCTGAGCAGCAGGGAAGGCTGTGTGGGCCTTCTTACCAGAACATCTCCAGGGACCACCACGATCAGAGTCTTTCCACTTGAAGTTTCCAATTCCCAATGTCTTACCCTGAGTTAATCAGCTATGGCAAGGGAAGCAGGATCCCACAGGATGGGAGTGGCTGCTGTTAGCTCACCCTACATAAAGAGACAACTATAGAGAAAGAAAACGAGGCAGAATTGACACAGAGAAACAGCAGTGGGCAGGGAGCCCTGACATAGAAAAGGTCCTGGCCAGCCTCCTCCTCCCTCTCTATTGTCACAAAAACTGCTCTGCACTGGGTGGCGCGATGGAGTTCCAGAGAATGTAATAAGCAAAATGTGTTTATTATTCATCTATCATGTGCCAGACAGTGTGTTTAGTGCTACAGATACAGAAACGAACGGACACTCCATTTCACAGCACAGGATATACTTAGTGGTTAAGAGCCCCCAACTGGGAATGACAAAGATCAGTGTTCAAATTCCAGTTCTACCCCTTATGCATTGTGTAAATTTGGCCCTGTTTCCTCAAGCTACAGTGAAGACTGGCTAATAATTGTGCCTACCTTACAGGTCATTATAGTTCATTACAAGGATTTAACAAGAGAAGGTAGACAGCCCTCACACGATGCCTTACACCTAGTGAGCACTGAATATACTTGACTGTAACAAAAAAAAAAAAAAAAAAAAAGGACTTCCCTGCCAACTTTACCTGTCAGTGCTAGAAGAGACTGTATATTCTTATTCCAGGGTATAGGCAGATGTCCTGCCCATTGGGATCCAGCCCCACAAACATCAGAATCACCTAGGAAACCAGTTAACAGTGCAACCCCCAGCCTTGCTCCCAGATTGTCTGATTCAGGACATCAGGAGAAAGGTCTGGAATCTACATTTAAAGCTTCCCCTCACAATCTAAGTGATCTTAATACACAGTTATTATGAGTACCAGTGTTCTAGACTAGAAAATCCTGTTACTTAAAGGCAAGGAAACTGACAATGATGGAAAGAAAACAATTTGACTTAAGATCTCACAATAAGAATTACTGGGCAAATTAGTTTTCTATTGTTGTGTAACAAATCACCACAGACTTAGTGGCTTAAAACAGTATGGTAAAACTATTTTTTCCTAGTTTCTGTAGGTCAGAAGTCTAGGCATAAGATGGCTGAGCCCTCTGCTCTTTGGTCCCAAAAGGCTGAAATTAAGGTGTTGGGCTGCCATCCTTTCTACAGCTCAAGGATCCCCTTTCAAGCTCTCATGGTTGTAGGCAGAATTCCATTTCTTGGGGTTATAGGACTAAGGGCTCTGTTTCATGCTGGCTATCAGCCAGGGGTCACTCTCAACCCCTAGAGGCACTCTCCAGCCTTACCATGTGGCCCCCTCCATCTCTAAAAGCCAGCAATGGAGAATCTTCTCACATTGAGTCCTCCTCATGTTTTGAATCTCCCACTTTTCCTGTCTTTAACTTCTAGACTCAGATGTAAAGGGCCGATATGTAGTTAGGTGAGGCCCACCCATTTGATTAACTCAAAGTCAACCAGTTAGTACCCTTTATAATAGCTACACAATCCCTTTTGCTGTACGCCATAACACAACCCTGGGAGTGACAGCCTGTGATAATCACAAGTTTTGTCTACATTCAAGGCAAGGAGATTTTACAAGGGTGAGGGTCATGGGAGGTCATTTTAGAATTCTGCCTACTACACAGGGAATATAATCTAAAACTTAGACAAAGCACAGCTTGTCAGTCATGCAGAAGTCACCACCCCTTACATTACAGCAATAGCTTCCTAACTCCTAAATGAACATTTGTACCTCCAAACCAAATAATACAAGAAAAGCTCATCGATGTAAGATGTAGCTTATAACTGTTATTTCAAAGCATTCTAAGCATGTAGGCTGTCGACAAATTGAACAGACACTTTCTTTGGTGTATCTAGGTGAAAAAATGACAGTTGAGCTTACTCACCAACCCTGGCCTGTGTCCAACAAACACAACTGAAATGGAACTTAAACTGACCATCCAAGCCAACCACTCACAAAATCAAGTGCTCAAACAGAAACAGATGGGAATGACAAAGAAACCTAACCTAGTACAAGTTGAGTTTATTTTGTCTGAAATGCTTGAGACCAGGAGCATTGCAAATTTTGGATTTTTTTTTTATTTTGGAATGTTCACATTATACTTACCAGTCTCCCTAATCTGAAAATGCTCCCATGAACATTTCCTTTGAGCATCATGTCAGAATTCCATAAGTTTTGAATTTTGGAGCATTTCAGATTTCAGATTTTTGAAGTAAGGATACTCCATCTGTACCTCCTATGTACTTAGCACAATCTTTGTACATTATCTTATTTAAGAGTTAAGACAGTCTCAAGAAATAGACATTATTATTCCTATTATAAATAAAGAATATGAGATCTTTGGGAAAAAAAATTACAGGTAGTAAGAGGTAGCATCGGGATTAAACCTAGGTCAGGTCAGTCTAACTTCAAACTACATATTCTATCCACAGATCCAATATTAATAAATGTTGGTTATTTTCTCTATTACCTCAATCATACGATATATTTTTAAGACAGACGAAAAATCTCCACCAGCAAAACAAGGCAGTGTCCCTCATGCAGTCTTAAAAAATAAGAACTACATTTTGTCCTGCCCCAAGTAAAACTAAATCTTTCCAACAGTGTCAGATGTATTACTAATTACACAATTACATTATGCAGTCGTGCTTGTAATAAAATTCTTGGAGTGCTTTTAGCAAATTCAACTTTGGAGAAAATAATGACTTGCTTTAGAATTATTTACTAAATTAAGCAATTCTTTACTCAACATTGTTTTTAATAATTCAAGTACAGGATGTTTTATTATGAACATTTTCTAAAACAAGTTTAAAAATAATTTCATTTTTATGAGTATGAGCATGGTTGTTCCAGTAAGGTATTTTTTAAAAATATTTAATATTCCTGTTTTGCCAGACAGGGAAAGGTTTTTCACACTTTCCATGATTCTTTCAACTGGCATGCATCTCCCTCCTGCCCCCAGGGCTGACAGAGTTGGGGAAGAAAAGCCACAATGTCATTTATATCACTCAGCAGGTTACCACAGACGTTTGCAAATTCTTGGGAGGAAGGGGAAATAAAGATGCCATGACAGAAGTTTTTCTCCCATTTCCAAAGACAGTTACAACCTTCCCCATCCCACACGGTCTTCTGCAATGTGATTTTGCCCCCCCAACCCCCACCCACCCATCAGGAAGTGACATCTACTTGATCTCCTAGAATGTTGGTGGGTCTGTGACTACAAGGACCAGTAGAATATGGCAGAAGGGGTGTCAGTTCTGGAATCAGCCCTCAACCAGTCAGGTGGCTTCTGCTTCCTTTTTTGGACCACTCAATTTTGCGATGCTCCCTCTGAGAACCCAGCCAACATGCTGTGACATGCACGACCACATGGAGAGACTCTGTGGAAGCACTCTTGTCAACTGCCAGCTTCAACTGTCAGTCATGGGAGGCAACCATCTTGGATGCCCAGCCCAGTGGAGCCTTCAGATGACTGCGTCCCAGCCACCATCTGACTGCAACCTCACCAGCAAGCCTGCATGAGATCCACCCAGCTGAGCCCAATCAACCCACAGAAACATGAAAGAAGATAAATTGTGGCTTTGAGTCACTGAAATTTGGGGACACTTATTATGCAGCAATAGATAACCAGATACTCCTCTTCTAATTAGTCATGTATGTGAACCAAGACCAGACTTGGCCACTAAGTGAGTAACTGTCTCCATGAAGGAACCATTAGAAATGTCCTGCTTTTCTTTGGGTACCCATTCTCCCATCTGGGAAAAAAGAGGTAGGGCTAGATCAGGAGTCACAGTCTAGAGTCCATGATGGGTAGTCAATGGTTAGAAACAACATTTCTAAAAACGTAATGAAAGCCACACATTTACATGTGATGAAGCCACATTGGCTAACTAAAAACCAAGTTTCCTTGTTTTGGGTTGAAATTACATCAACTCGGTGTATCAGCACTGTTCCTTCTGCTAGTCAGAAGCTGGTTAGCAGTCCCAGATGGCTTTGACAGCTAAAAATGAAATAAAAAATTGAATGCTGCTTAGTTCATGCAGTTTGTTCAGCATAGAAAAAAAAAAAATTCAACATGAGCTTCTCAGCTGAGAAAGGAATCTTCAAGGAAGAAAAAGATGGTAATGCCAAGGAAACATGACCTACAATAATGCTAATATCTCTCACATATTGATCACTTACTATGGACTAGGCCATATACTGTGCTGAGTGTGTCACAAGTAGTGGCTCATCTGATACTTCAAATAACCCATGATGTCAACACTATTTTTCATTTGACATAGAAAAACTAGGCACAGAGAGGCAAACTATCATGTGTAAAGCTATATAACTAGGAAATGACAGAGCCAGGATTAAAACCCATCAGATTTTAAAGTCTACATAGTACTAACTTTAAAAAATATATATATTTGTATCTAACTCAAATTAATGGCCCCCCAAAATTGTTCCTTCCAGCTTTCCTCCTCATAAACAATCTGTGTCAAGAAGACTGTTGGTGTGTGAATAGGAGTCCAGGCCTTGGTCATGGCATGAAGAAGTGGGACTCTGTATTTCACAGGACTGGCCAGCATCACACACTGCCTTATGGGGTACAAATTGGTAGCAACCCTTTAGAAACTTGTCTCAACATTTAATAATATTGAAGATGTGACTACAGCGTGTCCTAGCTCATTCTTACGTGAAGAATGATATGCACCAGAAAACCTGATGCACGTGTAGCAAGTAGGTACTTACATGGAAGTTTATCACAGGATGTTGGTTATGGCAAAAACTCAGAAACAACCCAAACATCCATTAACAAGAAAATTAAAAGTAACTGCAAATTATCATCATTCAAGGAATTACCACATTTTAAAATGAATCAACTAGAAATGTATGTTTCAGCATGGATGTATGTCAAAAGCAATATTAAAAGAAAAAGGTAAATTGAAGAAAGATACAGTATGACTCCATTTCTATAAAGCTATACCATATGTAAATTTTATATTCGGTTTATACATGCATATACATGTAATAAATGTAAAAGCATTTGGGGAAGATCACAGTTAGCTCTGGGAATGGAAAAAGATGGAGAAAGGCCACAAAAGAGTCTTATTTTATGTGTAATATTTTATTTCTCAAACTTGGTAGTAAATTTTAAGGGTGTACTATGTTGTCAATTCATTTTGGATGCTTGAAAGATTTCATCATTTTCTTTAATTGTTCAGGAATGCAATTTTTATACCATATCCAAGCTTTTGGCCTTGGGAATCCTCTGCTCAGTCATTTCTTCCCTCCCTCTACCTATTCTCCACAGTCTCCCTCACTCCACATCCCTAATCTGGACCCCATGCTTTCTTTCAATCAAAAGATGTCATTTATTTAAAATTTAAAATCCAAACAACCCTGAAATGGTTTGCATTTTAAAAGAAGATTTAAGTAGAAAGGGCTTTCAAGACCTGAATAAGTGACATTATAAGGGTGGAACAATTCTCATTGGGTCCTATGTGACATCTGCTCACATCCGTTCATTCTACAAGTATTTATTGAGTACTTACTAAGTGCTAGGGACTCGTAAGTTGCCACATTGCCTACCTCCAAGAGGAGGTAGCACCCCCTGCACTTGTATTCTGTGAGCCCTGGTCCCAGGTTCTATGGGATATAACAATGACAAAGAAAAACAGAGCCATGTGCTGTTCACATTAGCGACCACTCCAAATAGAATGAGAGAATACACAGTAATTGATGAGCTCTGTCATTCAGCTGCCTCATTTGATTAAATGGGGAAACAGGCTCAGAGAGGGGGGCCAGAATTACCCAGTCACAGAGCAGAGCAGAGATAAGGCCTAGGTTTCTGGACTCCAAGCCAGTGCCCATTTCTCTGTCCTTTACTGCCTCTTTCTACACTCCATAAGGCTGTCCCTGAGTGGGGTAGACAGAAGGAGTAAACAGATAAGAAGAAAAAGAGAAATACCTATACTTCTCTCCCTGAAATGATGCCACTTCTCTCCTGACCTTTTCCTTTCACCATTTCCCCTGCCTTTCAATCAGAAGGTACTAAAAGGCTACAATTGATTGCAATGATTTCACACCTCTTGTTGTGGATCTAGTGTTACCATTAATCCCCTCCTTGACAAAGCAAGCAGCAGTCCCCATTGCAGTAGGACTCAGCTAGGTGAATAGCCCTTCTGGTAGCTGACTGGGGAGATGGACAGAGTCACCCAGAATAGAGGAGAAAAATCCAGGCTGAGAACCAGCAGGCTTTATCCTCATTCCAGCTCTGCCACTCAGATGCTGGGTGAGCTTGGACAAGCCTTCCCCATCTCTGGGCCTCCACTTGATCACCAGGTTCTAAGATAACAGCATCATAGCTCTTATCAATGACAAATACCTTCAGTGGTTTGCAACCCTAAGTCATATACACAGAATATAACCTGATCCTCTCTAGATATTCTTCCTGAACACAGGTCCTACAAAGCAGCAGAATGGTCACAGTCTCTATGACTTGAGACGTCCTCCACCCATTTCCTATTCTACTGAGTCATGTACCTTGATGGTTCCCCTAAAAACCATATTCTCCACCACTTTCAGCCAATAGGCTTTGGGGAGAGTTCCACCCCTAATTTCAGGTACAGATCATTGAAGTGAGACCTAAACCAATCAGACTATCCTATCCCCCCTTGACACAGCGATTGGCTCAGGAATGGACACATGTCTCAGGCAGAGTTAATAAAAGAAATTGCCTTTTGCAGAGAATGTTAGAGAGGAGGTAGATGCTCTTCTCTGCTGGGTATGAAGCTGAGAAGATGGTAGGTCTTAAGTTTCTGCTCTCATCTTGGAACCTAAAAGCAAGCTTAAACAAACAAAAACAAAGTAGGACCAAGAGAAGGAAAGAAATAAAGTGGTTCCCACTGGCATCAAACCATTCCTGAAACCAGCCTATCCCTTGATTTTAAATGGTCTAAGCCATTAAACTTTCTTTTTACCTACTTGAGATAGGTTTTCTGTCACTTACAACTGAAAGAACCCTGAATGACCCACTGTCCCACACAGGAAGGTCATTAGGCCTCTCTTTGAACATCTTTAGTGATAAAGACCATTCTCCCTCTTATTCTTTCCTCCAAGCTTATTTTGTCCTTGCCAACCCAACCCTGTCCAAGGGAGACATCAAGAGGCATCTGGGAGAAGAGAGAGGAAATGACAGATGTGGCTGGGCACCCAAGATGGCCCAATAGGAAAAACTCCAGCCTCCAGCTCCCAGCGTGAGTGACACAGAAAATGGGTGATTTCTGCATTTTCAACTGAGGTACTGGGTTCATCTCACTGGGGCATGTCGGACAGTTGATGCTGGTCCACAGGTGCAGCCCAACCAGCAAGAGCTGAAGCTGGGCAAAGCATCATCTCACCTGGGAAGCGCAACGGGGAAGGGAATTCCTTTTCCTTGCCAAGGGAAATTGAGACACACAACACCTGGAAAATCGGGTAACTCCCACCCTAATACTGTGCTTTACCAAGGGTCTTAGCAAACAGCACACCAGGAGATTATATCTCACACCTGGACCAGAGGGTCCCACCCCCCACAGAGCCTCCCTCATTGCTAGCACAGCAGTCGGAGATCTAACTGCAAGGCAGCAGGGAGGCTGGGGGAGGGGCACCCGCCATTGCTGAGGCTTCAGTAGATAAACAAAGCCTCAGGGAAGTTCGAATTGGGTGGAGCCCACTGCAGCTCAAGGAGCCCTGCCTGTCTCTGTAGACTCCACCTCTGGGGACAGGGCATAGCTAAACAAAAAGCAGCAGAAACCCCTGCAGATGTAAAAGTCCCTGTCTGACAGCTTTGAAGAGAGCAGTGGATCTCCCAGCATGGAGGTTGAGATCTGAGAACGGACAGACTGCCTGCTCAAGTGGGTTCCTGACCCCTGAGTAGACTAACTGGGAGACATCCCCCACTAGTTGCAGACCGACACATCATACCTCACATGGCTGGGTACACCCTGAGACGAAGCTTCCAGAGCAAGAATCAGACAGCAACACTCGCTGTGCAGCAATATTCTATCTTCTGCAGCCTCCATTGCTGATACCCAGGCAAACAGGGTCTGGAGTGGACCTGAAGCAAACTCCAACAGACCTGCAGCTGAGGGTCCTGACTGTTAGAAGGAAAACTAACAAACAGAAAGGACACCCACACCAAAACGCCATCAGTAC
>NW_012102277.1:1923186-1959831 GCF_000951045.1 Mandrillus leucophaeus
TGCAGCCATAAGAAAGGATGAGTTTGTGTCCTTTGTAGGGACATGAATGCAGCTAGAAACCATCATTCTCAGCAAACTATCACAAGAACAGAAAACCAAACACCGCATGTTCTCATTCATGGGTGAGAATTGAACAATGAGATCACTTGGACACAGGAAGGGGAACATCACACACCAGGGCCTATTGTGGGGAGGGGACAGAGGGGAGGGATAGCATTAGGAGATGTACCTAATGTAAATGACGAGTTAATGCGTACAGCACCAACATGGCATGTGTATACATATGTAACAAACCTGCACGTTGTGCACATTTACCCTAGAACTTAAAGTATAATAATAAAGAAAAAAAATGACAGATGTGAAGAGTGAGACCATCTACAGCTACAGGGATGGCTGACATTTATAGGATGTGTTAAATCACTAGGGTCTTCTAGGTTATTTAATATCATATATTGATTTGCTTTTGTTTCCCTGAAGGGAAGAAGGATTTGACTAACAGCCAATGTTCCCATGACAGCAAGTGCTAGAGGGTTTTATTGAACACAGAAGAATGGAAAGCCAGAAAGGAAAAGAAAAACAGAAGGATAATGAGTTGTAAAACTGGAAAATAATATATACTTCACTGAGGCTGACATGGCCCTGAACAAGCAAGTGAAGAAGGTGGAATTTATCTTGGGCATCTTGCCACCTCCTCTATTAGCATCTGTAACCTCTCTTCTACTTCACTGCTCCTCTCCCCAAGGGGGCACCATCTTGATACTCCCTAAAACCAAGGTAATTAGAGTTGTTCTTAAGTACTTTCACACGTCAGCACTTGGCCATTCACATACTCTCTGTTCTTTCTAATAAGTATGGTTAGGGGTCTCTTATGGTAGAACAATCTTTTTTCTTGTGGTGGTGCTGTTCCTTTTAGAACACAAGTTGAATTTACAGTTAAACTTGTAATTTTAATTTTAATTGCTAATCCTCCCAATTTCTGCGAGCATCACAGCACTAGTCCTCACAGTGTCTCCATGTGGTGAGCACAGTCAAGACTGTTCTGCCGAACACTGAAGGAGAACCAGGACACCAACTGTTTCCCACACCTAGCCCAGCATGCCCAGCATGAAGCAAGGGCATGGTCAGCAGTTCACAAACGAATACCATGCACTCCCTTTGACTGCACAGGGAACAGAGACTCAAAAGAGGAGAAGCAAGCTACCCAAGTGACTTTTTCACACTTCCTTGACCCAGTACCCTCCCCCAAACTCCATGCCACACATACAGTATCCCATCCCCCTGTAGCCTGCCCGGCTGGAGTTCTACACAGTTACAAGCATTGCCACCCCTGCCCACCTCTGCCTGGACCTACTGCCTGGATTGTTTTTGACCCGCTCAGTTCTAATTTTTCTGTATGCTATCAATGCCATCATTGTTATCACTGTCGATGTTTATTAAGTGCTCACCATGTATCAGACACCGTCTTGAGCCATCTCACATATATTACCTCATTTAATTCATGGACAGCCTTATGAAACTATATCCTTATTATTCTTGTTTGCTAATAAGAGAACTGAGGCTCAGGGATAGCTTCAAGGTCATGGAGCCACTAACTGGCAGTCTGGACCCGAATTCAGGTCTTCTGATTCTTCCTCCTCCCACAAGGGCCTGAACTAACTGCCAGGCAGTAGAACAAAACAAAAGGCATTATGGTTTCAAATGCAGGCAGCCCTTGATTTCTCACCTGCTTCCTCTCTTTTTTTCTGTAACAAACTTGCTGTGTGTCTTTGGGAAAGTCACTTGGCATCTCTGGGCTCTGGGCTCTTCATTTGTAGAAGAGTTGCACTAGAGCTAGCTGGCCTTAAAGTGTCCCATTTTCAGATTTGTTCCTTCCTTTGCTGCCCAAGGCATACTCACCGAATGCCACCATCTACCTTTCAGGAATGAAGAATAGTGTAAAAATGAAAAATACCTGCTGTTGTCTTTTCTCAGAAGTAATTAAATGAAATTCATCAAGCATTTGGGTGTAGGAGATCAAAGAATCATGGAGTGTCAAGATAACATTCTAATTACAAATTAATTATAAAAATCTAATAGCTATCATTTATGAAGGGTCTACTGTGTATCCAGCACCTTGCTGAATATTCCATGGATTGTTCCACTGAATCCTCAAACACTGTAAGGTCAGTATTCATGTCATCCACCTTGTACAGAGGGTGAAACTGAGGCTGTATGACCTCAGAGTGCTTGAGGTCAAACAGCTGGTTGGGCTTGAAACTCAACTGGGCTTTACTACAAATCATCTCTCAGAGATTTTGCTAAAATGTCCAACCCAGAGCAGAAATTGTCTCTGAAAATCCCAATTAATCGGTTCAGACAGAACTTTCGCAGTAGTGAAGAATTTCTAAAATATGCAGACTTTTTAAAATGGAGATCACAAGCCAACGAAACATAGCCTTGGTCTCAATTAAAGGGAGAAGAGAAGCGTGTGTGCCTCTCTCTGAAGTGGTTCACCAAATGCAGATGGAACTCTGTCTTCCTGTCAGTGTTGTCTCTACTTGTAGCAAAAAAGGTGCTTAAAAATGGAAAACATTTTCTTGAATGCAGCCATCAATCTCTTGTGCAATGTCAATGTCATTAATCTAATTAGTAATAAGAAGCCAGGTAGATTGTTATGAGAACAACCATCAGTAGACAGCTGCTGCCCTGTGTAGGAAAGCTTTTTTTTTTTTTTTTTTTTTTTTGCCTGTATGCAGAGACAGTGTGATGATCACTACTCCTGTGGCAAATATCAGGACAGGAGAGCAGCTTTGCAGACACCTCTCTATGGCAGCTTACAGAAGAATCTTACTTCAAGGACCCAAGTTCCCCAGTCTCTCCCCAACAATCCTGTATGTCATTATGAATACTGCTCTCTCTTCTTTCTGCCTATTCAATTCCTCTTATGTCCAGATAGATCAAATCTTTGCTCTAACATCTCCCCAAAGTCTTCCAGCACCCACTAGCTTGGTACTTTTGTTGCATTCTGATTCTCTCATGGGATAGTTTTATCCTCTACACTAAAGAATGTTTGGTTCTGATTCTAGCTCAGCCATATGACCTGTGGCTAGTCATATTCTCTCTCTGAACTTCAGTTTTCATTTATTTTTTTAAAAAAGTGGTTGGGTGAAGAATGGAAGATCAATTTCATTTCATGAGTCTTCTCATTTCATTTGGTAGTGGCTGTCTGTGAAAGCCTGGACATGCAATGCTGAGAAAGCTTATGAGTCCAACTCTGATCTCAGCACAAAACACTATTAGGATTGATTGGTGATGTCTGCCATGGGCATAAGTGGGATGAGAAATGTATCCTTGTGCTATGTCACTGCCATCCAGGGTCCAGATGGTATCTGAGACTCTTCAGCTCTGACAATACATAATTGCTCTTCTTTGTATCCACTGTCAGGAGCACGCTCAAACTCTTTCAAGCTTTTCCAACAAAATATCCCAAGTGGCAGAGGAGAATTAACTGACATATACACTTAGAGACCAATGGAATAAAGGCATATAGAAAAGCATAATGAAGGAGTCACTGGTTCCACACTTTCCAGGTAAGCCCCTACAAAACCAGCTGGATGTATTTCCTTCTTTGGTTGCCTGTGAGATTGCTTGTTGTATTTTTACAATAAACCATCCTTAGCTGAGCTGGACTGAGTTGATTGCAACCAAATTAACTCTGCTCTTACCAAGAGCCTATAATAGTCCCCACTTGCTAAGCACGTACATGTATTAGGCATGTGCTAAGAGGTAAACTTAATTCCATTTGGTATTCATTATAATCCTGTGAAGTAGATATTATTACCTTCATCCCACTCATGGTGAAATTGAGATTTAGAGAAGTTAAGTCACTCACTGAAGCTCACAACTGTTAAAGCCAGGATTTCATGCAGTTTTGCCTAATCATAAGTCCTGTGTTTCTAACCTCTAAATTTGCAAAACAGCTTCCAAATTACATCTTTTTAATTTTAATCTTTAAAGGAGGTGGGAGTGCCAAAACCGACTGGTACTACAGGATATGGCATATTTATTCTGCAATGTCACATGCCTCTTGGGTGCAGCACCATATACCCCTGAAAGTGTGCATATGCCAATTTGAGAAAGAGAAAACAAAACAGGCCAATCAAAGCTTATTCATGAAGAGTTATTCTGACATATTTTCAGACAGCATTTTGGATGATTTTCTGAAGTTGCCCTCTCCCCTAGGCTGGTGACCTTGGGCACCTACTCAGTCTCCATAGTCCACTCCTAACTGAACAACTCAACTGCGCTCATTGCAGAAGCAACCTCCTGAATTCAAGTCCTCTGTTACTGTCCTCTTTCTCAGAAAGCCTTTCATCTTCCAAAAAGGTGGCCAAAAGTATTTCATATGCTTATTAGAAGGTGATTTAGAAGTGTCAATATTTAATTCCTTCTCCCATTTTTTTAACAAGAGTTTGATTTTAAGACATCAAGTTGGCCAACTGAGCAATAACAACATGGCTGAGAGTGAAGAAATAGTATGCTATTAACAAGTGGCATCAAATTAATCCCAGGATATTTCCAACACGGAAATGCACCTCTTAACACCCTTATCTTTTTGGCCTTACACATCTGGCTATGAAAGAGATTTACACTTGCAAATTCTAAGCTCTAACAGACTAATAGTTCTGCTTCAACCCAGCTTCAATCTATTCTTTAAAAAGAAAGAAAAGAAAACAGTTTGTTGTATTTGGCACTGAGATTTGTTCAGTGCAAAGAGGTGGCATTTGCTGGGATGAAGGAAAAAGGAATATTTAAGGACTGGCATAAAAAATTGGAAGAAATAAACTGGAAGAGTTGATGGCTCATGGGGCTTGAAGACAGATTTAGTGAGGAAAAAGGCTTTTCTATTTCTGCAAATTTAGTTCAAAGTTATTGCTTTTGTGTGGTAGGCCTGAGTTTGGGGTTGACCAAAAAACCTCCTGGTTTCCTTCAGGTAGAAGGAGGGAAGCATAATAAGAACTACAGGGACAATTAGCTTTTTATTAAACATATACCATATGCCAGGAACTGTGTTAAACTCTTCATTTGGTATCATTTTGTTTAGTTTTATCCCCTCAGCAACCTCAATAGGGAAGTTCTGTTATTGCCACTCTTTTGCAAATGATGAAAATTAGACACGGATAGGCTAAAAAACTTGCCACATCAGTAATAAGTGACAGAGCTGGGGCATTTCAAACCTGGAGGCTGCCCTCGCAGTCACAATATGCTGCCACTGTGGAAAGGTCCTCCAGGCCCAAGAAGCTACAGTTCTGATCAAGGTCACTTCACCAGCACTGAGAAGGGGACCCTGGACTCCAGTGTGAGGGATGCCTTTTCTGTAGCATTCTCTATTCTTCCTACTACCCTACAGATGGGGTCCTTTACAGCTGAAAGAGACCTGAACACCATGGAATACTATGCAGCCATAAAAAAGGATGAGTTCATGTCCTTTGCAGGGACATGGATGAAGCTGGAAACCATCATTCTGAGCAAACAAGGACAGAAAACCAAACACCACATGTTCTCACTCATAGGTGGGAATTAAACAATGAGAACACCTGGACACAGGGTGGGGAACATCACACATCACGGCCTGCTGTGGGGTGGGGGGAGGGGGGAGGGATAGCATTAGGAGATATTCCTAATGTAAATGACAAGTTAATGGATGCAGCACACCAACGTGGCACATGTATATATATGTAACAAATCTGTACATTGTGCACATATACCCTAGAACTTAAAGTGTAATTTTAAAAAATAAAAAGATAATCTACTTCCCTTTTCCACTCCATTTTACTATGAGGTCACCAAGGCCCAGAAGTAAAAATAGCCTGTCCAAGGTCAGAAACATGAGCAGTGTCTCCAGGATCATCTTGTCCTTACTTCTTTATGTTTACCACTTACTCCAACACCCTTTCCCACCTATGGTTACTGTGCATAGCACATCTATATTCAATAGTGCTTCTGTTACACCCACTTCCCTCATCAAAACTCATTCATCCACTGTCCTAATACCACAGGTTTTTGCTAGTTGATCCTATTATGTTAAGAAACTAAAAGAATCCTAGAATGTCAGAGTAGGAAAGTCTCAAACACATAATCTTACCCATTTCCTTCATTTTAAAAATCAGAACAGTGGCCCAGAAAAGACAAGACATTTGATAGGGCCTAAGAACCTCAATGGATGTGCAGTACTGGAGTACAGGAAGAAAATAAACCAGAACCTCTTTTATTTTGATTTTATATTAAAGTTGAGAAAGAAATTAAGCTTTACTTCTACATAACATGCAGGCTGGCACTGGTTCTATCAGCCTGCAGTTAGGAGATCACTTATTACCTATTGTACATGATGGACCTGAAAGAAGAATGACTTTCAACACAGCTTAGAGATGACAGTGGATCCTCTTGCTTGGTTGGTTTTTAGAATATTACAATATATTGAAACTTATATGCTCTAGGATTTCACTACAGTTATTAATTTACTAAATAAATAAGACTGGTACATGGTAGAATGTTCTTTCTTCATAGTGGGATGCAGTTGGCATTTAATTAATTGATTTTTAACTGCTATATAGCAGCACTATACAACAATCTCCTTTTTTCCAACCTTTAAGTTCAGAGGTACAGGTGCAGGACGTGTAGGTTTGTTACATAGGTAAACATGTTCCATGGTGGTTTACCACACAGATCATCCCATCACTTAGGTATTAAGCCCAGCATCTGCTAGCTATTCTTCCTGATCCTATCCCTCCTCTCACCCACCACCCTCCAACAGGCTTTAGTATGTGTCGTTCCCTCCCATGTGTCCATGTGTTCTCATCATTTAACTCTCATTTATAAGTGAGAACATGTGGTATTTGATTTTCTGTTCCTGCATTAGTTTGCTGAAGATAATGGCCTCCAGATCCATCCATTTCCCTGCAAAGGACAGGATCTCATTCCTTTTTATGGCTGCAAAGTATTCTGTGGTGTATATGTACCACATTTTCTTTACCCAGTTTATCACTGATGGGTATATAGGGTGATCCCATATATTTGCTATTGTGAATAGTGCTGCAATGAACATAGAGATGCATGTGTCTTTATAACAGAATGATTTATATTCTTCTGAGTATATACACAGTATTGGGATTGCTGGGTCAAATGGTATTTCTGTCTTCAGTCTTTGAGGAATCACCACACTGTCTTCCACAATGGTTGAACAAATTTACGCTCCCATCAATAGTGTATAAACCTTTTTCTCTGCAGCCTTTCCAGCATCTGTTACTTTCTGACTTTTTAATAATTGCCATTTTGACTGGTGTGAGATGGTATCTCATTGTGGCTTTGATCTGCATTTATCTAATGATCAGTGAAGTTGAGCTTTTTCCCATATGTTTACTGGCCACATGTATGTCTTCTTTTGAGAAGTGTCTGTTCATGTCCTTTGCCCACTTTTTAATGGGGTTGTCTCCTTTTTTCTTGTAAATGTGCAATAAGTTCCTTATAGATGCTGGATATTAGACTTTTGTTAGATGCATAGGTTACAAGAACTTTCTCCCATTCTGTAAGTTATCTGCTCATTATGTTGATAGTTTCCTTTGCCAGGCAGGAACTCCTTAGTTTAATTCGATCCCATTTGTCAATTTTTGCTTTGGTTGCAATTGCTTTTGGCGTCTTTGTCATGAAAACTTTGCCTATGCCTATATCCTGAATGGCATTGCCTAGGTTTTCTTCTAGGGTTTTTATAATTTTGAGTTTTACATTTAAGTGTTTAATCCATCTTGAGTTAATTTTTGTATATGGTGTAAGGAAGGAGTCCAGTTTCAATATTCTGCATATGGCTAGCCAGTTCTCCCAGCACCATTTATTAAATAGGGAATTCTTTCCCCATTGCTTGTTCTTGTCAGGTTTGTCAAAGATCAGATGGTGGTATGTGTACAGTCTTGTTTCTGGGTTCTCTATTCTGTTCCATTGGTTTATGTGTCTGTCTTTGTACAAGTACCATGCTGTTTTGGTTACTGTAGCCCTGTGGTATAGTTTGAACTCAGGTAGCATAATGCCTTTTTGTAGCCTTGTTCTTTTTGCTTAGGATTTCCTTGGCTATTTGGGCTTTTGGGTTCCATATGAATTTTAAAATCATTTTTTCTAATTCTGTGAAGAATGTCAATGGTAGTTTAATGCAAATGCATTGAACCTATAAATTGCTTTGGGCAGTATGGCCATTTTCACAATATTGACTCTTCCTATCCATGAACATGCAATGTTTTTCCATTTGTTTGTGTCATCTCTGATTTCTTTGAGCAGTGGTTTGTAGTTCTCCTTGAAGTGATCTTTCACTTCCCTTGTTAGCTGTATTTCCAGGTATTTTGTTATTTTTGTAGCAATTGTGAATAGGAGTTCATTCATGATTTGGCTCTTGCCTTACCTGTTGGTGTATAGAAATGCTAGCAATTTTTGCATATTGATTTTGTAACCTGAGACTTTGCTGAAGTTGCCTGTCAGTTTAAGAAGTGTTTGGGCTGAGATGATGGGGTTTTCTAGATATAAGATTATGTCATCTGCAAACAAAGATAGTGGACTTCCTCTCTTCCTATTTGAATGTCCTTTATTTCTTTTTCTTCCCTGATCACCCTGGCCAGAACCTCCAATATTGTGTTGAATAGGAGTGGTGAGAGAGGGCATCCTTGTCTTGGGTTGGTTTCCAAGGAAAATGCTCCCAACTTTTGCCCATTCAGTATGATATTGGCCGTGAGTTTGTCATAGATGGCTCTTACTATTTTAAGGTATCTTCCTTCAATACCTAGTTTACTGAGAGTTTTAACGTGAAGAGATGTTGAATTTTATCAAAGACCTTTTCTGCATACATTGAGATAAACATGTGAGTTTTGTTGTTAGTTCTGTTGATGTGATGAATCACATTTATTGATTTGTGTATGTTGAACCAACCTCGCATCCCGGGGATGCAGCCAACTTGATGATGGTGGATAAGCTTTTTGATGTGTTGCTGGATTTGGTTTGCCAGTATTTTGTTGAGGACTTTTGCATTGACGTTCATCAAGAATATTGGCCTGACCTTTTCTTTTTTTGTTGTATATCTGCCAGGTTTTGGTATCAAGATGATGCTGGCCTCATAGAATGAGTTAAAGAGGAGTCCCTTCTTTTCAAGTTTTTGGAATAGTTTCAATAGGAGTGGTACCAGCTCATTTTTGTACCTCTGATAGAATTTAGCCATGAATTCTAAATTCATGAATTTAGCCATGAATCCATCTGGTCCTGGGCTTTATTGGTTGTTAAGCTATTTATTACTGCCTCAGTTTCAGAACTCACTATTGGTCTTTTCAGGGATTCAATGTCTTCCTGGTTCAGTCTTGGGAGGGTGTATGTATCCAGGAATTTATCCATTTCTTCTAGATTTTCTAGTTTATGTGCATATAGGTGTTTATAATATTCTCTGATGGTTGTTTGTATTTGTGTGGGGTCAGTGGTGATATCCTCCTTATCATTTCCAATTGTGTTTATTTGAATCTTCGCTCTTTTCTTTTTTATTCGTCTAGCTAGTGGTCTACCTATTTTATTAATTTTTTCAGAAAACCAGTTCCTGGATTAATTGATCTTTTAAATGGTTTGTCATGTCTCTATCTCCTTCAGTTCAGCTCTTATCTCTGTTATTTCTTGTCTTCTGCTAGCTTTGGGGTTTGTTTGCTCTTGGTTCTCTAGTTCTTTTAGTTGTGATGTTAGGTTGTTAAGATGTGTCTCTAGATTTTTTTATTTGGGCATTTGGTGCTACAAATTTCCCTCTTAACACTACTTTAACTACATCCCAGAGATTCTGGTACATTGCCTCTTTGTTCTCATTAGTTTCAAAGAACTTCTTGATTTATACATGAACTTCATGATTTACCAAAAAGTTATTCAGGGGCAGGCTGTTCAATTTCCACATAGTTTTATGGTTGTGAGTGAATTGCTTAATCTTGAGTTCTAATTTGATTGCACTGTGGTTTGAGAGAATTTTTGTTATTATTTCAGTTCTTTTGCCTTTGCTGAGGCTATGTGATCAATTTTAGGGTATCATGTGGTGATAAAAAGAATGTATATTCTGTTGTTTTTGGGTGGAGAGTGCAACAGATATCCATCAGGTCCACTTGATCCAGAGCTGAGTTCAGGTCTTGAATATCTTTGTTAATTTTCTGTCTTGATGTATTCATCAGATCCACCTGACCTAGAGCTGAGTTCAGGTCCTGAATATCTTTATTAATTTTCTGTCTTGGTGAGTTGTCTAATATTGTCAGTGGGGTGTTATATTTTCCCACTATTATTTTTTAGAGTTTAAGTCTCTTTGAAGGGCTCTAAGAACTTGCTTTATGAATCTGGGTGCTTCTATATTGGGTGCATATATATGTAGGATAGTTAGCTCTTCTTGTTGAATTGAACTCCTTACCATTAGGTAATGCCCTTCTTTGTCTTTTTTTAATCTTTGTTGGTTTAAAGTCTATTTTGTCAGAAACTAAGATTGCATCCCCCCCTTTTTTCTGCTTTCCACTTGCGTGTAAGTTTTTCTCCATCCCTTCATTTTGAGCCTATGTGCATCTTTGCATGTGAGATGGGTCTCTTGAAGACAGCATACTGATGGGTCTTGGTTCTTTATCCAGCTCCCCACTCTGTGTCCTTTAATTGGAGCATTTAGCACATTTACATTTAAGGTTACTATTGTTATGTGTGGATTTGATCCTATTATCATGAAGCTAGCTGGTTATTTTGCAGACTTGTTTATGTGATTGCTTCATATTGTCACTGGTCTGTGTATTTAAGTGTGTTTTTGTAGTGGCTGGGGGGTACTGACCTGTTGCCAGCCCAAACACATCTGTAGGAGGTGGCTGGAGACCCCAGTTGGGAGGTCTCACCCTGTTAGGAGGAATGGGATCAGGGACCTGCTTAAAGAAGCCGTCTGGCTGCATTTTGGTAGAGCAGCTGTGCTGTTGGGGATCCCTTCAACCTCTGCCGCAACCTAAATCAGTTCTGGCTCTCCAAGGCCCACAAGCTGGACTAGCTGAGACACTCAAATAGCAAAGGCAGCAGCCCACTCCACTCCCTGGGCACTCCATCCCAGGAGAAATTAGGATTCTGTCAGCTGCAGAACACAGGTAGGGGTGTCTAGAGGCCCTGACTGGGAGGACCCACCCAGCAAGGAGGAATGGATTGGAGTCCCATTTAAAGAAGTGGTCTGGCCATGCCTCAACAAAACAGCCTCACAGTGCTGGGTGGTCGACTTAGACTCTCCAAAGCCCACAGTCTAGAACAGGCAAGTAATCCAAAAACAAAGGTAGCAACTTGCCCCCTCACCCTAGACATTTCATCCCAGACAGACCAGAGTTGGAGGTAGCTGGAGGCCCTGGCTGGGAGATCCTGCCCAGTGAGGAGGAATGGATCAGACTTCCACTTAAAGAAGCAGTCTGGCCACATTTTGGTAAAGCAGCTGTGCTGTGCTAGGGGGTCCCCTCCTTGTCTGGACTGTTTGGACTCTCCAAAGCCAGCAGGCTGGAATGGCTGAGCCATCTAAACAACAAAGGTGGTAGCTTGCCTCTCCTGCTGGGCACTCCCTCTGTCCCAGGGACAGAGCAGGCAGGGTTGGCTGGAGGCCCCAGCTGGGAGGTCCTGCCCAGTGAGGAGGAATGGATCAGGGTCCCACTTAAAGAAGCAGTCTGCCCTCATTTTGGTAAAGCAGTTGTGTTGCAAGGGAAGTGAAGGGGGGCGCTCTTTCCTTATCCAGACTATCTGTACTATCCAAGGCCTGCAAACTGGAATAGCCTAGTTGTCCAAACAGCAAAGATGGTGGCCTACTCCTCCCCCTGGGGGATCCATCCCATCTCAGGCAGGCTTCACCCTATTGCCAGTGACTGGCTAGAATTCCAAACCAATGGGTTTTATCTTGTGAAGTGCCAGTGGAAGTGGAGCCCGCAGACCAAGACTGGTTGGCCCCAGCTTCAGGCCCCTTCCTAGGGGTATGTACAAACCTCCCACCTTGCCTGAGTTGCAGTCACCTTTATCAGGGATCCCAGGGCTGGAGTATGTAAAGCTCCTGGGTCTCTGTGCATGCTTGAGCAGCTGCTCTGTGGAGACTCCACATAGTCCTGTGTGTGTTGGACCCAAGGCCCTGGTGGAGGGGGCTCATGAGGGTATCTCCCGATCCCAGGGTTGCAAATAGCCATGCAAAGATCTGTGGAAGAAACGTGGTTTCCCAAGGTCACAAATTCACTCATCATTCCCCTTGGCTGGGAGTGGGGGTTCCCTTGGCTCTCTGTCGCTCTTGGCTGGGTTGTCACCCTGCCCTGCTTTTCTTTGTTCTCCATGGATTGAGTTGTTTCCCTGATCAGTCCCAATGTGAGTACCTGGATATTTCACTTGAAGGTGCTGTATTCACTCACCCCTCCGTTCCTCTCCATGAGTGCCCCATGGTAGCTGCTTTTAATCAGCAATCTTGCTCCATTTACTGGAATGATTATAACATTCTGTAATGAAGCAAAAACTAATCATGAAAATTTTTGGTGCCACACTGAGATTAGCTAATTTTTTTATGAGAAAATACCAAAGAGTTGTTGAAATTAAAGTTATTCTTTTTTAAAAATGAAATTTTGGGTTTAAAAAACTAGAATCTTGCAAATCTTGTATTTTCTGGGATGACAACTAGCTGTCAGTTTACACTACCAAGTATATATTTTCAACAATGACAAAAAAAATTCACCCTTCAAGGTAAATGTGAAATTTTCAAAATGTACTTTTAAAAATTATCTGCTTTTCAAAAAAAAAAAAAAAACTCATGCTAAAGAGAAGGCATTTTGAAAAGAAATATTGAAAATATTTTCCTGTTGTATGTTGCCTAGATTGAGTTCTGAATAAAACTTCACTTTCTAAGCTGGATTTTAAAAATCTTCCAAATGAAGAATTTCAGTGGTTTTAACCTAGTTTTAAAGAGAAAGCAACAACTAATTAGCCTCTAATGAGATAGAAATTTGCTAACCAAATTTAAACTAAAACCTGTATGTAAAAGTGGTGGAGAGAATTTTAAAATGAACATTATGATTTACAAAATACATCCAATTATACCTTTCTTCTCAATGGATTAACATATTTCTGTGCAGTATCTTTTTTATTTTTATAGTCATTAAAAAGCAAGTATCAGAATAAACTGAACTTGGACAAGAATTCCTAAATATCTAAGTCCTAAACCAAGCATAGCTCAACTACATTGATCTCCCTAAAATATTAATACTGTTTAACTGTTTTACATGCTATGTGAATAATATTTAACTAAGAGTGAAAAACATTTATTTTAAAATATTTTATTTCAGCTCTTATGCTTTTAAAATATCTATTTGCTGTATGTTTTATAATATACCAAATATCTAGTACAGTGAAATTTGAATGTCATCTTAAAATAAATATACACACATTGAAGATGTGTGCTCCACAATATCTTACTGAGACGAAAGCTGGTACAGAAAGCTTGGCAGTCTCTGGTCTAAAGACTCATAGATAGGGGATTTGGAAACCCAGGGCCTAGAAGCACTCTTGGCCATGGTCATATTTGCCAGAGTCAGAACAGCTCGGCATCAGATGCCAAGTCCCTGCCATGGCAGCCAGCAGATAAGAACAACTAAGCCATGTGAGTTCTCTGAATGCAGGGAAAACCCCAAGGGTCACTCTCGGTCCTATCTCAATTCTAACAGGCTACATGCTTTTTGAAAAGCTTCACAGAGTTTAAAACTTTGTGTGGAGCTAGTGTCCAGCCAAAATATTTCCCTTGCTCAAAGTTTACAATCCATGGACCTTTCCCATTTTCCACTGAATTTCTCTTACCAAAAAAGGAATATATTTTACAATAAACTCACATCGTCCTTACATTAAAGATTTTAGAGTGCATCAATCCAATGGTAGAGTAAGTAGTCATTAAAATAATAAAGTAGACACTTATTGATTGATATGAGGTAGAATAATGTTTATGATAAATTGTAAAGCAAAAAGCATATGTACAGGATATGTACAAAATATAAGTGCAGAATAACTCTGCAACAAACATACACACACACACACACACACACACAATTTCTAACTGTAGTTATATCTAAGTGATGGGATGGGGGTGAATTTTTTTATTGCTCAAGTGTATTTTTTTTTCCATTACAAACTTGCATCATTTGTATTGGGAGGAAAAAGGCTGTTGTTTTTTGTTGTTTTGCTTTGTTTTGCTTTGTTTTTTGAGACAGAGTCTTGCTCTGTCGCCAGGCTGGAGTGCAGTGGTGCAATCTCGGCTCACTGCAACCTCCGCCTCCGAAGTTCAAGTGATTCTCCTGCCTCAGCCCCCAGAGTAACTGGAACTACATGTGCACGCCACCACGCCCAGCTAACTTTTTGCATTTTCAGTAGAATGGGGTTTCACCATGTTGGCCAGGATAGTCTCTATCTCCTGACCTCGTGATCCACCCACCTCGGCCTCCCAAGGTGCTGGGATTACAGGCGTGAGACACTGTACCCGGTCAAGGCTGTTTTTTAATTGAACTGATCCAAATAGGTATTCCCACTGAACAGCCCCTAAGACGGGTTTTACTTGAAACAATGAGAATAACAATCACCCTTAATATAGAATGATAATTTTGTTTTAAAAGCCTTTTTAGTCCATTACCTCCTTCAACTCTGGCAACACAATATTCTTAAGGCACCAACAACCTGAAATTGTTTCTCTCCTACTCAAACCCCTTCTAAAGCAGTCTACTATTCTAGAATAAAGTCCAACAAAATCCAATAAAATCATTTGTATGGTATGCGGAACTCTTATAATCTAGCCTTATCCTGCGACTTCAGCTTCATTTCCTTCTGCTTCCCACCTTCCCATATATTCTAGCTACCCTGTTCCTGAATCCATCACACACTTCCCTGCCTCTTTTTTATCTTCTCTCTCTAGAATGCCCTTTTTATATGTTCTACTTTATAAACTCTTGTCAGTTCTTTAAAACTCAGATCAAATGTTTCTCTATTGAGAAATTATTACTCACGCATTATATTCTCTCTATCCTCACAGCCCTTTCATTTTTCTTTGATAGCACACTTCCCTAGGGGACAGCAAATCCCTCCAGAGCAAGAGCTCTGTTTATTCAATTCTGAATTAACATTAAGAACAAATTCTGGCACACAGGTGATAGTCAATAACTAGTAGGTTTCTTAAAGAAAAGAAAGGTACCTTTGCACAAGACATAGGGAAGAAAAAGTTAGATTAAGATAGGATTCTCAAGCGACATGGCTAGACTTAGTAAGGGAAATCTCAGTGTGGTTCAACAATAAGTGATAAGACAGACCCAAGCAGGAAAGGGATATAGCAACTGCTATATTTGAATCATCCCACCCAATCAGCACTCCCAAAGGTCTCACTTTCTCTTGACAAGACAGGAATTTGATACTTTTCATGTAAGTTTGTGATGCTAAAGACAAAACAAAACAAAACTTGGCAGGAGCTTCCCATGGTCCTGAAGCTGTTGAACTCTAGCCACCCATTTCCCTTCATTCATGAAGAAATTAGTGATGTCCTTATGTGGTAATGGAACTGCTTTAGGCTCTAGATTAGAAATATAGTGGTCAAAAAGACAGATAACAGGCCTGGCGTGGTGGCTTACGCCTGTAATCCCAGCACTTTGGGAGGCCGAGGTGGGCAGATCACAAGGTCAAGAGATCAAGACCATCTTGGCCAACATGGTGAAATCCCATCTCTACTAAAAATACAAAAATTAGCTGGGAGTGGTGGCATGTGCCTGTAGTCCCAGTTACTTGGGAGGCTGAGGCAGGAGAATCGCTTGAACCTGGGAGGCGGAGGTTGCAGTGAGCCAAGATCGCATCACTGCACTCCAGCCTGGCAACAAAGCGAGACTCCATCTAAAAGAAAAAAAAAAAAAAGATAGATAACAGCTCTGCTGTGTTTTTGGAACTTACATTCTAGTTGTGGACAAAGACACTAGACAATGAAAGAAAATACATACCAGATTCTGATAAATTGCCAAGAATTAGAATAAAGTGACATGAAGATAAAAAGTGGTTACTTTATTGGATGGTCAGGAAAGGTATCTCTGAGAAGGTAATATTTAAGATAGAGTCTGGAAACAAGAATCTACCAGCCAAAACAAAAGCATTCCAGACTGATAAAACATTGTCCTCCTCCCTAAGAGGAGAATGAGCTTGGTATGTTCGGGAAAGAGACAAAGTCAAAGTTGTTGCAGCATGGTGAATGAAGGAAACAAGATGGCGGGGGGCAGGAAGAGCAGGTGTATAATCAAATAAGGCTTTTTATGCTAAGGTAAGGAATTTCAATCCTTTCCAACTTGATGAGATAATTTGCTAACGAGGAATTTTCAGGCAGCACCAACAGATGGGTAGAGGGCTGTGACCCTCCTCTGGACTAATCCTGAACCTTAATCTTTAGGACTAACCAACCATGTGATTTCTCTGGTTATGGTCTTGATCCCTAAGACCAGACTACGTATAATTGATGTGGAGAATATGGGGTTAGGAGTATATACAAACGAGAAAGTAGATCATTTATAATTCTATGAAAGACAAACATAAAACCCAGGGGAGCCAGTTTGGAATGTTGCTAATCAGACCACTAGAATGTGAGCTTCAGGAACGCAGGTCCTTTGTCTGTCTTATTTATAACTAGATCTCCAGTGCTCATAATTGTGCCTGACACACATGAGGTGCTCAATATATACCAAATGAATAGACAAGTGAAAAAAATGAACAAAAGATGTGGTAGCCAAGCCAATGTATCTTGCACATCTCCAACTACTGGGAACTTTGTTTACCAAACGTCACTGATGAAATTCACCAAGTTTCCCATGGACTGCCACCAACCAGTGCCCAAAGGTGGCACAGATAGTGTGGCATGCCCATTATGGAGACACAAGTCTCCCTGATAGCCTTAGTGAGTTTTCCTTTGACTGCCCATTGGTCTATAATGCTTCCACCAGGCCTTCTTTCCTTCTTCCTTTAGTAGGAGCCTGACTTGCATGTTAGTCTGATAGATCTCCCAGCCTCTCCCTCTTCCCTCTCCATTATTTCTCCCAGCACTTCTCCTAATTAAATCCCACCTTGGCTTCTGCTTCTTGGAGCACCCAGACTAATGCAAAAGATTTAGAGTACTTTCAACTGAGATGCAAACTAACAGAATCTCTTGCTCATCTGGTATTACCTATTTATGTACTTCCTTTCAAGGTAGGAATTAAGCAACCCTGAAGCCAAAGAGAAGAACAGGTCTATAACTGCTCCTAAACAGTAAAAGGGAGATGTCAAAGAGATACTGAAAAGGCTTTCTTATATTTCTTCCTATGTCCTGCTGTATATAAGCTACTTTATATCCTAGTAAATTCTTACTTTAATGTCCTTAAAAATTAGGTTCTTTATAGGTGCAATTTCCATAACTCAAAGTCTTTGATCAGAAAGCAATTTTTTATCTAGTCTCCTGAATTCATTGATAAAATAGCCAGTGATTTCTGTGCTGTACTCAAAGATATACAAATCTCTCACACATCCTTGATCAAAATTTATTATCCCAACATCCATGTAAATTAAGCGGAGCACAGAATACTATCCCCATTCCACAAGTGAAGACACTGACATTTAAGAACACAAAGTAGCTTCTCAGTAATTTACAGAATACAGAGTACCCACACATAGGTCTCGTGACTTCGAAAACAGGGCTCTTTCTCCACATCATGCTACCTGTCATAGCTAGGGCCACAGAGTGAACATCTTATTTTTTTCCATTCCCAAAATCTATTTTGCTTTTTTCTGACAACAGCATCCCACCTCTATTTTATATTGTGTGTTCATTATGGGGCTAATTCTACCAGAGCTCAGAAGGTGAATATATGACCCAAGATATGCAAATCATACATTAAATTCTCTATAAATAGACAAAATAACCCAAGCAGGGCCACTGAAAGGCACCTGGAATCTTGCTGCATGGATTAGAAAAATGGTGTTTTCACTGGAATTGCTAAGCTGGGAGGCTGTAAACATGAAACATTATGCCTGAGAATAAATCAATGCAGCAAAATGTACAAGGAGCTCAAACAATTCTATTAAAATATAAGAAAAATCTAATAGTCTAACTTAAAAATGGGCAAAAGGTCTGCATAGACATTTCTCAAAAGAAGACATACAAATGGCAAACGGGCATATGAAAAGGTGCTCAGCATAAGTGATCATCAGAGAAATGCAAATCAAAACTACAATGAGATATCATCTCACCCCAGTTAAAATGCCTTTTACCTTAAAGACAAGCAGTAACAAAAGCTGGCAAGGATGTAGAGAAAAGGGAACACTTGTACACTGTTGGTGAGAATGTAAATTCATACAACCACTATGAAGAACAGTTTGGAGGTTCCCCAAAATACTAAAAGTAGAGCTGCCATACAACCCAGCAACCTCACTCCCACTCTGCACCCAAAAGAAAGGAAATCAAAATATCGAAAAGATATCTGTACTCCCATGTTTATTGCAGTACTATTCACAATCGCCAAGATTTGGAAGCAACCTAAGTGTCCATCAACAGATTTATGGATAAAGAAAATGTGATACATACATAGAATTAAATACTATTCAACCATAAAAAAGAATGAGATCCTGTCATTTGCAACAACATGGATAGAACTGGAGGTCATTATGTTAAGTGAAATAAGCCAGGCACAGAAAGACAAACACCACATGTTCTCACTTATTTGTGGGAGCTAAAAATAAAACAATTGAGATCTTGGAGACAGAGATTTACCAGAGGATAGAGAGGTTATGGTAACTCTCTATCTAGGATAGAATGGTTACCAGAGGTGGGGAAGGATAGTGGTGAGGTTAGGGGAAGTGGGAATGGTTAATGAATACGAAAAGAAAATAGTTGGAAAGAATTAATAAGACCTAGTATTTGCTAGAACAACAGGGTGACTATAGTCACTTTTGACTATAGTAAAAAAATTAACTGAATCACACATTTTAAAATAGTATACAAAATATGATTGGATTGTTCATAACACAAAGGATAAATGTTTGAGGCCATGGATATCCCATTAACTCTCATGTGATTATTACATTCCTGAATCAAAATATCTCATGTAACCCATAGATATATATACCTACTATGTACCCACAACATTTTTAAATTAAAAATTAATTTTAAAATGTATTACAAAGCTATATGGTGAAAATCATGTCCTAGAAATGGAGAAACATGAATGCTCAGGCCGGGTGCAGTGTCTCACGCCTATAATCCCGGCACTTTGGGAAGCCGAGGCAGATGGATCACCTGAGGTCAGGAATTCGAGACCAGCTGGCCAATATGGTGTAACACTGTCTTTACTAAAAATACAACAATTAGCCAGGTGTGGTGGCATGAACCTGTAATCCCAGATTCTTGGGAGGCTAAGGCATGAGAATCTCTTGAACCCGGGAGGTAGAGATTGCAGTGAGCCAAGATCACACTACTGCACTCTATCCTGGGAGATATCCTGGGAGACTTGATCTCAAAAAAAAAAAAAAAAAAAAAAAAAGAGAGAGAGAGAAAGAAACGAACTGAAGAAACATAAATGCCCAGGTATTCCAGCACCTGGATCTAGCTATGCCTAAAGCTGTGAATTCTAGATTTTACAATTGTGAGAGCTAATAAATGCCTTTTAAAAAATTTTAGATACCTTGAGTTGCATTTCAGTCAATTGTCAAAAGCATGAAAGAAAGGAATCAATATTCTATAGATAGTGATAGTAACTCAGAAAGGAAAAAATAATCACAGTAAGTAATTGTTATTATTTAGAACTGGACTGTGGCTAGCATGTGGTTTTATGTAAACTAATTCTTTTCTTTTGTTTTCCTTTGTTTTTGTTTTTGTTTTTGTTTTTTTAAGTCATGGAGGACAGTTCCCAAAATCCAGTTTTATTTCCATTTCTACCAATGAGCAGAGACAAGAACTGAAATTAAGAAACTTCAAAGGGATTTTTCCTTGAACTTCAAAAAGTCAGTTAGATAATTCTTCCTAGACATGTTAATGTCTGCACCAGAAAGAATAAAATACAGTTTCTATAATTCCACAAGCTTTAGACTTTCAGAGGAAAGGTAGTTTGTCACTGAAGTAAAGAGATGAAAAGTGGGGATAAAGGTGGCTCAGAGGAAAGAGGAAAAACTTTAGATCAATACTGGAAAATGTTAGAATATACAAGTAAAGTCTCACCCCAGCATCCTCTGTTCCCCTCACTTTATCTTTCTTCATTGCACTTACCACCTGACATACAATATGTTTGTTTGTTTACTTATTGTCTACCTCACCACCAAGAACATGAGCACCATGTGGGCAGTAGCTGTGTCTGTTTTGTTCATTGCCCTATCTCCACCTTCTAGAAAGGCAATGGCACATAGTGGCTACTAATAAATAATCGTTGAATGTTTGTTGAGAAGATATTTGCATTTCTACAGCCCTTTTTCTGAATTATGTATTATATAAGAACATTTAAGTATTATAGCAATATCAGCTGATGATTACCTTCAACTATTTAAATGAAATTTGATATGCATGCAAAAAGCAGAAATGTATGCTATCAGCAACATGCCTACTTACCATGCAAACTGGTACCATGGTTGATTGAATCATAAGTCGTGGCAGCATCACTTTTGCAGCTAAAACACCTCAGAAGGAGAAAATAGGCTACAGAGTTGTGCTCTCTAGTACATCAATCACTAGCCACAGGTGCCCACTCAGCACTTGAAATGTGGTGAGTCTGAACTGAAATATGTTGTATTAAAAAAATAAAGTAAGTGGGGAGCTAGTTGGCTTAACAGAAGACTCAATTATCCCCTCCAAAGGAACTTCAAATTTCACAACTATGTACACATGAACAACACCTTCATAAGAACCAAAAATCAGGTGAGCACTCCCCTTACCTAGTTTTAACTTCCTATCACTGAAAGATGCACTGAAGAGGGAGGAAAGGCCATTAAATTGCTGACACCATCCCTCCCCAGTCCCCCAACAGTGGCTGTGTGGTGTGGAGAGAGAATCTATGCACTTGGGAGCGGGAAAGTGCAGTGACTGGGAAACTTTGCTTTGAATTCAGTGATGCCCCATCAGAGGAGAAAGCAAAACTCAGCTGGACTCAGTCAACACTCACCCATGTAGGGAGCATTTAGACCAGCCCTAGCCAGAGAGGAATCACCCATTCCAGTGGTTGGAACTTAAGTTCCAGTAAGCCTCACCACTGCAGGGTAAAGGGCCAGGGCCCTAAATAAACTCCAAAGGCAGTATAGGCCACAAAGGTGCAACTCCTAGGCAAGTCCTAGTTGCTGAGCTGACCCCAGAGCCAGTGGACTTTGTGGGCACATGACCTATTGAGACACTGGCCAGGATAGCTAAAGGAGTACTTGTGCCACTCCTCTTCCATGTCCAGGCAGCACAGCTTGCAGCACCAAAAGAGACCCCTTCCTTCTGCTTGAAGAAAGGAGGCGGAAGAATAAGAGAACTTTTCTTGCCTCTTAGATACCAGCTCAGCCACAGTAGAAGAGGGCACCAGTCAGAGTCGAGAGGTCCACAATCTAAGCCTTAGGTCCCGGACAACATTTCTAGATGCACCCTGGAACAGAAGAAAACCTGCAGCCTTGAAGGGAAGGACCCATCACCTGCTGACTAAAGAGCCCTTGGCCCCTGAATAACCAATAGCAATACCCAGGTAGTATACCATGGGCCTTGGGTGAGACTCTGAGACATGCCTGCTTTAAGTGAGACCCAGCACATTCCCAGCTGTGGTGGCTACAGAGAGAGACTTCCTCTGCTTGAAAAAAGCAGAGGGAAAAGTAAAGGGGACTTTGTCTAGATACATGCAACTTACCAAGCTTGAACCATGAAGAAATCCCAAACCTAAACAGACCAGTAATAACTAATGAGATTGAAGCAATAATAGAAAGTCTCCCAGCAAAGCAAAGCCTGGGACCCAATAGCTTCACTGTTGAATTCTGTCAAACATATTCTTTAAAGAAAAATTAATACCAATCTTACTCAAAATATTACAAAAATAGAGGAGGAGAGAATACATCCAAACTCATTTTCTGAGGTCAATATTACCCTGATACCAAAACCAGTCAAAAACACCTCAAAAAGGGGATAGGCACGGTGGCTCATGCCTGTAATCTCAGCACTTTGGGAGGCCAAGGAGGGTGGATTGCTTGAGGTCAGGAGTTCGAGACCAGCCTGGCCAATATGGTGAAACCCCATCTCTACAAAAAATTAGCTGGGCATGGTGGCAAGCACTTGTAATCCCAGCTACTCAGGAAGCTGAGGCATGAGAATTGCTTAAGCCATGGAGGTAGAGGTTGCAGTGAGCTGAGATCCGGCCACTGCGCTCCAGCCCGGGCGACAGAGCGAGACTCCGTCTCAAAAAAAAAAAAAAAAATCAGGAAAAAAAACTACACGTCAATATCACTGACGAACATTAATAAAAAAAATCCTCAACAAAATACTAGCAAACCAAATTCAACAACACATTAAAAAGATCATTCATTATAACCAAGTAGGACTTATCCCAGGGATGAAAGGATGGTTCAACATATGCAAATCAATCAGTGTGATATGTCACATCAACAGAATGAAGAACAAAAATTATATAATCATTTCAATTGATTCTAAAAAAGTATTTTATAAAATTCAGCATCGCTTGATGATAAAAACCCTCAACTGGTTATAGAAGGAACATACCTCAACATAATAAAAGCCACATATGACAGACCCATAGTTAGTATCATACTTAATGGCAAAAAAACCAAAAGCCTTTCGTCTATGAATGGAAACACGACAAAGATGCTCACTTTCACCACTGTTATTCAACGTAGTACTGGAGGTCCTAGCTAGAGCAATCAGACAAGAGAAAGAAACAAAAGGTATTCAAATTGAAAAGGAATAAGTCAAATTATCCATGTTTCCAGATGATATGATCTTATATTTGGAAAAACATAAAGACATCACCAAAAAATACTATTTGAACTGATAAACAAATTCAGTAAAGTTGCAGGATACAAAATCAACATACAAAAATCAGTAGCATGTCTACATGCCAACAGTGAACAATCTGAAAAAGAAATTAGGAAAGTAATCCCATTTACAATATTATAAATAAAATTAAATATCTAGGAAATAACTTAACCAAGAAGTGAAAGATCTCCAAAAAATAAGGTATAAAGCATTGATGCAAGAAATTAAAGAGGACACAAAAAATGGAAAGATATTCCATGTTTGTGGATTGGAAGAATCAATATTATAAAAATATTCATTCTACCCAAAGCAATCTACGGATTTAATGCAATCCCTACCAAAATACCAGTGCCATTCTTCACAAGAATAGAAAAAAAAATCCTAAAATTAAGAAAAAAATTCTAAAATTTATATGGAACCACAAAAGACCCAGAATAGCCAAAGCTAAGCAAAAAGAACAAAACTGGAGGAATCACATTACCTGACTTCAAATTATACTACAGAGCTATAGTACAGTATTGGCTGGCACAAAAACAGACATATAGACCAGTGGAGCAGAATGAAGAACCCAGAATTAAACCCATACATGTACAGTGAACTCATTTTTGACAAAGGTGTCAAGAGCATACATTGGAGAAAGGACAATCTCTTCAATAAATGGCGCTGAGTAACCTGGATATCCACATGCAGAAGAAAGAAACCAGATCCCTATCTCTTACCATATGCAAGAATCAAATCAAAATGCAGTAAAGGCTTAAATCTAAGACCTCGAACTATGGACCTACTCCAAGAAAACATTTTAGAAACTCTCCTGGAAATTGGATTGGGCTAAGATTTCTTGAGTAATCTATAAGCACAGGCAACCATAGCAAAAATGGACAAACGGGATCACATTAAGTTAAAAAGCTTCTGCACAGCAAAGGAAACAATCAACAAAGTCAAGAGACAGCCCACAGGATGGGATAAAATATTTACAAACTAGCCATCTGACAAGCGATTAATAATCAGAATATATAAGGAGCTCAAGCAACTCTACAGGAAAAAAAAAAAAAAAAAACCCTAAAAATCCGATTTTGAAATGGACGAATGATCTGAATAGGCATTTATCAAAAGAAGACGTACAAATGGTAAACAGACATATGAAAAAATGCTCAACATCAGTGATCATCAGAGAAATACAAATCAAAACTACAATGAGATATCATCTCACCCCAGTTAAAATGGCTTTTATCCAAATACAGGCTATAATGAATGCTGGCAAGGATGTGGAGGAAAGGGAACCCTTGAACGCTGTCGGTAGGAATGTAAATTAGTACAACCACCAGGGAAAACAGTTTGGAGGTTCCCCAATATACTAAAAGTAAAGCTACCATATGATCCAGCAATCTCACTTTTAGGTATAAACCCAAAAGAAGGGAAATCAGGATATCAAAGAGATGTCTTCACTACCATGTTTATTACAGTTGGTATTCACAATAGCCAAGATTTGAAAGCAACCCAAGTGTCCATCAATAGATTAATGGATAAAGAAAATGTGGTATTTATACACAATGGAGTACTATTCAGCCATAAAAAAGAATGAGATCATGTCATTTGCAACAACATGGATAGAACTGGAGGTCATTATGTTAAGTGAAATAAGTCAGGCACAGAAAGACAAACATGACATGTTCTAGCTTATTTATGGGAACTAAAAATCAAAACAATTGAGCTCATGGAGATAGAGAGTAGAAAGATAGTTACCAGAGGTTGGGAAGGGTAGTGGTGGGGTAGGGAGAAGTAGGGATGAGTAATGAGTTCAAAAAAGTTAGAAAGAATAAGACCTAGTATTTGCTAGCACAACAGGGTTACTATAGTCAAAAATAATTTAATCACACATTTAAAAATAATTAAAAGAGTATGATTGGATTGTTTGTAACACAAAGGATAAATGCTGGAGGAGATGGATACCCCATTTGTCCTGCCATGATTGTTACATATTGCATGCCTATTTCAAAATATCTTATGTACTCCATAAATATATACACCTCCTATGTATCCACAAAAATTAAAAATTTTTTAAAACTCTAAAAAAAATTACACAAGTATTCAGCCTTAGTATAACAAAAGACTTAATAATTTTTACTTTGATTACGTGTTGAAACATTTTTATATATTGGGCTAAATAAAATATATTTTAATTACTACAACAAAAGGCTTAAATTAATAATTTTTACTTTGATTACATGTTCAAATGATATTTTTATAATTGGGCTAAATAAAATATATTTTAATTAGCTTCTCCTATTTCCTTTTCCTTTCTTTAACATGACTATGAGAAAATTGAAAATCTTTGGCTTGAATTTGTAGCTTACCTCCTACTTCTGTTGGACAGATTACTACAGAGTGCCCGTTTTGCAAACTCAAGCCTGGAAACTTGAATGATAAACACTAAAATCACTTTCTGGCCTCTCGCTTGATTATTCCAGGAAGCATCAAGTGTCAATGTAGTGTCAATGTTATAATAAATACTTCCTTTTGGCTACATTCTTTCTCTCTTGAGCTAATTGTTTAATGTCTTTGTGAGATGGTCCTTTTTTTATGCCAAGAATTCTAATAGTGGAATTCCTGACAAAGCAAATGCCACAGGGGGTAACCACAAAGTGCCCTCGGTACATGAAATATCTTACTTATTAATTTTGATGCCAGAGACAATTTGATATCTCTCTGTTTAAAAATCTTGCACATTAAATCAGCAACGTTGAAAAAATTGGCTTCTCTCAATCCTTACTCCCTTGCTACCTGCAATTCATACTGTTCTCCCTTCTTGGGATTTCCATCTCATTTTCATCAATTTTAAATGTTTTCTCACCTAGTGATATTAACAAAGAGGCTTGAATTGTTGCTTATCTACTTTCAAGGTTTATTTATTTTATTGCTTATCACCCAGAGTGGGATTAGAGTTCACCCAGTAACTGTAAGTCTTAGAGACAAAGCCTTCTAACTTTTTGCTTCAGTCCTGCTTCTCAGGAGACAATAGTCAAAATGAATGAATGAACCATCTAGGCCCCAGGAATATTATCTACATTGCTCAGCTGATTTCTCAAAATCAAAAGAAATCCAGAGGAACTGCTCTGGTTTTCCATAAGTCAAGGTTCAGATGCCACCCACGGCCCGTCCCTGATTTCCCATGCCAAGTCCAAGGGCTAGACTTGTTTGTAGACATGTTTGGCTAGACTGGGAGGCAGGGAGCTCGAGATCGATAGTGTGGTCCTCGGAAAGACACTTCAGAATCACCTGGGATCTTATTAAAAATCCAAATCAGTAGACCTCATCTTATACTTCCTGAGTCAGAAATTCTGAGAGGATTTCTGGAAAAAATTTCCAGTCTTGGCCTGGAAATCTGTACTTCAGTACACTTCCCATGTACACGCGCCCTAAAACTTGAGAACCAGAGAGAAGTGTAAGCAACAATATGGAAGGGAAAAATGCAGGGAGAAGACTAAGGAAAAAGCAGACAGAAAGGCAGGGATAAACCTTTCCAGAGAGTGGTATTGCTGTACATTTCCATACTATCATGTAACTTTTTCTTTCTCAAACATTTTTCTTTAGAATACATTGCACAACACTCATAAGCACATTGTCCCCCAATGTCTTCACCAACAGCAGCTGAAGCATTGTGCCAACATTTATGAAAGATAAATGAGGGTAGGCCACGTCTATAACTCTCTTCTGGGTAGTCTTCTGAAATCCTTGACCAAAATGAATTGAGCCCAGATAGGATATTCTAAGGAAGAAAGCACAATAGAGCTTACTGATAAAGACAGCCTGTTCTACCCACTCCAAAGCCAGGCTGATTATAGTAACTATAGACCCCTTCATAGTGTCTGCAAAGCTCCCCCAAGTCCTTTGAATTCCTCAGCCCACCAGCTCCACAAGCCATATTTATACAACATGACCCTGCCCCTAAGTCACAGTTGTCTGGCCCTTTCTTTGGGGAACATGGAATTGAGGCTGAGAGATTCTTGTTCAGTCTAGGCTAGTCTCCTCAATGGGGTAGACACAAATTCAAAAGCTGTAACATGGCTGTATTCTGGCATCCCTGTAATCTAAGAAGAGAAAGCCAGTGCTCGGGGTTAACAAAAAATAAGAGATGGCCAGGTACGACGGCTCACGCCTGTAATCCCAGCACTTTGGGAGGCCGAGGTGGGTGGATCACAAGGTCAAGACATCAAGACCATCCTGGCCAACATGGTGAAACCCCATCTCTACTAAAAATACAAAAATAAGTTGGGCATGGTGGCATGCATCTCTAGTCCCGGCTACTCAGGAGGCTGAGGCAGGAGAATCCCTTGAACCTGGGAGGCAGAAGTTGCACTGAACCAAGATCACACCACTGCACTCCAGCCTGGTGACAGAGCAAGACTGTCTCCAAAAAATAAAAAATAGACAAGAGCAGTGTATTAGTCCATTTTCATGCTGCTGATAAAGACATAACTGGGGCTGGGAAGAAAAACAGGTTTGATTGGACTTACAGTTCCACATGGCTGGGGAGGCCTCAGAATCATGGCAGGAGGTGAAAGGCACTTCTTACATCGCAGCAGCAAGAGAAAATGAGGAAGAAGCAAAAGCAGAAACCCCTGATAAACCCATCAGATTTTGTGAGACTTATTCACTATCACAAAACTAGCATGGGAAAGATCGGCCCCCATAATTCCATTACCTCCCCCTGGGTCCCTCCCACAACATGTGGGAATTATGGGAGATACAACAAGTTAAGATTTGAATGGTGACACAGTCACACCATATCATTCTGCCCTCGGCCCCTCCAAATCTCATGTACTCACATTTCAAAACCAATCATGTCTTCCCAACAGACCCCCAAAGTCTTAACTCATTTCAGCATTAACCCAAAAGTCCACAGTCCAAAGTCTCATCTGAGACAAGGCAAGTCCTTTCTGCATATGAGCCTGTAAAATCAAAAGCAAGCTAGTTACTTCCTAGATACAATGGGGGTACAGGTAGGTATTGGGTAAATACAGCCATTCCAAATGGGAGAAATTGGCCAAAGCAAAGGGGTTACAGGATCCATGCAAGTCCGAAATCCAGCAAGGCAGTCAAATTTTAAAGCCCTAAAATGATCTCCTTTGACTCCAGGTCTCACATCCAGGTTACACTGATTCAAGAGGTGGGTTCCCATGGTCTTGGGCAACTCCACCCCTGTGACTTTGCAGGGTACACCTCCCTCCTGGCTGCTTTCACGGGCTGGTGTTGAGTGTCTGTGTCTTTTCTAGGTTCAAAGTGCAAACTGTCGGTGGATCTACCATTCTGGGCCCTGGAGGACGGTGGCCCTCTTCTCACAGCTCCACTAGGCAGTGCCCCAGTAGGAACTCTGTATAGGGGCTCCAACCCCACATTTTCCTTCCATACTGTCCCAGCAGAGGTTCTCCATGAGGGCCCTGCTCCTGCAGCAAATTTTTGCCTGGGCATCCAGGCATTTCCATACATCTTCTGAAATCTAGGCAGAGGTTCCCAAACCTCAGTTCTTGACTTCTGTGTACCCACAGGTTCAACACCACATGGAAGCTGCCAAGGCTTGCGACTTCCACCCTCTGAAGCCACAGCCTAAGCTATACATTGACCCCTTTTGGCAATGGCTGGAGCAGCTAGGACACAGGGCGCCAAATCCCTAGGCTGCACACAGCATGGGGACCCTGGGCCCAGCCCACAAAACCACTTTTTCATCCTAGGCCTCTGAAAATGTGATGGGAGGGGCTGCCATGAAGGTCTCTGACATGGTCTGGAGACATTTTCCCCACAGATTAACATTAGGCTCCTGGCTATTTATGCAAATTTCAACAGCTGGCTTGAATTTCTTCCCAGAAAATGGGCTTTTGTTTTCTATTGCATATTCAGGCTGCAAATTTTCCAGACATATATGCTCTGCTTCCCTTATAAAACTGAATGCCTTTAACAGCATCCAAGGTACCTCTTGAAAGCTTTGCTACTTAGAAATTTATTTCAATCTACTTAGAAATTGATTGAAACCCTCAATCATCCCTCTCAAGCTCAAAGTTCTACAAATATCTAGGTCAGAGGCAAAATGCCACCAGTCTCTTTGCTAAAACATAACAAGAGTCACCTTTGCTCTAGTTCCCAATGGAGAAGGGAGAATATTGCTAATCAGCATTTTGGACAAAGCTATTTAACAAGTCTCTAAGAAGTTCCAAACTTTTCCACATTTTCCTATCTTCCTTTCAGCCCTTCAAACTGTTCAAATTTCTGCCTGTTAACCAATTCCAAAGTCACTTCCACATTTTCAGGTATCTTTTCAGCAACACCCCACTCCTGGTACCAACTTATTGTATTAGTCTATTTTCATGCTGCTGATAAAGACATGCCCAAGACTGGGGAGAAAAAGAGGTTTAATTGGACTTACATTTCCACATGGCTGGGGAGGCCTCAGGAGGTGAACGGCAGTTCTTACATGGTGATGGCAAAAGAAAATGAGGAAGAAGCAAAGCAGAAAATGCTGATAAAGCCATCAGATCTCATGAGACTTATTCACTATCATGAGAATAGCATGGGAAAGACTGGCCCTCACTATTCCATTACCTCCCCCCTGGGTCCCTCCCACAACATGTGGGAATCCTGGGAGATACAATTCAAGTTGAGATTTGGGTGGGGACACAACCAAACCATATCAAAGGTCAACCTTTTGTTCTATTCAGGCTTTCAATTGATTGGATGAGGGCCACTTACATTAGGGAGAGTCATCTGCTTTACTCAGTGTACCCATTCGAGTGGTAATCTCCTCCAGAAACACCCTCACAGACAAACCCAGAACCATGTCTAACCAAATATCTGGGCACCCTGTTGCCTAGGCAAGTTGACATATAAAATTAACCATCATGGGGACTCTCTCAACCTGTTGCAAACATACTTCATTTGGCCTCTACTGCAATTCCAGCTACAGGCCCCAGGATTTAGCTTTGGTACATCACCCCCATCAACACCTGCCCAATGGGTGCTGGTTTTTGTAGAGATACAGTGCAGAAGTTAAACAAGAGGATCCAAACATCTCTTATGTAAATCACACTTCAATAAAAAAAAAAAAAATAAGCAAAAGGAGTGAAATGAGGGCAATGTTTCTGCCATATGACCTGCAGTGAGACCTTGCATCATGACAACTGTCAGAACATCCTCAATGCATTGACAGATGCCCAACTGGAGAGTAAGAAGCCTCAAGCTGAGGAAGCAGTATGTTTGAAGTAACAGAGGTCCCCAAGACCATCCCAGGTTTGGTCAGAAGATTTAGTACTCAAAGCCATGATGTATTATGCTGAAAAGATACAAATCAAACTTAGCAAAGGAAAAAGGCACATGGGCAAAGTCCAGAAGAAACCAGGAACATGCTTCTAAGAGTCGTCTCCCAGTGGAGCCACATTTTCTCTACGCTTAATTCCTCCAGTATCAAATTGTGACAATATATGTGAAAGGCTGTCTACTAGGGAGGCTCACTGGAGACTCATCACCCAGGGTTCTCATTAGGGGTTGCTTATGTAGGTACCCTCTACTTGGCCCAGACCAAAATTCCAGGCTCCCAGAGGGAATGTAAGTGTGCAGCATAAACCACATTGTTTGCACAAACAATTTAGGCACAGGGAAGGAATGAGGAAATGATGAGAACTACACTTATGTCCCTTCCTTTGCATTTTAGCTAAAGGGACATTCCCTTTAAACAAGTTCCCAGACACCAGACAAGAGTCAACCTTGCAAGCAAGCTATTCTAAGAATAGCGATCTCAAGCCTACTATATGATTTTTTTAACACAAGCTGGAAAGAACACGTGCACACAGACACAGGATTGGGGATGAGTGTGAGAATGGAGGAAAGGCAACTGTTACAGAGAGGGAGGTGGGAAAAGCGAAATTCAGTAACAAAAAGTTGTGAAATGTAGAGTTCCCTGACCCCCTCATGGGACTTGCAACAGAGGTGCTGCTCATTTGCTCAACTGTCACAGGCTCAAACCCCTTATGGGAGGAGGAACAGGCAGAGGGGCAGGTGCAAGAGCCAGGGTGAGCACTTTTGGGCTGCAGCCCCATGGTAGCATACAGGGGTGTGTTACAATTAATGCTCTTTTAGAAATTTCCATCTATAGATAGCTAATTTCTAATTACAGCCTTTTACACCCTGCCTTATTGGTACCAAGGTCCTTGTCCACCATCCAAGAAAAATCAGGTCGCACAAACAAAGGATGGTGAATGCAGGTATTTTATTGAGTGATGGAGTGGCTCTCAGTGGGATGGATGGAGAGCTGGAAAGAGGATGGAGTGGGAAGATGATCTGCCCCTGGAGTTGGTCATCCCATGGCTAATCTCCTCTCTAACCATCCCCAGCCAAACTCCTCTCGATGTTCAGACACTCCTTGTCTTCTCTTCTCTGCTGTGCTGCTCTGCAATGGAGTTTGGGGTTTACATAGGCATGGGATAGGGTCATGGTGGGCCAGAGTGGTCTTGGAAAAGACAACAATTGTGCACATAAACAAGAATGTCTGTTCCCATTTAGGGCCGGGGGTTTCCAGTCTTGAGAGTGGGGCCTTTGCTAGGGAACCGCTCTCTTCTACCCAGCATTTCCTTGCCTCCCGTCTATATCAGTTGGGCCAAGAACTGGACATTTTTCTGCCACTTTCTCCTGCAGGCCTCACTGAAGGAACTTGGAGATGTATTGTCCCTAGTTCAGAAGTCAGTGGAGGGTGAGAGTGGGAGCATTTACTTCAATGGTCACACAAGGAAGGCAAGAGAATTTACCAACTCTCAAAGAATTTGGGTACTCAGCCAGAACACATGGACAGAGATCATAAGGTCATCACTGAGTACCCCAATATATCCAGAAGTCCTATTTACAAAAGGGATCAGCAGAAATGTGAAATTCTGAATGCTCACATAAACTATCTGCAGTTGATGAAGCAAAAATTGAGCCTCCTGCACAGGTGAAACAAGTAGACAAAGGTTGCAGGGTTGTAACATGGAAAGGAACACAACTACTGAACACTTGCAATTGAATGAATGTATCTTCAAGATGTTGCTATTTAATTATTCATTGCACACAATTTCTAAAGATGCTAAATAAAGTAGAATTTGCTGTTACTGGAGTTTCTTCAGTTGCAATAGAATATTCTCTTTTTGTTTCTCAGAAAATAAAAATTAACAACTCATCTGTGATTCAAGAAACATTTGCAGAAATATTTTTGCTTTTTTTGGTCATGAGGTTAGAACCACAAATATGTATCAAATGTTAAAAGAAAACTGCCCTTAAATCAACAAGATACAAGGGCACTGTAAAGCAGAGATCTTACAGGAGAAAAGATCCCTGGTGGCAAACAATTGCTCTTGCCTTAGGATTAGAGTTGTGTGTATTTAAAAGGCAATGGTTTTTATTTTTAAAGTGGTTGCCTAAAAATTCTTGGCATCATCTGAGAAAACCTCAAGGACAAAGGCAGAACCTAAATGCAAAAATGCTTTGGATGGCCTTACCAACTCTCCATCACAGACTGAGAGCTTTGCTACACTTAGGCCCCTTCCATTGTATTTTAGCTAAAGGGACATTCCCTTTAAACATGTAAATATCTGTTATAATCATAAAAATCCTGCAGATACCAACCCCAGGGAAAGGCTGAAAAGCAAGATGAGCCCATCTGTTAGCTTAATAGGAAAGGCTCAGAGCCTGGGGAGGACATAAACAATGTCTTCCAAGGAGCATCTTTCTCCCTCTCTCTGACTCTATTATACTGATAGTCATCTACATAGTAGTAACTTACTTTTTAACAGACTGAAAAGTTCAATGTCTGAAGTCAAGGGGATCCACCATCTTTGTTGGATTAGACAGGATCTAGGAAATTGCAAAGAAAAGGTGAAATTTCTGCCTGAGTCTATGGATGATAAAGGAGTCTGTCCAGAGATGTAATCATCCAATACATAGTGCTGTGTCCCGCACTCATGGGAAAGATACTCTAAAAGCTTACATCATTGTGAGCATCTTATGTCTTCCTCCATCTTCCTTATCACTAACAAGTGGTAGGAATAGTTGTATTTGATTTGTACCTTTGGGGGAAAATCTTTTTATGTTAAAATGCACTTGATGATTCTATCTTTCATAAATCTAAGTGTAAAAACACAAAACACGGAGGAAGAAAACTAGATTGTGCTCCTGCTGAAAAGCAGTGGGTGGGTGCAGAGACACTGATCGAGCTCTCTCCATCCTGCAGCTAGGCTGGGGGATGACAGTTTTTCCCATCACCCCCTTGGTTCCCAAACTGTATTAGACATCTTCCTGTCTGTAGTTTCTCCCCCGCACCAGATTTCTGAGTTGCTTTAGAGACAAAATGGAACAAGCCTGGTATACTCTCACATATTAGAATGATGATGGCCAGAAATCTATTAGATTTCTTGTGAAAAAAGTTACAGCATCAGATTTAAGATATAATATGGGGTGATGAAGTGGTTATCTAATTGGGCCATAGCCCATGATTCTGTGAAGAATTCCAAAGTGGGTGAAAGGAAAACCAAGGGTAGATCTAGCCACTACCCCTACTTTGGTCAGAGCTGCTCCTTCCTTATTTATCTGCATGTGTGTGCTCACATGTGTATACCCATGTGTCTATGCATAGGAATGTGCATATATGTATTGATCACATGATTGATCTGAAAAAAAGGATTGTGTTACCCAGAAAAACAATTTAACAGTTTATGAACTATTGCTGGAGATGACCAAGTAGTGAACTAAGAATCAAATAATTAATTTCCTATATGGCCTCAGGCAAGTAACCTCACCCCCTAAACCCTTTTAACCTGATCAGCTAAATAAAAGGGGTAGCCTTTCTTTGTCCAAAGTTCCCTCCAGCTCCAGAAGTTCATGATGCTTTGATGGAGAAGGGAGTATCTCAAGGGAAGGAGTCAAACTATCACAAGCGTGCAGAACTCTCCTTGGAAATCAGAGAGGCCGTCAACGCCTTTGGAAAGGGTGAAAGGCCTTTTCCTGTGTTAAAGCAAATGCAATACTTGGCAAAATGCCACTCCGAGCCATGTCTCAGTCCCCAGATGCTTTCTGAGATAGCTTCTGGGCCATAGAAAACAGAAGTCCAAATCTTGCATTGAAAATAATTGCTTTTTTCCCCCTAGAAACTCTTCACTTTGCTTCTGTTGTAAACCAAAAATAAACTTCTAAGGCCCCACAACCATCTGAATGGACTTTCTCTTTGGCCAGGGCACTCTTAAAATTTAACCTGAGAGACTGGTTCAGACCATGACAGCAAATGGGGGTCACACAGGTTTCATTATACCTCTCCTGCATTAAAATCAACACAGACCTTAAGTCTGATAACAAGCATTTACAATCTATTCTCTCTAAACCCTGCTACCTGGAGACTTCATCTGCATGATAAAACTTTGGTCTCTACAATCTCTTATCAAAACCTAGACAATTCCTTTCTGTTGACCCCAGTTCTTTAAACTCAACCAATTGTCAACCAGAAAATTTAAAATCTACCTACAACCTGAAAGTCCCCCTACCCCCGAGTTGTCCTGCCTTTCTGGACTGAACCAATGTACATCTTAAGTGCATTCGATTGAAGTCTCCTGTCTCCCTAACATGCAACCAAGTTGCACCCCAACCACCTGGGTCACAGGACCTGCTGAGGGTAGTGTCACAAGCCATGCTCACTCATATTTGGCTCAGAATAAATCTCTTCAAAGATTTTACAGAGTTTGACTCTTTTCATCGACAGTGTACACCTTCCCCCACCCACATGCACACGCATACACACGTTATTGTCCCCAGCACTAGTACACTATAAGCAAGGAAATTCAGCATCTCCCTGAATACATAGAGGAACTATGGGCTGAAATGTGGGATTGATTGGCAGCCAACTCCCTGGAAAAGGTCAGCCTGTCGGGAATTCATGAATGGGGCTGTCAGATAAGTTCCTTAAGCAAGTTCCTCTTCAAAGGTTTAATTTCTGACTTCCTTGTTCTTTGTTCTTGAGATCAACTTCCTTGTCCCTTCTCCTAAGCTACCTGCTCCGTAAATGACTTCTCCCACCAGTCCCAATCTGTAACTCACATCTCTTCCTTATTTGGAAAGAGCCCTCTTTTACTCCTAGCTACCCATTCTGTATACTGCCCCTCTCACCAAAAGAGCTCTTCCCACCAAAAGAGCTCTTCCCACCAAAACTACTCTTCCCGCCTTTGCCACACCCTGACATGCCCAAACATGTCTTGTACCATAAAGCACAACCTTTCTCTTCCCTAATTATGTATGTAATTATTTATGTAATTATATGTATATAATTATGTAATTATGGCCTAATTAGCCATACTCAATTTTAGACAGTAGCCAATCGGGTCAGTTTAGACTATGCAGTCCAACTCCAGCCAATGGGGACAGGACACAGAAGCAGGGACTAACTGCATTAGGCATAAAAACCCCTTCCCTTCTTTGTTCGGTGTGCTCTCGCAGTGGCCAGAAGTGCAAGCAGCACCCTTCTGCAGAAGTAAATTTGCCTTGCTGAGAAATCCTTTGTTTGAGTGCTCCTTTCCCTTGTGACTCAGAGCTCTTGTTTCTAACAGGGCAGAAAAAGTATCTTCAGGTCATCCAGTTACACTTTCTGGAGTCTCTTTCTCTTACTCCAGGTATCAATTTGGCAATTGTATGAGATGCTATGCTAGAAACCAAGGGTACAGAGGTGAGCAAAGCATGGTCTCCAGTTCAAGAAGCCCTTAGCCTGTGGGTAGGCAAAAAAATACCCACTATAATGTATAATGCTGAGGACTCTGATCGCTGAGGGCAGGAATGTCTTGGGCATTATTCTTTACTTAGTGCTTAACAAAACTTCAGTAGCATAGCACATGCTCAATAAAGATTTGTAAAATGAATAAATAAATTTATGGAAATGTAGGAGGGAAAGCAGTTAGTTTTGACTGAGTTGTGGGTGGGGGAGAAAGCAATTGAAGCTGTACCATTTGTTCATAGGAAGACTCTGATAAGCTGTGAAATGCCTGATGCCACTTGTTGCTCTTCTTTCTAGGAATTTGTTCATCTTACCAGGATACAGAAAACTTTCAGTCAAGGGAATAAATCTCTGATGTTAAAATACTAGACATAACCAAGTGAGGTTTCTCAGGTTGATTTGTTTAAGTTTTAGGTAGAAATGGGTACACTGAAATGTTCAGTCTCAGTTCTGATTATTACTGCCTTTTTTGCATTGCCATCCCTCCTGCCTTCCAGCAATATGCACCAAGGCAATAAGTGATTTATAATTTAACACCCAAGCACACTAGTTTAATTGAGGGGTGCCAAAACACTAGAACCTCAAAAAGTATAATTAACATATTTCAATTTATTCAAACCTTCCTCTCCACTTATAATTAATGGGGCTGGGAATAGAATTACCAGATAAAATACTGGATACTAGATAAATTGAAATTCCAGACAAACAGTAAATAATTTTTTAGTGTAAGTGTGTCCTCAACATTGCATAGAACATACATAACCCTAGACACATGTAAAATGTGGCAGCCCTAGTTGGAGGGAGAAGAATTAAGGTAAACAGAGCAAAGAGGTATGTCCTT
>NW_012102277.1:1960616-1975309 GCF_000951045.1 Mandrillus leucophaeus
CTGTCAGGGGGTGGAGGGCAGGGGGAGGGATAGCATTAGGAGAAATACCTAATGTAAATGACAAGTTAATGGGTGCAGCAAACCAACATAGCACATGTATACCTATGTAACAAAACTGCACATTGTGCACATGTACCCTAGAACTTTAAGCATAATTAAAAATAAATAAATACATAAATAAATAAAGTAAAAAATTAAAATAAAATAAAAATTGCTACTAAATCCAAAGTTCAGGTGTTAGAGTCAGTTTCAGACTTTCCCATATAGTCCTATTTCCTTGGAATTCCATTAGTCCTGCAAACATTTGCTCTCTTCTAGGTATTCTTAGAAAATCCTTGACCAAAATGAATTGAGCCCAGATAGGATATTCTAAGGAGGAAAGCACAATAGAGCTTACCTGATAAAGACAGCCTGTTCCACCCACCCCAAGGCCGGCCTAATGATAGTAACTGTAGATTCCTTCATGGTGTCTGCAAAGTTCCCCAAGGTCCTCTGAATTCCTCAGCCCACCAGCTCCACAAGCCATACATATACAACATGACCCTGCCTGCCCCTAAGACAGTTGTCTGGACCTTTCTTTGGAGAATATGGAAGTGAGGCTGAGAGATTCTTGTTCAGTCTAGGCTAGTCTCCTCAATGGGGTAGATACAAATTCAAAAGCTGTAACATGCTTATATACTAGCATCCCTGTGATCTAAGAAGAAGAGAAAACTGGTGTTTAGGGTTAATAAAAAATAATAGACAAGAGGAGTGTATTAGTCCGTCTTCATGCTGCTGATAAAGACATACCCAAGACTGGGAAGAAAAAGAGGTTTAAGTGGACTTACAGTTCCACAAGGCTGGGGAGGCCTCAGAATCATGGCAGGAGGTGAAAGGCACTTCTTACATCATGGCAACAAAAGAAAATGAGGAAGAAGCAAAAGCAGAAAACCCTGATAAACCCATCAGATCTCGTGAGACTTATTCACTATCACGAGAATAGCATGGGAAAGACCAACCCCATGATTCCATTACCTCTCCTGGGTCCCTCCCACAACACATGGGAATTCTGGGAGACATAATTCAAGTTGAGATTTGAATGGGGACACAGCCAAACTATATCATTCTGCCCCAGCCCCTCCAAATTTCATGTCCTTATATTTCAAAACCAATCATGCCTTCCCAACAGTTCCCCAAAGTCTAAACTCATTTCAGCATTCACCCCAAAGTCCACGGTCCAAAGTCTCATCTGAGACAAGGCAAGTCCTTTCTGCCTACGAGCCTGTAAAATCAAAAGCAGCTAGTTACTTCCTAGATACAATGGGGGTACAGGTATTGGGTAAATACAGCCATTCCAAATGGGAGAAATTGGCCAAAACAAAGGGGTTACAGGGCCCATGCAAGTCTGAAATCCAGCAGGGCAGTCAAATTTTAAAGCTCCAAAATGATCTCCTTTGACTCCAGGTCTCACATCCTAGGTAACTGCACTCCTGTGGCTATGCAAAGTATCTCCCTCCCGGCTGCTTTCATGGGCTATTGTTGAGTGTCTGTGGCTTTTCCAGGTGTACGGTGCAAGCTGTTGGTGGATCTGCCATTCTAGGGCTTGACGATGGTGGCCCTCTTCTCACAGCTTCACTTAGGCAGTGCCCCAGTAGGGACTCTGTGTGGGGGCTCCAACCCCACATTTTCCTTCCACACTGCCCTAGCAGAAGTTCTCCATGAGAGCTCCACCCCTGCAGCAAACTTTTGCCTAGGCATCCAGGCATTTCCATACATCTTCTGAAATCTACGCAGAGGTTTCCAAATCTCAATTCTTGACTTCTGCGCACTTGCAGGCTCAACACCACTGCTGCCAAGGCTTGGGGCTCACCCTCTGAAGCCACAGCCTAAGCTGTTTGTTGGCCCCTTTCTGCCATGGCTGGAGCAGCTGAGACACAGGGCACCAAATCCCTAGGCTGCACATAGCACAGGGATCCCGGGCCTGGCACATGAAACTACTTTTTCCTCCTGCACCTCTGGGTCTGTAATGGGAGGGACTTCCGTGAAGGTCTCTGACATGGCCTGGAGACATTTTCCCCATGGTCTTGGGGATTAACATTAGGCTCCTTGCTACTTATGCAAATTTCTGCAGCGACTTGAATTTCTCCTCAAAAAATGGGCTTTTCTTTTCTATTGCATCATCAGGCTGCAAATTTTCCTAACTTTTATGCCTGTTTTCCTTTTAAAACTGAATGCCTTTAACGGTATATTTAAAGTCACTTCTTGAATGCTTTTCTGGTTAGAAATTTCTTTCACCAGATACCCTAAATTATCTCCCTCAAGTTAAAAGTTCCACAAATGTCTAGGGCAGGGGCAAAATTCCACCAGTCTCTTTGCTAAACCATAGCAAGAGTCACCTTTGCTGCAATTCCCAACAAGTTCCTCATGTCCCTCTGAGACCACCTCATCCTGGACGTTATTGTTCATATCACTATCAGCATTTTTGTTAAAGCCATTCAACAAATCTCTAAGAGGTTCCAAATATTCCCACATTTTCCTGTCTTCTTCTGAGCCCTCCAAACTGTTCCAGCTGCTGCCTGTTACCCAGTTCCAAAGTTGCTTCCACACTTTTGGGTATCTTTTCAGCAACGCCCCACTCTACTGGTACCAATTTACTGTAATAGTCTGTTTTCATGCTGCAGATAAAGACATATCCAAGACTGGGAAGAAAAAGAGGTTTAATTGGACTTACAGTTCCACATGGCTAGGGAGGCCTCAGAATCATGGCAGCAGGTGAAAGGCATTTCTTACATCTCAGCAGCAGGAGAAAATGAGGAAGAAGCAAAAGTGTAAACCCCTGATAAACCCATCAGATCTCGTGAGACTTATTCACTCTCACGAGAATAGCAAGGGAAGATCGCCCCCATGATCCCATTACCTAGGTCTGTCCCACAACAAGTGGGAATTCTGGAGATACAATTCAAGTTGCGCTTTGAATGGGGACACAGCCAAACCATATCAGACATTCAGAAAGGGACAAAAAGTAAAGAGAATGAAAAGTCTCATCATCTTCATTTTAGCCCCTTCCGAGAGTCCAGCTGCATTTCTGCCTGCAGTTTCCATGAAAACAAGCTATATCCTTAATAAGTTCCCCCCTCTTACTTGATCCAATTCAGGTCAGTTTCTATAATATCAGTTAGTACTGCAAATAATTTATTTTTTAACCTGCCTCTTTTCACAAGGGATTTCAGACACCCATGAATAAAAGATGGATAGCCAGATGGATAGAAGACAGACAGATTGACTTCTTCCTGAGAGTGCAGTCACTGAGGGGCAAAGCAGCCAAATCACCCATCCTGTTCTACTAAATCCATCAATTTATTCTGCAAGATGTCCATTGAGCACTTGCTGTGTTTCAGGATCTTTTTGGGGTGCTGGGATGCAGTAGTCAGTAAGTTGACCAAAGGTCTGCCTTCGCAGAACTATATGTACACACACACACACACACACACACGCGCGCAAACACACACACAGTGGGGGAGTAATCCAGAACAAGATGATGTTGGAAAAAGCAGGAAAGAAACTTCAAATCCAAGATACGTTTCAACAGAAGACATTGAAAGAATTGTTGCCCCATTAAATACATGGAATGAAGAAAATATTATATTTATGTCTATTGCCCAGGAGAATGAAGGTGCCACTTAACAAATAGAAAAACTACAAGTGAGGAAAAACTTAAACTAGTCTTCCGCTGCGCTCTGTGTACAGTATGATTGTTTTATCATTTTTTCCAAATTATCAGCCTTCCTCATTCTTTCAACTAACCTATGTTCTCCCTCTATTTAAAAAAGGTAATTCAAAAACTATCACCACAGACCTGCTAATCATAAAATCAGAGAAAATATTAATAGAGATAAAAACTGATAGAATTGACTATTAAAAAAGAAAAATAGGCCAGGCAAGGTGACTCACACCTGTAATCCCAGCACTTTCAGAGACTGAGGCATGAGGATCACTTGAGGTCAAGAGTTCGAGATCAGTCTGGCCAACATGGTGAAACCCCATCTCTACTAAAAATACAAAAATTAGCTGGCCACGGTGGCAGGTGCCTGTAATTCCAGCTAGTTGGGAGGCTGAGGCAGGAGAATCGCTTGAACTGGGGAGGCAGAGGTTGTAGTGAGCCGAGATCATGTCACTGCACTCCAGCCTGGATGATAGAGCATGACTCTGTCTCAAAAAAAAAGAAAAAAGAAAAAAGAAAAAAGGAGAGAAAAGAAAAATATATATGGAGGTCATATAAAAAGATAAATATCTCAGTATAAACATACCCAAGGGAAAATTGGATCACATAGGGACAAGGAAATACAAAATAGGTACAGGTAATTGGTAAATTAAAAGCCTATCAATCTCTCCAATAATCAAACAAATGTAAATCAAAATACAAAACTTATTTTTCACCTGTCAGATTGTCAGTGTTGAAAAAAAAAAACAGCATATATATAGCAGGTAAAAAACTGTGGTGGACGGAAGTGAGGATTCTTCACACTTCACAGAGAGCAGTTTGGTGATACATGCCAAAACATTAAATATGTTCACTCCGTGGCCCAGCAGTTCTACTGCTCAGAAGTTTTCTTTAGGAAATAGGAATACAATGGAATATAGTTATAATGACATTATATTCACTGTAGATATGCTTACAATAGAAAAAAATGGAAACATTTCAACACATCAACTAACATGGGAATTGATCAAATAAACTAGGTATATCTACCTATACAATGAAATATTAGCCACATAGTAAAGATGATAATATAGGTTTGTATAACATTCATTGGTATGGAAAAGATGTTCACAACCTACTACATGAAACAAAGCAGTTACAAAATAGTTTGAAAATAGGGACCCCATTTTTCTCGTTTTTAACATATGTCCCTATTTACATGCATGTATTTGAAGAAAATTCACCACCTGGCCAGGCATGGTAGCTCACACCTGTCATTCCAACACTTTGGGACGCCAAGGCAGCAGGATGGCTTGCACTCAGGAGTTCGAGAGCAGCCTGGGAAACATAGTGAGACCCCAGCTCTTGAAAAAAAAAAGAAAAAAAAAAAAAAAAAGAATGTTCACCACCATATCAACAAGGGTTATGGGTGGCTGGATAATGGCTGATACTGACTTTCTCTTTTAAAATGCATCTTCATTTTCTGATTTTTCCAAAGAGAAATCTTACAATCAGAAAAAAATAACTATTAAAAATACTATTATAAAAAGATTTCATTCAATAATAAGAACATTTCATAATTATAATATAAATAATTGGCCAAAATATATTAGCAATTCATTAAAGAAGTTTAAATCACATACAAACATGAGAAAATATTCAACTTTATAAGTAACCAAAAAGATGAAAACTAAAATATGCCTTTAATTTTAGTGAATATTTTTTAAACTTTAAAATATGCAGTGCAGGTAAGCAGTAGTTAAACAAGCATGGTCAAACATTGTTAATAGACATATAAAATGGTACCACCCTTTTGGAAAGCAATTTTCAAATATTTTTAGAAATCTTTAATTCTTTAATTTATTCATACACTTTGATGCAATATTTCTACTTTACAATATTTCAAAACAAATAAAATTAGATGCAGAAACACACACATGCAACGTTTAGCAAATCATGTTTATTATAAACAGAAATTTTTAAACAAAATAAATATCTATCAACCAGGGAATGATTTAGTGTATCTTACAATAGAATATTATGGCCCAGCACAGTGGCTCGTGCCTATAATCCAAGCACTTTGGGAGACCAAGGCAGGTGGATACTTGAGGCCAGGAGTTCGAGACCAGCCTGGCCAACATGGTGAAACCCCATCTCTACTAAAAATACAAAAATTAGCTGGGCATGTTGGCGCACACTTGTAATCCCAGCTACTTGGGAGACTGAAGCAGGAGAATCGCTTGAACCAAGGAAGCAGAGGATGCAGTGAGTCAAAATGGTACCACTGCATTCCAGCCTGGGTGACAGAGCAAGACTCTGTCTCAAAAAGAAATATATATATATATATATTTACATATATATATATGTAATGTATCATGAGACACTGGATATTATAAAGACTTCATGATAATGCAAAAGCACTTACATTTTTTAAATATATAAAGTTAAATATATATAATTTACATAGGCATATTACATATGTATATGTAAAAACTAAGTAAAAGAAAATAAATAAGAAAAAGAAAAACTATACCAAGTTCTTAAAAATGTCTATGAGTAGTAGGACTAAGCGTAATTTTTTCTTCTTATACTTTTCTGTATTTTCTAAATGTTAAATCATGAATATAGATTATTTTTATAATTGAATTTTTCTCCCAATTTTCTTCTCTAGGCTTGGTAGCTTTTCTACCCCATGAAGCTACAGCACTTAAATATTCAGTTTGCCATATATAGTCATGCCCAATAGCTCATTTTTATCATATCATACCCTTCTCAAATCTCCTGTAGTTCCCCATTGCCTAAGATACCAAGTTCAAATGGCATGTTGGCATGACTTTCAAAAACTCAATAAGCTGCCCCCAACCTAGCCTCATTTCTCACTCTTCTCCTAAATGGCACCTGCATGCTCATTTCTGACCATTTTTATTCCTAGTTTCGATCCAGGCTGTCTCCCCACCGGAATGGCCCCTCGCCATGACCTCTGCCTCTCCAAGAGCTCTCTCTCCTTATGAGGCTCAGACTAACCCCACTCCTTTGGGAAGCTTCCCATGATTACTCTGGCTGTCCTGATCTCACCCTTCTCTAACTCAGTCTCTATTATTTAACAGCTCACTTTGACCTTTGCCTTACACTGCCCTCTGTAGCTAATTGGAACAGTATTTTTCAGGTAGATTGTATATTGGCAGGAAGAGACGCTACACATGAGCACCTACTAACATTTTCTGTCTACTTGCTAAAATAAATCAGAAACATAAGGCAGAGCAAAGTGGCCTTTGTAGAGCAAAAACCATGGCATCACCTTTCAGATGTTCCCCCAAGTCTCCTAGTAGGGAACCAGCAGCTGCTCAGTAGGGTGGAGGAACCCTGTGCTTCCTCCACCACAGGTATGATCTTCCCTATCTGCAAGGTTCAGTGTTAGCTGTACAGTGGTCCTCCCTTATCTGCAACGAATATATTCCAAGATCCCCGGTGGATGTCTAAAACTGTGGATAGTACCAAATCCTATATTTTACTATGTTTTTTTCTACACATATATACCTATGATAAAGCTGAATTTATAAATTAGACATAGTAAGAAATTAACAATCGCTACTAATAAACTACAACAGTCATGACAATATGATGTAAAACAGTTGTGTGAATGTGGTCCCTCTCTCAAAATATCTTGTTTTACTGTACTCCCCTATTTTCAGCCTGCAGTTGACCACTGGCAACTGAAACTGCAGTTAAGCAGAGACTACAGTAGTAGAGCTCTTTTGTACCCAAGCCCACCTTACCATTCAGGAAGGATTTACCCAATAGTCTGTGTATGTAATAATCCCCTGTGAGGAGATATTTCTAGATGTTAGACTCTCCTGGTTCTTGAAACCATTGCAGCCTCAGTGAAGCCACATCTTCCCCTCGGAGGCAGAAAAGTAGAGTGTGTGCCCAGGAGTTTCTGAGGAGTGTAGCTCTTTTAAGCATCCCAGGTACCCATGGCCCCTCCCTTGGTTAGCCACCATTTACAACCATAGGGCTTCACCCTCAGCAAGACTGTAAGGGTAAGGGAATGGGAACAAATGCTTTTTGATCACTTGCCGCAACCATTAGGGTCACCATCATAACATATTAAGCACCAGTTTTGAGCTGCTCATGTGGGCCAGGAATGTGATATGAATTATCCAATCCATGTGATAATACTGTGAGGTGAGTATATCATCTCCACCTTTTCAGATAGAGACACAGGGTCTCAAGGTCAGTATCTCACTCAAGGTTGCATACCTTCAAAGTAGCAGGGCCAGATGCAGAGCCTCTGCCTGCAAAGCATCACCCCATGGGGCTTTCTGTAAATCCTTCATAGTGACCATCTCAGTCAAGAACTCCGTCCTGACATCTAACCTAATTCCTGCATGTTGCAGCTTCACACCCTTTCTTCCTGTTCTCTTCTTGGAGGAACTGGTCCCCAGGCTTGGAAGCAATCGCTCTTTTGCCAGAATTGTTAAATCACTCTTTGGCCATCTTTCAGGATGAATCATTCTAGATCTTCCTAGGCCTCATATTTTGAGCCGTTAATCGTTTCCATTCTCTTCTCCTGAACACTCTTCTCATTCTCTGCAGCCCTCTGACATGCACTCTCCATTTTGAAAGGTCCTTAAGAATTTCCAGAGTTGTTTTGGGCTTTTTATTTTTTTTCCAAGGGACTTGAAGAGGCATGCTGGTCAGGGATAGGAAACCTTTCCATCTATCCAAATAAAATGACTTGTTTCTGAGGGAAGAGAGATTAGAGGAAAGCTCAGAGGGCTGGGGCCAGGAAAATAACTTTGAGACTTAAAATAGATGAATTCAAATAACGATGAATCAGAAGCACAGGATTAAATTTTTCTGAGGCCTCCAATTTAGCAGGAAATGTGCTGGATAAAATAGATTTGGATTTGATTTATCAAATGCAAAATGTTTTTTCTTTTTAAAAAAGTGGGTAAGATTCTGAGTATACTCCAAGCCCTCTCACTATCAAAATCAAGCACCACCAGGCAGCCATTGCCCATGAGTCAGAGTCAGGTTAAAGCTGGATGCCTGGCTGAGTCCCTCCAGAGCTGGCATTTTCCAGTGGCTTGCCATGTTAATCGGCGTAAGAAACAGCAGGGATGTAGAAGCAAGAATTCCAGGCTGGAAATTAAGCCCCAGTTCAACCAGATGACCTTGGCAAGTCCTGGGCCCTGGATCTTCCTGGCCCTCCATTTCTCCAAGTTTAAACCCAAGGACTTGAGACTACATGATCTCAATGGTCCTTTCTAGGTCTTATATTTCATAGTTCTCCAATGAATATCAGCAGTTTCCAAAATGGCTTCCACCAAGCACTGATCCTACAAGATGCTCAGTGGAAAAGCAGTTCAGGGGTCCCCTATGCTGCATAAAGCCTGCATATGTGAGCTTCCCCTTGAGATTTAAAAAGCTTAACTTAATTCAACCCATGAGTTCCTAAATCTTATACCATGACACTCTTTTTTTAAAGGTACTATTACCCTGTGAAATGTATTTTGGGAAACACTGACAGTAAAAGTCCATCCTTCCTCCCTTCTTACTTCTGGGGTTTTGTCATCAATGGTATCTCTCCTCCCCACCATATCAGAACTTGGAGAGCTCCATTTGGCATGAGAGACCCTGAGGATTCTGCCCTTAATTAAAGGAGCATAAAGGAGCAAGTCAGACAGTGGGCAGGCAGAAGCAGACGTGGGCTATCTGTGTTTGCAAACAGAACCAGGGCTAAGATGGCAGAATGATGAGATCACTGTGTATTGATGTTTTGCCCTTCATGCTATGGAGAGACTGCAGGTGCATCCCTCTCCCTGAACATCACTATAGAGGCCCTTGCAGCACGCTGCCTTTCCTCAAGGACTCAGGTGTTTTTGGACAAATCAAAAGAGCAGCAAGACCATCCGAATAACAACTACCCACTGGACTACTATTTTGGAAAAACCTAACCTCACTGAGGGGCTGTCTTAGTCTTCTCAGGCTGCCATGATAAAATATCACAGACTGGGTCCCTTAAACAGCAGAAATTCATTTTCTCAGTTCTGGAGGCTAGAAGTTCAAGATCAAGGTGCCACCGGGGCTTGTTTCTGGTGAGGCCTCTCTTTCTGGCTTGTAGAGAGCCTTCTTCTCACTGTGTCCTCACATGAACTTTCCTCTGTGCATGGGTGAGAGAGAGACCTTTGGTATCTCTTCCTTTTCTGTAAGGACACTAATACTATTGGATTAGGGTCTCACCATAACCTCATTTACCCTTAATGATCTCCTTAAACGCCCTATCTTCAAATACAGTTACCTTGGGGGATTAGGGCTTCGATGTAGAAATGTGGAGGAGATACAATTCAGTCCTTAACAGGGAGATTCCTCTGGATTGCTACAGAGAGAGAGGGAGAGACGTGAGTTTGAGAGTTTAAGAAGCAGAAAGAGAGGAAGAAGCAGCAGAAATGTCTTCAGGGGCTAAGTGAATGAATGACTGTAGTCTGTAGGTATATCCTGCTCCTCGCAGAGCCCTGGGAAATGCTACTACATCAAGGGGGAGGTTGTGACACATCTGGAGAAGCTGTGCCCTGACACCATGCATGACTCCCTGGGTCAGCTTGGCACAGAAGGGCAAAGCCACCTGCAATGAGGTCACATAGACAACGAATAACTTGTGTGGACACAAAGTCCAGGTTGCCCACCAAGTGCACAAGACTTCAGGACATTTTCCTATGCTGTGGAATAAGAAAGAGCCCAGAAATGACAGAAATTTATTTTCCCACCATCCATAATGATGAAATCTTGCAGCAGATTAAATTTGTTTTAGAGAAATAAAATAAACATGGCCCACACTTTGCATTTTGGAGGAAATTTTATAGCTGACACTCTGATGACACTAGTTGTAAGCAGGATGGGTAGGAGGCCAGGCCACTAAGATCCAGTCCAGATATTGGTGAAAAAGATTTGGCAGATTCCAAGCAAAGGAGAGCCAGCTAAAAGTTATTAGACAGGATTTGTATTGATAAGCAATGCAGTCAGATCTGACCCCTTCAGGACAACCAGGCCCCAATAATTCACCCTGTTTTGCCCCGCTTGTTGATTTGATGAGAGGTATATTAGTTTCTTGTGGTGGCTATAACAAAATATCACAAAGTTGATGGCTGAAAACAACAGAAACTTATTTTCTCACAGTTTTGGAGGCCAGAAGTCCAAGATCAAGGTATTAGCAGGCATGCACTCCTGCCAGAGACTCTTGTAGGGAGCTCTGTTCTTTGCCTCTTTCAGATTCTGGTGGCTGCCAGCATTCCTTGGCTTAGGGCTGCATCCCTGACTCTGTTTTCACAGTCTCTGTTTTCACAACACCTTCTCCTCTTCTGTGTGTCTGTCTCAAAATTTCCTCTGCCTCTCTCTTATAAGGACACCTATGATTGCATTTAGAGTCCATCCAGACAATCCAAGATAAGTTGCTTCTCTTGGGATCCTTAACTTAATCACAACTTTTGCAAAATAAGGTAACATTCACAGGTTCCAGGGAGCTGGCATGGATATCTTGGTGAGGGGCTGGTATTTTCAGCAGACCACAGGAGAGTCAAGATCATGGGTAGCTTAGCCAAGTGGGGCTCATTCCACCACCAGACAAGTCCACCACCACAGCCCCTAGTATGAGGCCTGCCACACAGTGGGCTCTTAATGTTTGTGAAATGAAGACTTTGTTGGATAAGGGCCAATATGAAGAGAACTAGAGCTATCAGCTGGGCTTACCCTTGAGAGGACTTCACCCAGTAGAACCCAAACTTTTATATTCTTTTTGAGTAGATTAACTTACACACAAGCACAAAGCAGAGAGTGGAGGTGGGGTATGCATATTCAGGTATCCACATACAACTTCCAGCTTTTTCAATTGCCAAGTGAGGAGAGTAAAAGAAAATGGCATTGACTTTAATGATCATTTCATAAAAGAAAGAGCATTTCAGCACCAAAAGGAAAGTCATTCCTTTAGAATAAAGGACAGTGTTTAAAATTAAATAAATCCAGCCTCATTAAAAATTCACTTTGCGGTCCTTTTTTTTCTCAGTTTGCCACATATGAAAATTCCATCACAGACCTACACCAGTTTGCAAATGGGCATTTGAAAGCAACTGCAGGGAAAAAAAGTTGGAAGGGAAAAAGCCACCTGATTCTAGGAATGAGGAAAAGAGCATCTGTCATTGGGAGAGTCTCCTCCTCCCCCAGATGCCCCAAAGGCCATCAGAACTCCAAGGCATTATCCTATGACCCTTTCCCTGCCCATAACACAACCACTGTAGCCTTCTACCAGGACCCACTGAGAGTGAACATAAGGGAGCCTCTTGAGAGATGCCCGCTGTGGCATGAGACTTGCTGATAATAAACAACCTGAACCCCTCCTTCTTGTCTCTGCCTTCCGGACTTCCTCCTTCCCTCTGACCAACTCAATCTCTGCCCACTTCTGCCTCTTGCAAGACCTTCCCTCCTGTGGCACTGATACAAAGTCTGAGAGGCCTTTGCCATTTCAGTTCCTGTCACTCCCCACCTGCCAGCCTCACCAGAAGGCCTATGGTGTGTGTGGACCTGTGCATATGCCCACATTCTTGAAGACCCTCTTGCCCAACCAGAGAGCTACCCCAGGGCTGTGTAAGCAGCATCACTTCCTAAGACCTGAAGTGTCTCTGTGCCTCATCTGTAGGTCCAGGTAAGGCGACCTCCACATCTATTTCCCTATTGCTGGGGAAGCCAGCCAAGGAAGGATGCATGTTCTGCCTGGTACAAAGTAACCACGGGAGCTTCAATGCTGCAGTCCACAAAGTTTTCAGGACATGTTGCAAATAGAAGGCCACTCGTGCCCCAAAGCCAAGCCTGACAAAGTCCCTCATGCCGGAAAAGAAGTTCTCTCCTATTCGTGAGAAGAACTTAGGACCTTGTAGATTGCTGATTGACCTGGTGTTTGCACAGCAGTCTGGAGGACAAAAAAGACCAAATGCCTTAAACACAAGCCAAAGCCTTTGACCCAGTGAGGTCAATTCTAAAAATTCTAAGAAAACATCAGAGATCCATCCACAATTTAGGTGTCAGGATGTTCATTACAGTTATATATATAGTTTTGGGAAAATGGGAAATATTGACACATTGGAATCTCTTGCAGCTAATAAAGGTTGCCTTGTGAAAGATTTCTTAATAGCATTTAAATACAGTCACTGTGCAATGTCACTATATAATAGTAAGTTGAGATATTAGTTGGTGTTTGTTTTTATTATGTAGAAAAATCAGGGGAAATGGGAGTTGTTGTATTTTGTTCTCCCTAGTTTTCTTCTCTCCTATACAAGCTAAGACTGCGCTCACTGGTCTCAGGGGAGATACGTGTTGCAGGGAAACCTGCCGTCTGGGTTTTTGTTCCAAATTCTAAATTCACTGGGGCAATTTGCAGAGGATAGGGAGAAGCTGTTGATGGGGAGAGACTGAGGGGAGAGAAGAGAGGGCAGGAGAAAGAATTGCGGGACTGTCCCTTTGCCTCTCTTACCATCCAATCCCCTCTGTACCACAGCCAGATGATGGTCCTCAGGAGAATGGTGGCAGTGTGTCCCGGGGCATTCGGTCCTAAATCCCAGCCCCCTCTCCCCATCCTGGCAAAGATTCTCTTGGCAAGCCTGGCACAGAACCTGCAGCATGCCCAACTTCAAAGGACTTTGCACATATGGCAATGACCCCACATCATGATACACACCAAGGGCCCAAGACAAGACTGGCACTATTTCCAGGCCAGTTCTAGGGAGACTCAAAGGGTGAACATGGAGAACCCACCAGTGAGATAGGGGAGGTGCACACAGTCAGAAAATATTTTGTGTAAAGAACTAACCTGCCTCTTCTTACATGTGGCATAAAATTCATACCAACGATAAAAGCTAAGTGCACAGACAGGTATGGTCTGTATCTTCCTCATCTTGTATTTTTTAAATGGATGTATATGTATAGATGTATATTTATATAGACATAACATACTGGCTGAGATGTATTGACTGTTTACGAGGTGCTGAGCAGAGTCCACTCACTGCCCTAACTCTCTAGACAGCCTGTGAGGGACAATGCCATTATCCTCATTTTGCAGATCAGGAAACTGAGGCACAAGGAAACCAAGTCATTCACTTAGGGCTGTGAAACCAACAAGTGTCAGAAAGAGGTTTTGAACTCAGGTCTTCTGACTCTAGGGTGCCCCTCACCTCCTACAGCCCCCCTGTCGGTGTCACCCCGGTGTGAGTGCCCCTCTGCAGATTAAACTCCCAGAAGCAGAAACAGTAAAAGGTTCCTACTATAACCTTGGTGGTGAAATTACAGGAAGTATTAATGTCTCTCTGCGTTCTTGTCTACATTTTCTATTAAATAAATATGCCTTATTTTCACAATTAGAGAAAAATCCACTGTACTTAAAACAGAACAGAAAGGCCTTTGTATTCTCTGAGACCTCAAGATGCTCCCAAAGGTCAGTATGGCCCCCAGCGGGGAGTGAATCCTCCTGCAGCTCAGCCCCAGCCCTCTCAGGATTTGGTTCCCTTGCTGGGCTCCTGCCCCTTGTGTCCAGGCTGGCTCCTGGGCCAGCAGGATGGAGGCGAGTTGCCTCTTTGGGGCCTGGAGAAGGGAGCCACATAGATAGAGAGCTTAGCTGAGTAGCCTTCTCTCTCTCTTTGGAGAGCCTGAAAGGGAATGCAAAAGGCAGCTCCTCACAGGCATTTCGTCTCCCCCATCACCACCCGCAACCCTGAATCTGCTCTCTCATGGTGTGGGCAGGCTCCTGGGGGCTGTCAGCTGTGCAGGAGCGTCCCTCTGAGACCCGAGGCTGAGGGGCAGTGAGCCCTGACCCTAGTATCAGGCTCCAGCCAAGGAGACAGACCCCTGCCTGGACTAGAACTGGGAAAAGAGCCTCAGACTCTGCTGAGAGAGGACAGTCTGCTGAGAGCGCCCTCAAAAGGGGAGCACAGAAATGTCCCTGATGATCAGAAACATGTGTGGACATTCC
>NW_012102277.1:1976799-1977545 GCF_000951045.1 Mandrillus leucophaeus
CCCTGCACAGCCAGGCCCTGCCTCTCTCACCCCTGTCCTCAGTCCTGCACAGCCAGGCCTTGCTCCTCTCACCCCTGTCCTCAGCCCTGTGCCCCATGCCAAGTATGCACCTGATTGTCCTGGCTCTGGTCTTACCGACATAAGGGCCTAATGTCCCCACCTGTAACCCAAAAGAAGGAAAGAGCCCAGGACCCCAAGAGGGTTTCAAAGGCTGCCAACCCCATGTGAGTGCCCGGCAGCCTCTACTGCCAAATCACCAGGGAACACAGACAAATGCCACCCCCGCCCCTTGAGTTGGTGAGAGCTATTTCCCACCACATCCTGTCCTCCCACCCACAATCTGCAAACCAGCATGTGTGCCTCCATTTCACTAATTGCAGGCTGACTGATGGGGATGTAACAGCATTCTGGCTTCTGGGTACGGGCAATCAGAAGCCAGGCTGGAGCCTCGGCAAGGTACTGCCTGGACCCGAATGGGGAGCTGACACCTCTCCAGTTCCATGAGCCCTAGGGCCCTTTACCACACAGACTAGAACTGATCCTAACATCCTCCCCAGCTCTGGAGCTCAGCTCCTAAATTCCCCAGGAAGGGACTTGCAGTTAGAACAAGGCTGTCAATCTCCTGACCTCACCAGGCCTCCTCCGACAATCCAGAGACAGCTGAGATTCCAGCTGTGGGGAGGTGGGAGGGAGATCACATGACCTTCTTCATTGATTAGTCAGATAAACTGGTGGCCCCACCTCGA
>NW_012102277.1:1981835-1984134 GCF_000951045.1 Mandrillus leucophaeus
TATGGCAATGACCCCACATCATGATACACACCAAGGGCCCAAGACAAGACTGGCACTATTTCCAGGCCAGTTCTAGGGAGACTCAAAGGGTGAACATGGAGAACCCACCAGTGAGATAGGGGAGGTACACACAGTCAGAAAATATTTTGTGTAAAGAACTAACCTGCCTCTTCTTACATGTGGCATAAAATTCATACCAACGATAAAAGCTAAGTGCACAGACAGGTATGGTCTGTATCTTCCTCATCTTGTATTTTTTAAATGGATGTATATGTATAGATGTATATTTATATAGACATAACATACTGGCTGAGATGTATTGACTGTTTACGAGGTGCTGAGCAGAGTCCACTCACTGCCCTAACTCTCTAGACAGCCTGTGAGGGACAATGCCATTATCCTCATTTTGCAGATCAGGAAACAGAGGCACAAGGAAACCAAGTCATTCACTTAGGGCTGTGAAACCAACAAGTGTCAGAAAGAGGTTTTGAACTCAGGTCTTCTGACTCTAGGGTGCCCCTCACCTCCTACAGCCCCCCTGTCGGTGTCACCCCGGTGTGAGTGCCCCTCTGCAGATTAAACTCCCAGAAGCAGAAACAGTAAAAGGTTCCTACTATAACCTTGGTGGTGAAATTACAGGAAGTATTAATGTCTCTCTGCGTTCTTGTCTACATTTTCTATTAAATAAATATGCCTTATTTTCACAATTAGAGAAAAATCCACTGTACTTAAAACAGAACAGAAAGGCCTTTGTATTCTCTGAGACCTCAAGATGCTCCCAAAGGTCAGTATGGCCCCCAGCGGGGAGTGAATCCTCCTGCAGCTCAGCCCCAGCCCTCTCAGGATTTGGTTCCCTTGCTGGGCTCCTGCCCCTTGTGTCCAGGCTGGCTCCTGGGCCAGCGGGATGGAGGCGAGTTGCCTCTTTGGGGCCTGGAGAAGGGAGCCACATAGATAGAGAGCTTAGCTGAGTAGCCTTCTCTCTCTCTTTGGAGAGCCTGAAAGGGAATGCAAAAGGCAGCTCCTCACAGGCATTTCGTCTCCCCCATCACCACCCGCAACCCTGAATCTGCTCTCTCATGGTGTGGGCAGGCTCCTGGGGGCTGTCAGCTGTGCAGGAGCGTCCCTCTGAGACCCGAGGCTGAGGGGCAGTGAGCCCTGACCCTAGTATCAGGCTCCAGCCAAGGAGACAGACCCCTGCCTGGACTAGAACTGGGAAAAGAGCCTCAGACTCTGCTGAGAGAGGACAGTCTGCTGAGAGCGCCCTCAAAAGGGGAGCACAGAAATGTCCCTGATGATCAGAAACATGTGTGGACATTCCCGAGAATCCAGATCAGCCTCTGCAGATTGTAGATTCTCTAGGCAGAAAAGCCTTGGGAAGTTTGGCCCCCCACCATCCCATTTCCTCTGGAGAGCCCTCCCCTCCGCTGCACTGTCCAGAAGTCTCTTCCCTCTCCTGGCTGGGGTATCTTTCTAACTTGTAACGAAACTTGCTCTCTCTACTTCTCAATGTGTAGTCTGTCTTGAGCTCTCCATTCCAGGAATTCCAAGAGCCCAGGGGGCTCCGTTCCAGGAATTCCTGCCTCTTGGGGACTTTGCACTTGCTACACCCTCTGCCTAAAACACTCTTCATGGGATGAGCTGGGCATCCATGTGTCAGTCACTCCTCCAGAGCCTCCTGACCACCCTGAGTAGAGAGCCAGGTCTTGAGCACAGCATTCCCCAGCCAAAGGTCCCAAACTCAAAAGAAGGAAATGGGCGCAGTGTAGGTGGACAAATGGTCACTGGCACTGGACTCGTGGGCTGGATGATGAAGGGGAGTAGTGGGGACTGTATCAAGCAAGAAAGCAGGTGCCCCATCCAAAGAGGGAAGTCGCTGCACAGCACAGTTTGGATGCTGCCTTGTAGAAATATAAACTGTGTGGCTGAACCTTCAGTTTGCACAGGGAAGAGAAGTCAGAAACCTGGATCTCCATGAGAACTCTCTAGGTTGTTTATATCTGTTGAATACTTCCATGCATGCATGCATGCCATAGGCACCTACAAAGATTGCTTCCCTGGGGTGAGCTCTGGCACCCCAGCCTGAGCTCCCCCTCACCCCGGCAGCCCCTGGTCCCTCACCCCACACCCAAGGCCAGGCCTTACTCCTCTCACACCTGTCCTCACCCCTGCACAGTCAGGCCTTCCCCCTCTCACATCTGTCCTCAGCCCTGCACAGCCAGGCCTTGCCCCTCTCACCCCTGCACAGCCAGGCCCTGCCTCTCTCACCCCTGTCCTCAGCCCTGCACAGCCAGGCCCTGCC
>NW_012102277.1:1985313-2014408 GCF_000951045.1 Mandrillus leucophaeus
GCCTGCTTCCAGGCTGAAATGGATGTGCAAATTCGAGGGTTTGTTCATGAGTTCAACAGTTGCAACAAACACTGCTGACATGGGCTGAGTGGTTCCCAGGCACCAGATGATCTCTATATATTAGTTCATTTAATTCTCACAGCAGCTTTATGAGATTGACATTCACATCTGCTTTTTATAGATAAGGAAACTGAGGCACAGAGCAGTTAAGTAACTGTCTTAAAGTCACATGGTCTCAGTCCATTTGGGCTGCTATAACAAAACACTGAGTTGCTTATGAAAAACAGAGATTTCTTTTTTTTTTTTTTTAATTTTACTTTTGAGTTCTGGGATACATGTGCTGAACATGCAAATTTGTTACATAGGTATACATGTGCCATGGTGGTTTGCTGCACCCATCAACCCATCATCTAGGTTTTAAGCCCCGCATGCATTAGGTATTTGTCCTAATGCTCTCCCTCTCCTTGCCCCCGACCCCCTAACAGGCCTGGTGTGTGATGTTCCTCTCCCTGTGTCCATGTGTTCTCATTGCTCAGCTCCCACTTATGAATGAGAACATGCGGTGTTTAGTTTTCTGTTCCTGTGTTAGTTTGCTGAGAATGATGGCTTCCAGCTTCATCAATGTCCCTGCAAAGGACATGAACTCGTTTTTGTTTTTGTTTTTTTAATGGCTGCATAGCATTCCATGGTGTATATATGCCACATATTCTTTATCCAGCCTATCATTGATAGGCATTTGGGTTGGTTCCAAGTCTTTGCTACTGTAAATAGTGCTGCAATAAACATACATGTGCATGTGTCTTTATAGCAGAACGATTTAAAATCTTTTAGGTATACACCCAGTAACGGGATTGCTGGGTCAAATGGTATTTCTGGTTCTAGATCCTTGAGGAATCGCCACACTGTCTTCCACAATGGTTGAACTAATTTACACTCCTAACAACAGTGTAAAAGCATTCCTATTTCTCCATATCCTCACCAGCATCAACAACAAAAATTTCTTTCTCACAGTTCTCGAGGCTGAGAAGTCCAAGACCAAGGCATCAGCAAATTCAGTGTGTCGTGAAGGCCAGTTTCCTGATTCATAGACACCCGACTTCTTGCTGTGTCTTCACATGAGAAAGGGAAGACAGGAGGGATCTCTCTGGAGCCTCTTTTATAAGAGTTTTCATCCCATCCATGAGGGCTCGGCCCTCGTAAACCAATTACCTACCCAAAACCCCACAAGTACTCTCACATTGGGGATTCAGTTTTAATATATGGATTTTGGGGGACACAAACATTCTGTCTACAGCACATGCCTGATAAGTGACAGAATTGGTATCTAAATTCGGTTCATCTGGTTCCAAAGCCCATACCCCTAACTGCCACCTTGTACTTATCAAAAATCTACTCTAGGTATTGCAGATGTATATTAATTCACATGGAGACATCTTACTCATTGTTATTATTATCAATCTATTATTGAATGAAAAAGAAGTGGCAAAAGAATGTATAACAGTTTGATCCCTTTGGATATATATATATATATATATATGAACATATAATTGCAACAGCTAGAACATAAAAAGTAATGTACTGTGACAGGTGGTGGAGGAGGGTGGCTACAAGTGTACACTTGAGAGTCAGACAGACCTCAGCTGAATCCAGGAAGCCCCACTCTCTCCCTGTGTAGCTATTTCCAGCAATCACTTGCCCTCACTAAGCCTCAGTTTCCTTGCCTGTAAATGAGAGGCTGAACCTAAAATCATCAGTGTACGGGTCAAACACAAGGAACCATCTAGTGTGTTATTCCATTTATATGAAATGTCCAGAAAAGGCAAAACTGCAGAGACAGAAAATAGATTAATGGCCCCCTGGGGCTGAGCGTAGGAACTGGGATTAACTGTAAATGAGTCTAAGGGGTTTTACTAGGATGATAGAAATATTCTAAAACTGGACTATGCTGATGGTTTCACAACTTTTTAAACTCACTAAAAAAATCTGTGAATTGAAATGATTAAGGAATTAAAATGGATGGACTTTATACATAGAAATTACACCTCAATAAACTTCTAAAAAATTATGTAAAACTACTATTAAATAGTAGGCCCTCAACAAATAGAGGTGGTTATTACCATTACAATTGTTAATGGAATTATTAACAGGTTTAGAAAGTGGTATTCCCAATAAATTAAAACATTTTTGCTTATGCTTACCTGTAATTTTTACACTTGTACAAGAGATGTATTTCTTATACAATAAAAAGAGAAAGGGAAAAAAATCAATTCCATTAACATATCATAGAAGGAAAGGATCCTATTATCATGGGAATGATTTTAATTTTCCTCCCTCGGCTTATTTTCCATTTTGCAACAATGAATGTGTACTGCTTGGATAAAATAGTGGATTACAGTTTTTCATAAATACCTTACGTTATATTCCATCTTGGGCTAGACACCAGGCAGCATATAAGGCGATCTGAGAGGTTGCCGCCTAAGGTCTTGCCGTCTAGAGTGGAGGCAGGATAGATAAAAGATCCATCTGGAAAGTTGGAGAACAAACAGTTCATGCTAAGAAACCAAATGAGTTGCCCCCAAGCAAGGCTAGAGGGCCCCAAAGAGGAGGAATGTGCTGACTCAGGGCCAGGTATGCTCTTCTGTGGCAAGCCTGGAGCAGGGCCTGGGGAGATAGCCAAAGAGGAGGAATGTCCACATACGCATAAATATTAACTGAGCACCACCTCCATGCCAGACTCTGCAAGGAGCTGGCGATGCATGGTGACAGGACCGACAAGGTCCCTGCTCTGCGATGCCACACTCCCTGGGCATGAAGGGGTGTCGAGACCCTGCCGCCTTCAGCTTGGCTCTGAGCACAGCATGCACCAGTTATCCTTTGTCTGGTCGATGTTCTGGTGCCTGGGGAGGGTGAGGAGGTGGGCAGCCTCCTCAGGGACTCCCCGCTGCCCAAGCCCTCATCCACAGCTGGGCAAGGGCAAGAATTAGAGAAGGCCCAGAATTACTACCAGGCCTGGGTTCTCATGCTGGCACTGGTTCCACAGGAGTAAGTCCCTTCCTTGCCCAGACGTCAGTTTCCTCATCTGCATAAACGACAGTGTAATGGCCATGCGCTGCCGCAGCTCTGTAGCCAGAGCTTCTAGCTTCAAGCCTGGCTCTGCTACCTACCCAGCAACTTGACCTCAGCCAACTTTCTTAGCCTCTGAAAGCTCCAGTTTCCTCTTCTGAGAAAATGGGTGAATTGCTAGCACCTAATCCAGAGAGCTTTGTGGGGATGGGGAGGACTGAACAAGGTAAAGCATAGAAAGCTCGGAACAGGGTGCCAAGCATATACTCGGCAAATGTAAACTACAGCTGCAGCTTACTTCCAAGTCTACGCCGATGGCTCTAGGGGATTCGGAATTCCTGGGGCATCCCAACCTGGAAGATTGTGAGGTAACAAACAGCACCAGCTCAGCAAAAGCATGCCTAACAGGATAGCTAGAATTTGGGAGGGAGAGAAGGGCTGTAAAACCAGGAGGGGAAAACAAAAGATTACGTTCCTCCCATTAGCTTTGCACGCCCCTTATCCACATACTCAGTCCAGGGCTGACACCTGCTGGCTGGAGAGGAGCATTGCAAAGAAAAGAGACCTTTCCCACTGGCTGGGGGATCTGAAAGCAATGTTTAACCCCAGAGAGAAAAGACAGGTGGAAGCCTTAGATATGAGGATGAAGGGGTCTAGGGATGTTTGCATTGAAAAGGTTTAGGTAGAAGAAACTTAGGCTGCTGTGGAGCTAAGAGACCCAAGTTCAAATCTCAGCTTTTCTACTTATCAGCTGTGAGACTGAGACCTCCCCATGTCTCAGTTTGCTTATGTATGAAACGGAAATAATAGTGTCTCATTCTACGGTGAAACTGCACATAAAGTGCCTGACAGAGTTGGTGACTCTGTAAAGGTTATTTTTCCCTCTGGATGTCTTCACCTCATTCCTGGGATCTCTAAGGTGAAGTACCTTGCAGGAGTCCTCAAACTTATTTATGTCACCATCCCCAAGTGCCTATCAAAAACACAAATGCTCAGGCTCCCCTGATATTGCTGTGGATTAGCTCTCTAGGGATGACAGCCTAGGTGTCTGTGTTGTAGCAAACTCCCAATCCTTATGCCCCTCCAAGTTTGAGGGCCTCCAGAGTCGTGTCAGAGCACCAGGCTAGGAGTCTAGCTTTGGCTCTCCCAGGGGCATTCCGTCGGCCTCTCTGTCTCCATTTTCCCACCCACTAAGTGTGACCAGGAGTCCTGCCTGGCATGCTTCTCCACAGGGAGGGTGCTTTGGAAACTGTGATGCTAATGCTGACATGAAAAAGCAGGAGTGTCCAGAATAACAGGGCACTTGCCCTCATGGGCTCTCTCTCTCCTTGAGAATGAGCTTAGGAGAGATGAAGCCACCAAAGTCAGGGTGGAGATGGAGGGAGATGATGGAGAGAAGAGGAGAAGCTGGCATAGCTCCTTCAGGGCATCCAGGGGCTGCCTGTGCAGGGATGGATGATCAGGAGCTGGTCACCCATGCGCTGTGTGACCCATCCCAGCAAGAAGAAGAGGCAGGCAGCAAGGAGAGAATTCCAGCTGTGCCCACAGTAGAAGCCAGTGGGGAGAGTGGGAAAGAATCCTGGCTGTACCTAGAATGGCAGCCCCTCCACTGCCCTGGGGCCCTCCCAAGTTGCCTTCCTCTCCCCTCCTGGGTGCCTATAACCTGGCTACATTCGCAACCTCTACACCCTGGAGGCAGATGGGGTTTTTGTTTTGTGTGTGTGTGTGTGTGTGTACAGTAAAATCAAGGCTCAGAGAAGAGAAAGGAGTCCCTTGCCCAACTTCTTAATGAATCCTCAGCCCAAACCTCCCTAAAGTTTCATGACAATCACAGAGGAGGCTGGTCAAGGATTATTTCTGTCACACGGAGGAGAAATCCAGATCAGAAATGACATGTAATTTATCCAAGAACACAGAGCAGAGTTGAGCCTCAGACTAGGCTATCATTACTGCCACGTCGCGCATGTTCATTCCTGCTGCAGGTAAAAGACTGGGCCAGTGACCCCCTGGGTCACTTCCAACTCTCTATTTTCTAATTCCAGGACTGCAGTCTGTTCAAATTTATGTCTTTCTGGTTCCCCCCGTGAACCAACAGCTCAAACCAAAATGGCCTCTTCTTGATTCCCTAAACAAACCCGAGACTTCCCACTTATTTTTCTGTTCCAAACCTCCCCTCACCACACCCAATCACACCCCCATTCTTCCATGCTTGTGAACGTTCTCCAGTCCTTCAAAGCCCAGCTGAATTCTCACCTGCTCCAGGAAAACTTCTCCAATCCCCTCAGTGAAAAATAATACCAACTTGTGTGAGCAGGGAAATGGAATGAGAAATACAAGCTATTTAACGAGCAGCCCTACCTGGCGCTGTGCTATGAAACACATATACCTGTATTATATGCCTTCTATTCATGTACGTTATTTGCAGTACAGTTAACCCTTGAACATCGTGGAGTTTAGGGAGCCAATCCCAGAAACAGTCAAAAATCTCTAACTTTTGACTCCTCCCAAAACTTAACTACTAATACCCTACTGTTCACTGGAAGTCGTACGGATAACATAAACAGTCAATTAATACATTTTTTGTTTTTTGGGGTTTTTTTGATGGAGTCTCTCTCTGTCACCCAGGCTGGAGTGCACTGGCACGATCTCGGCTCTCTGCAACCTCTGTCTGCTGGGTTCAAGCGATTCTCCTGCCTCAACCTCCCAAGTAGCTGGGACTACAGGCATGTGCCACCACACTCAGATAATTTTTGAACTTTTAGTACAGACGGGATTTCGCTATGTTGGTCAGGCTGGTCTCGAACTCCTGACCTCATGATCCAACCGCCTTGGCCTCCCAAAGTGCTGAGATTACAGGCATGAGCCACCATGCCTGGCCAACTAATACACATTTTTATGTGTTATATGTATTACATACTGTACTCTTACTCTAAAGTGAGCTGAGGAAGAAAAAAATATTTACTATTTATTATGTGGAAGTGGATCATCATAAAAGTCTTCATCCACATCTTCACATTGAGTAGGCTGAGGAGGAGGAGGAAGAGGAGGAAGAGGGACTGGTCTTGCTGTCTAAGAAGTAGCGGAGGAGAAAGAACATCTGAGTGGAAGTGGACCCGCACAGTTCCAACCCGGGTGGTGAAGGGTCACCTGTGCATGATGTACATGTGTATATATTATCTCATTTCATCTGCAAAATCTCAACAAATAGTTGAGAACAAAGAGTAAGCCTGTCTTACAGATGTGGAAACTAGATCTCAGAGAGCTTATGTGGCTCACTTAAGGTTATCTGGAAGGCTATGGTATCAGAGAAAGGCTCAGGAAGAAAATATTAAAAGCCAGTGTAGGAGAGGGTGGGGGTGTGACCGGGAGGCAGGTTTCAGAGCAACATGAGAAAGAATGTGGAGCAAGCAAGAAACTAAAAATCCTTGAGAACGTGTGGTCAGAAGGCTCCAGGTCTAAAACACCAGATGGGAGAGTCATTTCCCTCATGCAACAGCAGCGTGTTCACTGCTTCATTCACACAGCACCTTCAGCTGCTTTATCTCATGTAAAACAATCATCTTTTTAGATAGACAACAACATCATCATTCTACAGAGACAGAATCAAAGGCTTGAGAAAATCCTAACCAAGCTCACACAGTCCATAAGTGAGACTGGAACATGAAGCAAGCTGGATTTCAGAATCTGTGTTCTTTCTGATACACAATTGTATTATTTACAACATTGCCTAGAAGTGTTTGCATAGAAGGCTGCCTCCACTCCTGGTTCACCCTCTGGTTGTTACGGGGCCTGAAAAGCCACCATTCTGCATGTCAATGCACCCTCTCAACGCTCATTGAACTCTGACATTCCAGGACTCTCGATTGTGTGAAAAGCGGCTTGTGGATCTTCACGTTTTTTTTGATCTTCAAGAGCTTTATGTGAAAATAAAATGATGCCTAGAGTAGCTCACCTTTCAGTAGATCCATGGATAGATGCCAAAACCAGGCGCTGGATAAAAAGAAAGCAGAGCAGGGAGAAAAGGGCTCAGAGCAGGAGTGAACATCCGTTCATTCAACAGAGGGCTGTGAGTCCCTCCCTCCGCAGTTGAGGGTACGGTGAGGACGGACAGCCCCCCTACCCCCACCCCTCCCACCTCCCGGATTCCCAGACACAAATGCCTCCTCCCTCACCAGTTTGCAGAGTGGCCATGGAGGAGGAGAGCACAGAAGGGCATTTCCTCCCTTGGGTCCTGATGGTCAAATGAGTGGGCACGTCCAAGCTCTGAGAATCTCAGCAGCTGCCATAGGTTCCACCACTCTCCACCACTGCAGAGGGGCCAAGGGGGCCAAGGAACCAGCCAAGGGCTCACCTGCTGCCACTCTCTGGAGAGTCCTGCCCACTCTCAGCCACAAGCTCTACCTGTTACCACTTGTCACCCTCCCAAACCCAGCTGTGAGTAGACCTATCCTCGGTGACCACCCCCACCCCCGCCAGCATCCAACCTTTCCCCCCATCCCCACCGCTGGAAATGAGCTTTCCCTTCTCTGTGGTTGCATCCTCCCTTTGTCCTCTCCCGCTTCCCTGTGTCTTCATCGTGTCCACCCAAACAGATCCCAGTCCAGGAGTAGGTTTTGATTCCCTCGGGGATCCCTCCGGGGTCTAGCACCTTGTAGGTGCTAGTAACAGTTTCTAAAGCAATGAGTGAGTCATTGAGTGAGTCAGGGAAGTCAAGCAAGGACAAGCTCCATGGTCCTGACCGTGTAAAAGCAGCTGGTTGGCGACAAGCCATCCAAGCCACAGCATGCGGGTGGCTTGGGTCAGTCAGACTTGTCTACCTGAGACACCAGCAGCAGGCAAGCCCACCAAATGCCAGTGAAGGGGAGCCAGGTATCCATCCTCAGGGAGCCCTAAAAACCCTGAGCGATTGTGGGCAGTGCTGACTTGGTTATCTAACGGGTTCAGACAGTGCTTTCTCAAAGAAACTTTCATGAAAAAGGAACTAATTTTGAGAGGTGATCTGCAAGAACAGAGCCTGTGGTGAAATGTGTGTGCTGAATACAATTCTCTCCTTCTTACAGGCACACAGTGCCTCCAGCATCTTAAGGCTCTGTGAGGTCATGCTGCAAGGCAACTGTTTAACTTCCAGTTTCTCACACTTACTTGACAGCTTTATTTTTCTTTAATAAAACCTATTTAACATCTCAAGAAACTAGTGTTCCAGTGGTCACAGTTAGAAAATGGGAAGGAGCTGGGTTTTCAGACATTTTAGCTCTAAAGGAGGTAATTTACGATGATCTGGGAAGCCTTCCCTTCCTTCTTTTCCTCAGCTATCCTTCTGCCAGAAAAAATAATAAATAAATAAATAAATAATGAAATAAAAATAAATCTATACTTTATAGGAATTGCAGCCTTAAAGTAAAAGGACAAAATTACAATGGCAGATTTTGAGGCTCTGGCCAGCGACATGGGAAAGCAGAAGAACAGGGCCATGAAATCTTTGTCCTCGGTCATTTACTGAAGATCTAACCTTCAGCAAGTTTCTTAACTATTCTGGGCCCTAGGTGTCTGTTCTGTGAACAATTGTGAGGATCAAATGAGTTACTAAGTAACAAGTGCTCAGATCAGCACCTGAAAGATTCGCAGCATCCAAATAACCTTCCCTATTGTTAATGGCCTTTATTATCTGAAAAGATATGAATTTAGTGATTTCCTTTTCCATGCATATGGTAACTTGAGGATCTTACGACTTAGTAATATAGTCCTTTATGTGCATAATTATGGAGCAAAATGGACAAAGGACAGAAGAGAGACAGTAGGCACTAGGAAAGTTTGGAAAGGGAAGGACTCGTGTGGGCTGCGCGGGGTCACTGGGAGTGGGAAGGTTAGCTGGGCCAAGCATGAGCAGAGAGGAAGGTGAGTGCAGTCCTGGGGCAGGAAGAGCATCAGTCAGCAAAGGCCTGCAGGTGCCCATGAGCACAGCCCAAGCCTCATTAACTCTGCTCCATGTGGGCAGAGAGTTTGTTCCAAGAAGATTGCTGTTGACAAGACACCAAACCAACCACTAGGAGCTGGCGGCTTTGTTGATGTTTGGCGGAGGAATAGAGTCATCTCCAGGTCCTGGAGGTAATGAGAAGTGACAGACGATCTGTTGAGCAGAATGCAGCGTTTGCTTCCCCAGCTTGCAACATTTGCTTCCCCGGTGTATCTGTGAGGGCCTCTCCTCAAAGTCCCTCCCAGGCGGGGTTGGTTGAGAACTATGATTTTGCAAGAGAAAGAAGCCTACTGAGGCCGCTCAAGAGTCAAAGAGTTTCTTGGGAAGATTTGGGGGTATCTTGGAGAAGGCAAAAGCAGGAAGGTCAGCTGGGCCTTGGGAAAAACTGGAAAAACACCCAGTGCCAGGGCAGGTGCTCTGTCTCTGGCTCTCTGACTTTTTCTCTTTCATTATCTCTTTCTCTCTGAATCAATCTGGATTCTCTATTCCAGTCTCTCTCTCCCTGTGTGCCTGTGCTTATATTGCTTTGTCTCTCTCCATCTCTTTGTGAATGTGTTTTCCCTTTTTGCCTCCTCCCCCCATCTTTCTTCAGTCTCTTGCTTCCTCTGTGTCTCTCTCTTCCTCCCCTATTATGTGTGTGTGTCTGTGTTTCTGTGTGTGTCTCTCTCTGTGTCTTTCTCTCTGTTTCCCTGTCTCTGTGTGTGTATCTCTGTGTCTTTCTCCCTGTTGAATGTGTGTGATTTTCTCCCTGTCTCTCTCCATCTCCCTCTCTCCATCCTCATCCTTTCTGTCACCACCTCAATCCTCAAGGTGGTGAGAGAAAGAAAATTACCACCTCAACCCTGGAGTCGACTTGACCTGTTAGTTCCAATGCCCAGTGATAACTCCCTTTCAAGATGACCATTCCTGGTCTAACAGTTTCAGCCAAGGAGAGTCATGTGACACCAAGGTAGCTTCAGGGGACCATTCCTTCATCTAAGAATGGGTCTGGGGTGGACACTCACCCTAAAGTGTGGCTCCTACAGCAGGACAGAACTGCATGGTGAAAAGAGTATTCAATTCAAAGTCAGGTGATTAGGTCTTCTATTAGCACTGTGTGGTCTGAGGCCAGGGACTACCCTGCTGTGTCTAAAATATACCAGCTAGAAAATGAGGAATTGGATAAGGTGTTCTGTTACAAATACTTCTAGCCCCCCAAATTCTATGATGTTCTACTTACAAAACAGGTATAGAGGCCGGGTGCACTGGCTCACGCTTGTAATCCCAGCACTTCAGGAGGCCAAGGGCTGAATCATCTGAGGTCAGGAGTTCGAGACCAGCCTGGCCAACATGGTGAAACCCTGTCTCTACTAAAAATACAAAAATTAGCCAGGCATGGTGGCAGGCACCTGTAATCCCAACTACTCGGGAGGCTGAGGCAGGAGAATTGCTTGAACCTAGGTGGTGGAGGTTGCGGTGAGCCAAGATCACACCATTGTACTCCAGCCTGGGTGACAGAGCGAGACTCTGACTCAAAAAAAAACAAAAAAACAAAACAAAAAAAAAAGGAATGGAGACTGGGAAAAACAAAGAACGTGGAAAATGGCAAGGGAGCAGAACATTTAAAAAAGAGAAAATCATGTTCTGTAAGCAAGAGTTGGTAAGAACTGTCTCTAGGGCAGTGGGCTGTTATCCCTGGGATGCCAGAGAAGGGGATCTATGGTTCCTGAAGTTCAACGTGCCTCATCCGCAGAGGCTGTTTTGGGTGCAGATTTCCAGGCCCATCCCAGATGGTCTGATTCAGTAAGTCACTCCCAGTGACCCTGGTGCAAGGGGTCTCAGAACCACCTTTGAGAAATGCTGAGTGAGACTTTTCAAAGGATTAGAGCTGCCTTACTAGGAACTGGGCTTTCTGTGGAGGGCAGTCTTCTCCCACCTTTGAGGGCACACAAGAAAGGCAGGGCTAGCCTTCTCGTTCTCTATTTCTCCAGCACTCTGAAGTTCTAACAGAAACAAGACTGCATTGGGAGCTCAAGATCCAAGTGGGGAAAGGTTTCAATGTCTGCCTCTTTCTCTGGGCCTCACTCTTTAAACTAGAGGCCATACATCTTATCTCCAGAGAAGAGAAGGGAGAATACAAGGGTCAATTAATCCTCCTCTGCCTCTTCCATTACAGCTGAGCTTTTAAAGATTGGACTCTGGGTTAATGGGAATGCCTCCAAGATACTTTCTGGGCTGGAAGATAAAGTACTACCCTCTCGCTGAAGCCTTCAAATTCCTCCAGCTTCCATGCATCTCCCCCCTCTAAGGATCCATAGCACTTGGGCTAAGTCTGTACCAATCAGCACCTGCGGTTTTATGTGGCTTGAGAAGAACCCAGACATATCTGAAATTCCTACTTTAACAGGGGGCTCAAGAATTCACAAAGCACCTTCACACCAACCATCCATTTAATCTCAGTAATCTCATGGAGTTGATTGTGTATCTGATGGAGAGACTAAAGATCCAAGAGGCTAGGCTGGAAAAAGGGCAGAGCTGGAGGAGAATGCGGGCCTCTGCCTCCCGCTTCCTTCCATGTCCTCATTCCTCCAGGAAAGCTGTGACTTGGAGAGAAGGGCGTGCGGGAGGAGAGCACTCCACCTCACCAGGGCTGGAGCTGGGACCAGGAGGAAGTGGGTTGTGGTAGCAAGTGGATGGAGCAGTGTGCTTGTTAGGCAGATGGCACTGTCTCAGAAGCAAGGGGAAGAGGTAATCAGCTGGGATAGAAAGCTGGGAGAAAGAGGAGGCAGCAAGACAGAGTGGGGGACAGTATGGATTTCGGTGTCAGGAAACCTGGAACCTACATGTGTGACCTGGAGCAAGACTTGGCTTCTCCACAGGTGAAGATTGCCTCAGTTTCCCCATCTGTACATTGGGGAGGTTACATTCACTGGTCTCCAATATACCTTCCTCCTCTAACACATGGGCTAGTCCATCACTGGCTGCCTCCCTGACTCTCTGCTGAGCCATTATCAAAAGAAGGCTGAATAACTTGAGCCAATATGACCTAAAGACCACAGAAATTCCCTAAACTTTTAGGATAACTCTGTTGCTGTCCTATTCCACCTCCCACCCACCACAGCTAGAAAATTTCCTAGAAGCCTCAAAATTCTCAGGTCACAGTGGATGGCAGGCAATGCTGCAAAAAGCTACAGTGACAAAAACTGACCAGAAGATGGAGCCAAACGCCCTGGAATCCAAAACAGTTTTATTTGTAGAATTTTTAATCTTAGGGCTACAGTGCAGAAACTAAAGCCACAAAGGCAGTAAGAGATGTACTCAAGGTCCCCCATCTGCTCAGGGGCAGGGCTGGGAACCAGAACTCATCTCCCGCCCCTGAGACCAGACAGTATCTTTCTACCCTACTCTACTCTGCTTATGCTACAGGATTGTGGTCAAGCTGAGTTCATACCAAAATGCTTGGATCTAGTTATAACTCATTTCTATTAGGCTGGTGGGGACTGGGGAAGGGAGCCAGCAGTTAGAAGAGCCAGGTTAGTCAATCAGAACACCTGAGTTCCTGTAAATGGCTTCACACACCCCAAGTCCTTCCCTGGCTTTTCATAAACCTGCAGCTCTGAGATAATGGCTCAAAATCACCTGCCTTTATGGAGGACCCTGAGCAAGACTCAGTTGACCTGGAAGTGAACCAGGTGGGAGTGTGGATATGCAACATGGTCAAACAGCCAGATCTGAAGCTCTCCTCTCCCCTCACCCACCCCACAGCTGTGTTGACTTCCGGTAAGTCTCTTAAGGTCTCCAAACCTATTGACTCATCTGTAATGTAGAATGATGATACTGCAGACCTGTTGGGTTGTTTTGAGGGTTACATTAAATAATTGAGATTAAAGCTCTGAGCATTATGACTGTCATATAGTAGGTGCTCAATAAACATTGGTGTTTTGTTATTACTGAGATATGTGTCAAAATGACCTAAATGAAGTGATAAAACCAAAATGGACACAAAAGGCATGGCTAGTGTAAGTGGACAGTTTTGTTGTGTAACCATTCCTCTTGTACTCCCTCTCCCCTTCACTGCCCCTTCTCCAATCCCTCCTGAGCTCCAACCACCCTGTCAACTGCTTCCAGCAGTGAATGGAAGCATTCCTTCTTTTTCTTGATGATCACTTTCTATTTTTCTATGACAAGCAGAAAAAAAATCAAACTTTACCAAGATGAGGCCAGAGGGGACTGGTGGAGGTTACATGGCCAAGGCATGTGGAGGTTCCCAGGGAGGTCATGGGAGTCCCAGGCCCTGGCCTCCAATTCTACTTCTTCACACCCTGAATGTCTCCAGAATTTAGTTTCCACTCCCATGCCATTTCCATTCCCCTTGTCCCTTAATGCCGCTGGCCCTCTCCTGCAGACTTCTCAAGACCCAGCTTCAGTTCCCAGCCAGGGAGTTTTCCACCTCCCTGTAGACCACGCCAATCCCTGTGGTCCCACGTGTAATTCTACAGTGTCTGTTTCACAGGTATAGATGGTTCTCTAGAGAGACCCAAAGCTTCCTTCTAGACAGAGGTTCCAGACTCAAGCTCAGAAAACTCAGGCTGCTTAGGGCAGTGGAAGGAGCACTGTGCTGGCAGTCAAGGGACCCTGGTCTGAGTCTGACCCTGCTCTGATTCCCTGTGTGACGCTGAGCACTCCCTCCACCCACCCTGGGGTGGCATCAGCCCTTTGGCCAGAGCTTATCCTATGCCTCCCCACTCAGTTCACTTCTGCCCTGGGATTTAGCAGCTCTGGGGCCCAACCCAGCTCTGCTATGACTCCTGACATGACCTCTGGCAAGTTCCTTCACCCTTCAGGACTCAGTTTCTCCCTGTGCTCTGAGTACTGGGTCCAAGACCACAGTCTGGTGCCTTTTACCAGCGCCCCTGCCAGCTCCTTGTCACTGCTGCTGCCGTCCCTCTCACTGCCTTTGTCCTTCTTCCAGGGAGACACCATGTCCACATGAGGGTCCTGGGGCTACGCTAGGTTCTCCCGCCACATCTGGAGCCCCTACTGCATTCAGAGGACCTCCCCCTTCTCCAGACCCAGCTAGGTATGGAACATGCACAGGGCACTAAACAGGAAAACAAGTCATTATGGGGAGCTACACTGAGAAGCAATGACAGAGAAGTATGACCTGGGGCAGTGAAGGAAACACGGCACTGGGGAAACAGATACTTTAGTCCAAATTCTGACAATAGCTTTTAGAAGCCTATGGTCTTAACCTAATTCACCCTAAAATATAAACAGCTGCTATCAGATACTTTCCAGAGAGTGTGATAAAGGTAGAAGGAGGGAGAGGGCCCCAGGCATTGAGGAGCTGAAAGGAGAGGATAGAGGAGAAAGAAGCAACCAGAAAAAATCCATGGGAGTGGACGGGGCAAACTAACTTTTCCTGCTTTAGGACATCTCCAAAGTTGCTCTAATCGGAAGGCAATGACACAGGTTAAAGAGGTCTTTCCTTGGAAGATACGTGTCCAGACAGAAAGGAGAATGTTATCTGGGAATACCACTTCTTAGACACCGGACTTAGACAAATGACTCTTTGATGGAGCAGGGACTCTTTCCCCAACTCTGCTCGGAATCAGCAGCTGAGTTCCTCAGCTCTGGAGAAAGGAACAGTGGCCATAAAGTCACCACTGCCCTGTGAAACCACAGTCCCTTTTCCCAGGCCTCTCAGCCCAACTTGTTAATTTCTATAGGTAGGTTTTAAAACCATCCCTATAGCCATTTAAAGTTGATTGGCTTATTCATGAAGCACCAAAGTCACTTCGCAGATGGCCAACAGCACTGTTCCTGGGTCTTCTTATTACTGAGCAAAGCCAGCTTCTCCTCCTCCCAGGACACCTGCTTACCAGGATCAGCCCAACCTGGGCAGCGCAGTCACTGCAGCAAGACATCCACACGGGCTGCTGGCTATGACCAGTGAGCCTCACCTCCTGACTGTTCTGACCCAGTGGGGATCCAAGAGACTCACCACGTGCTCCACCTCCGCTGCTCCCCATGGAGGTCACTCTTCAGCTTCCCCTTCTCTTTCTGCTGCATCTTCTTGTAATCGTCTTTGCCACACCCTGAAGGGGACGGTGGAGAGAAAACAGGCTCAGATGAGAGGCTGGCTTGACAACACGACCTGCGGTGACCAGGATCTGCTTCCTCTTTATCCACCTCCCATCCTCCCTCTCCTCTCTCTTATACGTGTATAGGGTTTTTTCAGCTTTCTCAAAGCAATTTCACATCTATTATATTATTCAGTTAGAGCCTCACTGCCACTTTCCAAGGTGGGCAGGGAAGGGATTAGGAACCCATTTTACAGAAGAAGAAACTGAGGTCCACAGAAGGAGGAAGACATTTCTAAAATGATACAAGAAAACTGGTGCCATTGGACGAGAACCTCAGACTCTCTCCCAGTCCTGCCAAGTAGGGCAGGACTATGAATGAGGGAAACATCCCAGCTCACACATCAACACTGACTGGTGGCGCTGTAGTTAAGAACATCCCAGGAAAGATCCGGAGCCCCTGCTAAGCACTGCACAGCCTGGGGTCAGCCTTTGGGGCTCCTGTGGGCTATTGGAATGGATGCGTGGCCACCTGGTATAATGAAATGGCATGAGCGTAACCAGATGATGCATGTACATATGGTATACATGAGCTAGTGCATCTGAAATTCAGCAATTTACAGATGTAAGTTCCCCAGTGACCATTTATTTCTGCTCATAGCTGACATGGCCTCTGACCCCAGTATTGTTTATCTGTAGTTCCAGACTACCTGATAGACCACATTTTCTGTAGATCCTAATCCAGATTTCTGGAAACTCTGGAGATAGTTTCCTGCTGATAAGGCCCCTTCTCCCACTGCACCCGAAGTCACAGCCCCCTGAAGGACATGCCTAGGATACAGAGAAAAAAGTCTCATGTAAGCAGGAACACAGGAACTCACACTTTAGGACAGAATTCGTCTCAACTGAGATGTATTGCTTCTGTGTACATCAACCTGAGAACAAAGAATAATAGCAGCTGACCTCTTCCTGGGACATTCTAATATAGAGAGCTGGTTCATGAACATTATCTTACCTGAGGAGCACATCAGTCCTACGAGATACACATTGTTAGCCCGTTTCATAAATGAAGAAATGGAGGCTCAGAGAGGTTAGAGGGATTTCCCAAGTACTCACAGGGAGTCGGCGGCTGCAGAGTTCTGCAGATATCTCCCGACAAAAGACAGAGTTGGGTCAGGCCCAGGGTGGGGTACAGAATCAGGCTGCTTTGAAGCTGCATATACCTCCTTGTTCTCCTGTCCTATGTCTCCCTCATCAAGGCCTTGGCCTCAAAGAGCCCACAAGTCTGAAGGGCTCCCCTCCATAGGGAAGCCTTCGCCATGGTGCGCCACAGACAGACCCCCCAAAGGGAGGTCCCTCCAGCCCGGGGAGCACAGGCTCCAGGGACCCGCAGCCCTGATACCTTATTTCAGAGGAGGGAAGACAGCCACCTAGAGTCTGCACCTCCATTCCTCATACATCCACCCAGCCCTGAACTCCACAAGCTCAGCTCTGCTGGATGAGTAAGTGTGTTCCTTCTCAGCCTGGATTGTTTTATTCTTTCCTAAGAACGCCGACACCTCCCCCTGCCACCTTCACCAGAAAACTTGCCCAGAGCAGAGAGCACAGGGCATTAAAGATGTGACAGCAGATGGTGAGGACTGGAAGAACAGTTATATAAGGGAAAACTGAGGCCCAAGGAGGTAGGGAGGTGCTCAAAATCTGTTAGGGAGTTGGAGAACTCAGGGAAGAACCCAGGTTCCGCACCTGGCTGTGCATCTGCTCAGCTCCCCGGCATCCCTGGATCACAGGAATCAGTTCATAGCCCCCTTGACTCTCCCAATCACTCCTTTCCTCCTCCACAGGGAGTCTGCCCTCTGATCTGAAGACCACTCAGCCCGAGTTTGGAAGGAGGCATCCATGCCCAGTGAGCAGGTGACATACGGCCCGGTGCAGTGGCTCACGCCTGTAATCCCAACACTGGGAGGCCAACATGGGTGGATTACTTGAATCCAGGAGTTTAAGACCAGCCTGGATGACATGGCAAAACCTGTCTCTCCAAAAAACACAAAAATTAGCCAGGCTCAGTAGTATATGCCCACAGTCCCAGCTTCTCAGGAAGCTGAGATGTGAGGATGGCTTGAGCCCAGGAGGTTCAGGCTGCAGTGAGCCGAGATGGTGCCAAAGCCCTCCAGCCTGGGTGGCAGAGTGAGACCTCATCTCAAAAAAAAAGAACAGAACGGGAGATGAGTTTCTCACAGCACAGCCGACTCAGAGGTATAGGTGCTCTCTTCTAACTTGCCTTTGACTCACAAACTCTCATGGTGTATAAATATCAGGTCTCACTGCCCATCCAAGGGTAGAGGAATTGGACCTTCTCCATGCGGCCCTAGTAGGTAGAATTGGGACCAGTGGGTGAATTTATATAGAGGCAGACTCCAGCTCCATATAAAGTATAACTTTATTATAGTCAGACCTATTCTAAAATGGAATGGGCTGTCTCCCAAAGTAGTGAGCCCCCAACACTGGAAGTAACCAACTGCTGGGGATGTTATAAAACAAAGTTCCTCGAAGTGTAACCCACTTGCATTAGTGTGTCCTGGGAGGATTCTTAAAGAGGCAGATTCCTGTGACCCACTCAAGACCCTAAATCAGACTAAGTGTGGGCCTAAGAACCTACCTTTTTAAGCCCTTAGGTGATTCTCATGTAGGATTCTGACCCACCAAGGAATGTTTGAGAATGTCTGCTCTAAAATAATTATTGGATGGAATTTGTTCCCTTCCATCTCTCAAATTCTATGACTCTCTCATTCTGTGAAATATGTATCTTCCCTGGGTATTTGCATTGTACAAAGGACATCATAAAAACAAATTGCTTTTTTAAGCCATAAATTCATCATGGACGGCTGTTGACAGAGGAGATACTAGGGGGCAGGCAAACCACAAAAGCAGCCGTTAATCCTCCCTGTTCCTATACCCAAAGTGGCAGCCCTATCACAGATCCTTGGCTGCCTGCGACTCAATGATCCCATTCAATATCATCTCAACTCCCATGGATCCAAAGCCCAAATTCCTTAGCATGGCAGGAACCAAGGAAGACTACAGAGAAAAATACCCACTTAACCATTCTGAAGCTAGAGAGCAAACTGCTTTCTCTGCTAGCCTACTAGATGCTTTCTTGGGTGCTCTGGAAGGATTTTATACTCTCTATCCTTCCTGTTTTCAGCCCCGAAGTGGAAAAACTGGATGTACAAATGTCCCATGCATCACACTCACATCATGACAAATGTTCCCAGCCAAAGCCTGGGGCTTAATCTTAAACCCAACCCCAACCTCAGCCCCTTTGATCTCCCTGTCAGCTTCAGGGAGCTTCCATAAATTGTGGAGACATTTCATGCCAACCTTCAGAACACTCATTCCTCAGATCCCGTAATGCAACTTCTGGGAAATAATCACTTATATGTTCAAAGATGTATGTAAAATGGTATCAACTACAGCATTATCAAAGTAATAGAGATAACAGAATATTAGCTAACACATATATGACACTTACTCATTTCATTTCCTAAATGCTATTTATATGTTAACTTATTTAATCCTCACTAATATTCTGAGTTTATAGGCAAAGACATTGAGGCTCCAAGAAGTGAACTACTTGCTCAAGTTCACACATCTAACCTAGATTTACACCCAGACAGTTTGCCTCTAGAGCACATGCTCTTAAGAACTTGGTACATTTCCCTGTAGTAACTGAAAAATAAGAACCAACTGAAAAATAAGAACCAAAAATTAGAAACCACCTGAGTGTCCTACAAAAGGATTGGTCAAATAAAGTAGAGCTTCTCTAAAAATGAAGTATAAAGCTATTAAAAATAAGGTTAAAAATATTATTGTCTTATTAGACAAATATGCTCATAATGTTTGGTAATGTAAGAAACACAGGGAATAAACTACATTCCATATGATTAAATTTTGGATAAATGTGCATATGAAGGAAAAAATACTCCGGGGAGTTTCTTGGCAGGGAAGTCTTTCTGGAGGAGGCTGGTATTGAGCCAGGGTTTGGAAAGCTACATTAGGGGCTTGGGCAGAGGAGGCAGTCCCTGACAGATGCTGTGGCCACTCAGAATTACCCACTGTTGAAGTCCAGAATAGGTCCTCAGCTTGGGATGCTTAGCACTGACTGAGAGTCTAGAAATCACCATTCACTTCTGCCTCTGTTATGAACTGCAGATTGAATGTAGCCAAGACCCATTCCCTCTCTGGGTCTCAGTTTTCCCATTTGTACAAAGGCAATAATGATACCTTCCCTGCCTCTTCCTTGAGCCAGGCTGGAGGTGCAAAGCTCAAGTGAAGGCTTGAGCTATGAGATTCCTAAGGTGACCAGTGAGCGAGCAAAATTGACTCTCTCTACCGACCACTTACTGAGTCCTTACTATGGGCAGAGACTGTGCTAAATGTTTTGCAGGAATATTCAGGTCTGCCTTCATGAATATGCAACCAGTACAGGCATTCAAGACCACACTTAGAAAGGCCAATGTTTGGGGGTTTAATCTCTGTGGTCCCATCTTGAAGTGTTTAATAATTTCATCTTTGAATTCCAATTTGTTAAGGGAAGTCCAATGGGACAATGAAACACGTGCTGGGACATGGAGCCTCGGTTCCCCCGTGGCCCAGTGCACTTAGGTAGGGCCCAGGTACCTATAAGAGCCTGCACTTACCTGGCAACTCTCCCCATGTCTGAGGGAGCAAAACATTAAATAGCAAATAAAAACACCATGGCAGGCCAATGACACTGTGGACAAAAGGAAAAAGCTTTTACTTTTTCTTTTTCCTTTTTTTTAGACAAGGTCTCATTCTCTCACCCAGGATGGAGTGCAGTGGTGCCATCATGGCTCACTGCAGCCTGGACTTCCCTGGGCTCAAGGGATCCTCCCACCTCAGCATCCCCACCACGCCACCCAGTAGCTGGGACTATAGGCATGCACCACCACGCCCGGGTAATTTCTGTATTTTTTGTAGACACAGGGTTTCACCATGTTGCCCAGGCTGATCTCAAACTCCTGAGCTCAAGCAATCCACCTATCTCAGCTTCCCAAAGTGCTGGGATTACAGGCATGAGCCACCAGAGCCTGCCTTCTTCTCTTTTTGAATTAAAAACTCCATATTTTCGGTTTGCACTGGAGCCTACAAATTGATTAGCCAGCCATAACATTCCTGTAAGATATGTGTTCATTTTATTCCATTTTATAAGTGAAGAAGTACAGCTTTGAGAGTATATTGCCCAAGGTAACACGGCTGGCACTAGCTTACCAGAATTTGAACTCAGGTCAATTTGATCCCAGAGTTCATGATCTTAACACTGCATTGTATATAAGAATTCAGGCAACTGCATATGTGAGGAGTCCCTCCAAAGCCCTGTAACCACAATCAAGGTCATCGCTATTCACACCAGGGTCAGCTTCTCATCTGGGTGAAGAAGGCAAAGCCCTCACACCAGGAAATATCTTTTCTGTCTGCTAAGAAGTTATTGCCTGGTCCACTAAAACGAGGGTTTCATCCGCTGTGTGAGATTCTACTCTCTGAAGGAAGCTGAGTGGGTCTCATTAAAAAAAAAACCCCAAGGTGCACATTTCAGCACCATCGCCTACTAGCTGAGTGACTTTGGTCCCTATCTTGACTCCTGGGGACCTCAATTGCCTTGTGTTGAAATAGAAGTGGAAATACTTATGTGAAAGTTCTTTACAAATCCGGTACAAATCAAAAGTGGTACCATGGCTATTAGACACCATCTGACCTTGCCTGTATCAGCAGGAACTGGCCAGAAGCTGGCTGTTTTCATTGTATTCATTATTAGTCTATGCATGAGCGAATACACTGGGTACTGGAAATATGAGCGACTGCATCTTCTTTGAGGAGGTAGCAAGAAAGAGACTTGAGAGAAGCCTAGTGATCACAGGAATATCATTTGGCCTCCAAATGCTTTATTCAGGATCCCAGATTCTTTCCTGCCATTCTCTAAATCAAATATGTAAGCAAAACTCACTATTTACAAAGTGTGCGAGGTGGGGGAGAAAGGAGGATAGGATCCAACCAGTAGCTCTGACTCTAGGATGAAGGAAATAACCATAATATTGCAGGTTCAAACTGGCTGAGGTGGCTAGAATGAGGCTTAGTCATGGGCTTACTTCACCCGACAACCACACTCCCCTCTCACACTGCCAACCCAGAAATCCAAATGAGGATTCCTTAACTAGGAAACATGACCACAGGAAAGGGACCGCAGAGGGTGGAAGAAGCAGATTCTGTACCGGTCCCCATGTTCCAAGGGCTTTATCATCTTAATCCTCACTCTTGGAAGCAGTTATTATTATTTACATTTTAAAGTGGAGAGCACAGCCTCGGAGTGTCATCATTTACTCAAGAATATCTCTCAAAATGTTAGTCCTCACCACCAGGTCTTATTCTCCATAAAGTACTTCCATATACATTATGTTAAGAGATGCACAAGATGTCACAAGGCAAACAGAGGTGGATGTTATTATTCTCATTTATGGATTAGGAAACTGAGGCTCAGAAAGAAAAGCTAAAAAACTAAGGCAAGAAGCCCAACTTCTCCTCTCATCCTTCAGGAGGCCCAGAGTCACACAATTAAGACAGAAACAAATTTGCCTGGCAGAATATGAGGAAGTCTTCGGGGTCTCAGAATATCCTCTGCCATCTTACAGTCATAATCAATTATAGCTAACATTGATAGGGTGGAGTGCATCGCCTTACCCAACCCTGTGAAGTGGGTACCATCCCATTTTACAGATTGTGAAACTGAGGTGCAGAGAGGTTGGATGAGCAGGGCACATAGGCAATAAAAGGTGGAACTGGGACTTGAACTGAGGCTCTCTGGCTCCAGAGCTCACTCTTGCTCTTAAACATATTGTTCTTCTGCTTCCTAAGGGAAAATGAGCAGGAAGAAGCTTACAAGCCAAAGTGGATTCTACATGATCACTGACAGCTGATGGGGCTGCCTATGCTAGACAGCAATGGTCCCTTACCCAATTCCATTTGAGTGGCCATGCAACCCTGAAGATACAGAAGCAGCAAGAACCACCCAGTCTCCTCCTTAAATCCCAAGGAACTACAGGAAAACAGAAAAACTTTGGCAATATTTGTTTTTATTTGTTGTTGTGTTTGTTGGTTCTCTATCCTCTTAATTTGGGTCTTGGCATCTCTTTTCCACCTTCCACCTTTGGTGCATCCTGTCCTGGTTTCCCTCCTGGGACTTCTTAACAGGACCAGCTGCCTTTCCAGGTGGGCTCTTGGTGAACTTGACTGAGAAAGCTCACAGATATTTTGTCTTGCCACTTCCTGTATTTTCGGTAATGAAGAGACAGGCATGCATTCAACCAATGGGACTCTTTAGAGACCCTAAACTCTACTGGAGAGAGTGGGCTTATTTTTCACATCCAGTCAGAATGTAACAGGATATCCTCAGTAAGTCACATCTCTTCGAAGGGTGACAATCACTCCGTTACCCTGTCTGTGCTGGCTGCCTCTATCCCTCAACCTGCCCAGGTTTGTCTTCTTCCCCGTAGGGCAAGATGGGGAGTTTTTGGATTATTTCTTTACTGTCTCCTGTTAAGTTCAGGTCGGAATTAGCTAACTGGCTCAACATCACTCTAACCATGAAGAATCCAAACCCTTTCGCTCAGTCTCTTCTTTTTATGGCTGAGAACTGAGAAGCAGTTAGTGCAGTGGTTATGTACACAGGCAGGACAGGGGTTGAATCCACGCTACCACCCTCGCACCACATTACCTCAGGCTGATGTCTTAACTTCTGCAGGCCACAGTGTCTTCATCTGTAGACAGAGATAAGAACAGTTCCATCTTTGTGGGACTATTGTGAAGATAAATAGGATAATGTATTTAAAACCTTCAGCACAGTGACCTGGCATGTAGTAACTACTCACTTGATATTAGCTGTTATCATGATTAATAGATAAAGTATCTCAGTATAAATCCTGTGAGGTAGGGGTGGAGCCAGAATTAGTATCCAACTGTCTTGGGCAGCTTTCATTTAATTTGTAGAGCTTCCTTCATCTGTTTAATGCAGCATATGGCATTAATGATGCTGGAAACAGAATTTCATAACCATCTTTTCTACTAAATTGGTGGATTTCAATGAAGAATGATAGAATCCCTCAGGGAAGCTTCTCAAACTCCTGCACTCCTCTCATCCCACTTTGGCTACCAATATAACTGCTTTTTGAGAGGAGCCAGTCTGAGCCACACTTGCCACCATTCCTGCTTCCGGGTGCTCATGACAGAGACACTCACAAGGGCCAGAGGACCCACTAGGTCTTTGTTTCCACTCCTGGGGAGTGGGCCACACTGCTTGACTTTTTGGCTCCCTGGCACAAAAGACCTCCTCTTCCTTTAAAAATAATTGAAATATTTATTGAGATAACTACAGATTCATGTACAGTTATTAGAAACAGAGAAATCCTGTGTATCTTTAATTCAGTTTCTCCCGATGATAACAGCTTGCAAAACTAAGTATCCTTTCACAACCAGGATATTGACATTGATACAATCCATCTCTTACTCTGATTCCTCAGTTTTCTTACATGTATGCACATGCACGCACATGCACACACACACCATATAAATAGTACTTATTTGTATGTTTTGTGTGCATGGCACACACACATTTAGTTCTATACATTTATCACATGTGTAGGCTCATGTGTCCACTTACCAACCACCACCAGTCAAGATACTGCATCACCACAAGGATCCCTCCTGTTGCCCTTTTTTTTTTTTCTTTTTTGAGATGGAGTCTCGCTCTGTGGCCCAGGCTGGAGCTCAGTGGCCGGATCTCAGCTCGCTGCAAGCTCCGCCTCCCAGGTTTACGCCATTCTTCTGCCTCAGCCTCCCGAGTAGCTGGGACTACAGGCGCCCGCCACCTCGCCCGGCTAGTTTTTTGTATTTTTTTAGTAGAGACGGGGTTTCACTGTGTTAGCCAGGATGGTCTCGATCTCTTGACCTCGTGATCCGCCTGTCTTGGCCTCCCAAAGTGCTGGGATTGCCCTTTTAAAACCACACCTATCCTACCTCCTCCCCCATCCCTAACACCCGGCAATTATTCATCTGTTCTCCATTTCTAAACTTTTGTCATTTTAATGCCATATAAATAGAATTATACTGTAGGTAATCTTTTAGAATTGGATCTTTTCACTCAGCACAATTTCCTGGAGATTCACCCAAGTTTTTGCATGTATTGATGGTTTATTCCTTTCCGTTGCTGAGAGCAATCCATGGTACAGATGTACTAAAGTTTGTTTAATTCACCAGCTGAAAGATATCTGTGTTGGTTCCAGCCTGGGGCTCTTACAAATAAAGCATCTGTTACTAAAGTATCTTCTATTTATTACAAATAAAGCTGCTAAGAACATTTGTGTACTCTTCTTTTCTTTCTGATCAAGAATTGATACAGACGCTACTACCTGACTGAAGCCCCTGTTCCTGCTGTGGCAAGCATGACTTGTCACCACACTGTCCTTTCTATGCCAATTCCTAGTGGCTGTAGATACTCTGTCCAGATGCTCCCCTGTGGACATTTATCTCTTAAGTAGGCACCTCCCAGGCCTTTCCCATTAAAGAAATACAACAGAACAAGCATGAGTTAGGGAACCAGACAACCTTGGCTCACACTGCAAGGGCTCTGCCATGTACACTTGTGAAATCTTGTGCAAGTCACTTAACCCCCTGAATCTCTTTCATATTCATCATAAAAAAGTAACTAATAGTTGTTGTGGTTTCTTTACTAACAGCTTATAGTGACAGTGCATTGAAACGGTGAAAAGCAGGAACTCTGGTACCAAGCTGCCTGACTTTAAATCCTGGTTCTACCACTTGTTGGCTCTGTGACCCCAGGTAAGTTACTTAACCTCTCTATGCCTCAGTTTTTCCATCTATAAATAGGCATGTCAACAGTACTTGTCTCATGGGGTTGTCATGAGGACTGAATTAATACATGTAATACATGTTCAGAACAATGCCTGGCATAGTGCTTATGAATTCATGAGCATAAGCTCATCTTGTTATGTGGCAGGCACTGTTCTAAGCACTTTATGTAAATTATTTTGTTCAAGCCTATCAATAACTATAAAGCAAGTGTTGTTATGAGATTGATTTTACAGATAACAAAATTGAATTAAGGGAGTAAGTCACTTGCTCATGGTCATAGGCTTGGAAGATGAGGGAGCTGAGATTCCTTTTTGAGCCTGTCTTTGCTCTTAACTTCTACACCCTCCTGGCAGCTCATAAACTAGGGGTGCCATTGCCTGGCATCGCAGAGCAGTTGTGAGGATTACAAAGAAAAATGTATCCCACGGTGCTTGGTATTCAAACTGCTCCATACATGTTAGTTTCCTCTTTTAACAACCAGTGGCTCATGTACAGTAGATGATTCTGTAGTTCCATACACAGCAGAAATTGGCCCCTTAAGACATAAATCATCAAAACAAAGGTAGCAATTTGAAGGTATTGACAGATGCATCTGCAAACATTTGCAATGCTTACCTGACTCAACAATCACAACCAGATTTGGGACATGTCCACCCAACTCAGCCACAATTCAATACAACAAAGCAGCTGTCTCTCTTCTTTTTGTGGCAGGACAAGCCCCAAAATTGTCCAGGAGCATTTTCGGCTTTCCCCAGGAAAGACAGCTCTTAAAAGACCCCTTGGCTCTGCAGCTTTCATCACCGTAGTGCTGATGATCATTTCTCCATTTTGCTGTCCTACTATCCAACTGACTGCCAACTGCTGCCTCTCACTTCCTTGTCAGTGGCCATCTCTCACTGTCTCTCATCATCTTGCCTCTCCACCAATCTCCGTTGCCACTGTCTCCACTGTCTTATTGCTGAATTAGTCACTGCCTCCTGATTGCTGTATTCATCCCTTTGTGGTTGCTACATGTTGCAGGACAGGTAAGCCCCAAAATTGGGGCTTAGCCCAGGAGGATTTTTTGCTTCACCAAGGAAAGAACTCAAGGGTGAGCCAGTGATGGTTAGACAGTGATCGTTTATTGAATGGTACTGCTCCTTGCAGGGCAAGGTTCATGGGCAGTGTGCTCAGAGTTGGTACTTGTGGGCTGCTGGCTAGCTGTATTTATATCCATTTTTAATTACATGCAAATTAAGGGTCAGATTATTCAGAAATTTCTAGAAGGGGGGTGGTAATAACTGAGTTGTTACTATGGCATATGTAAATTGTCATGGCGTTGGTGGGAGCGTCTTATGCCAATAAGCAATGAGGGCAACTAGGGATCACCTTTGTCACCATCTGCTGGTTTCTGCTGGTTTTTTAAACTTTACCCTATCTGGACCAGTTCCTGTCCAGAATAGGACAGCAGCGTGGTGACCAGAAAACAAGTCCTGCTGGTTTCTTACCTCACTTTATCAGAGGGCTTTGCAGCTACAAAGCTGACATTGCTCAGCCATTGGCACAAGTGTGAGCTCCTCTGGGACAGGAATCACGTATTCTGCATTTTGTTCTCCCAGCCCTTAACCCAGTTGTCTGGGAAGGAGTAACCTCTCAGTATATGTGCAGAACCCCAGTAAGATTCTGGTATAACATAGAGAACCCCAGGCCAGGGATCAGAAGACCTGGGCTCAGCTCCAACCGAGCCTCCTACCAATGGTGTGACTTTGGGAGACTCACTTCCTCCTATGAGTCATCAACATCCCTAGCTGTGAAATGAGAAGTTTCAACCATATACACTCTGGAGTCCCTTCCGGCTCTATATTCTCTGCTGGTAGCAAAACAGTAGGCCACTCTTTGTTTTTTGCTTTTATCTTTAGTTCCTTTTCCCCTGCCTCCTCCTTCATTTTCTTCATTTTTTCCTTTTCTTTTAGTCAGTCAACAAACATTTCCTACTACATTCCAGACCCTACGTCAGAAGCTGGGAACTCAATGGTAAGCAAGATAAATGCAGGAAAAAAAGTACTTAAGTGTTTGTTGATTTACTGAATACTATAACTGCATACTATTCAATTTGTATTTTGAACGTTTGCTTCAACATACAAGCTAATTGTGCAGTTTCTATTGCTCTTAATGACATGCCTGTGAGAAGTAAAGGAAAACCCAATTATATTAAACACTTAAGAGAAGTCCTACAATTCTGACATAAGCAGCTACAGAAATTATGTAGACACTTCAGGTTTAAACAGGTTTGGCTGAAATTGCCAAGGTCACTGCAACAGTTACCCAGGTGAGGATGGACAAAGGACACAAAGATAGATGTGTACCCGCCCCCCCCGCTACACCCTATTGCTAAACCCTTTGTTCTGCTCTCTAATCTTTGCACATACCAGAGATTTCGTAAGTTCTGTGAGTACCTGTTTTTCTGCACGTACCAGAGATTTTGTAAGTTCTGAGGCAGGGTCACAAGACGTGTTTAAGTAAGATAAACTCTTGCTGCCATAAACCTGCTCTCCCGCCTCAAAGTTTGAACCAAAATATCAGAAATGGCGGGAACCAATCATAGTTAGCCAAATCGCCTTGTTCAAACACTAGCCAATCATATATCTGATTTGTATAATAACTCTATGCCCACTTTTCTTAGACTATATAACATTGTTCGGAGCTCAGTGGGGGAGCTCTCCTGCCCGTCTCGTTTCTCGAGCGAGGGAGAGTTCCAGGTTCGAACCTGTAATAAAGATCCTTGCTGCTTAGCTTTGACTCTGGACTCTGGTGGTCTTCTTCGGGGAATAAACGGTCTGGGCATAACAAATGGGGGCTCGTCCGGGATTTCCCCCAAGCCCACCAGACCCCCAAGTCAACGGATCTTAATCTGTAGGTAAGCCGGCTTTGTCACTGTCTCTGTCTTTGTCTCTGTCTGTCTCCCTGAAATTTCGCGAAATCCGTAATCTGTAATCTGTATTGGTCTGTTCTGTAAGTGGCACGGTCTTGGCGGACGCGCTAAAAGACAGTCACTCGGGACTGGTGGGAGACGTCCCCCAGTGCCCATCTGTGGGCCTCCATCCTTGGTTGCCCCGTCTGACTCAGGTCGGAAGTCCGACACGCGCTCGCGAAGGCTCGTTTCTGTCTGTCCGTTATTGTTAAGTGTTAAGTGTAAGTCCAAAACGAAACATAAAACCTTTTCTTCCCCTTCCAGGACCGGACCTGTCGGATACTCCCCTCTGCTTCACACTCATTTTCGTCCCTCTTTCTTTGTAGGAGCGGTCCAAAGATGGGCAACAACCAGAGCACGCCGCTCTCACTCCTTGTTACCAATTTCAAGGATGTGAAGGCTCGGGGGCGTAACTTAAGCATAGAGCTAAAGAAGGGAAAGCTAGTTACTTTCTGCCGTTCGGAGTGGCCCTCTTTCGGCGTAGGGTGGCCCTCCGAAGGAACTTTCTGTCTCTCTATCATCACTAAGGTAAAAACTAAGATTTTCCTGCCAGGGCAGTCAGGACATCCTGATCAAATTCCTTATATTCTAGTGTGGCAGGATCTTGTGGAAAACCCACCGCCCTGGGTAACTCCATTCATCCCTGAGCCCTGCAAGGTCCTAGTAATGCGACCTACAAGACAAAGCACTCCCCCTGCTCCCTCGGCCCCTGTGCTGCCAGACAGCCAGGACCCCCTAACGTTAGAACCCACACTTCCCCCACCATATCCGCACCTTATCCCGCAGGACCCAGCCCCCCAGGGTGGTGCTTCCGTAGAGGGAAACCGAGAAGCGGAAGCAGCCGAGAGCGAAAGTAACCCGGGGGGGCCGGCCGGCCGAACGCGAGGCCGCGTACAGCGAGACCAAGCTTCCCAACTCCCTGACTCCACCGTAGCCCTGCCTCTCAGAGAAATAGGATCGCTCGATGATACCGGGCTCTCCCGTCTCATGTATTGGCCTTTTTCCACTAGTGATTTATACAATTTGGAAGTCCCAAAATGCTCGGTTCTCCGATAATCCCAAAGATCTAACCTCGTTGTTAGACAGTGTCATGTTTACTCACCA
>NW_012102277.1:2014787-2024421 GCF_000951045.1 Mandrillus leucophaeus
AAGAAAACTCCAGAAATTAGAAGGTTTAGAGGGAAAGCAGATTCAGGACCTCCTTCAGATGGCCCAGCGAGTTTATAATAATAGGGATACTCCAGAAGAAAAACAGTTCAAGGCAACCAAAGAAATGACCAAAGTCTTAGTAGCAGCTTTCCCCCAGGCAGGGAATGACCAAAGCAGAAAGCAGAAAAAGCAAGGCTCTAGGCAAGGATTAGAAAAGGATCAGTGTGCTTATTGCAAGGAACGTGGTCACTGGATTAAAGACTGCCCAAAGAAACGGGGACCAGCTAACCCTACCTCCGTACTCGTAACCCAGGACTCTGACTAGGGAGGACGGGGTTCGGACCCCCTCCCCGAACCCAGGGTAACTTTGCAAGTGGAGGGGTCCCCAGTTCGCTTCTTGGTCGATACTGGGGCGGAACGCTCAGTCCTAACCAAACCAATTGGAAAAATGTCTAAGAAAAACATCCTGGGTGCACGGGACCACAGGCATCAAAAAATACCCCTGGACAACCCAGAGGACTGTAGACTTAGGAACGGGAAAAGTCTCCCATTCCTTCCTAGTCATCCCAGAGAGCCCCTGCCCTCTACTAGGGAGGGACTTGCTAACACTGACTTGTGAGGGTGAAGTGGTAACCAAGCTTGAGGCAACAATTCAAAACTGGAGACACCAGCCTTTGTAACCAGAAGGCAACTGTTTTTCTGAAACTTCAGAAATATTTAAGCTGGGAAGGGTGAAATTTGTCTTTAAAAAGGAATATTCAAAAACTTTCTGATCATATTAAGACAGAATATAGGCAGAGTAACATTGTAGTGCTGTTGGTATACGTTTTTAAACCAAATTTATTTATCTTCCTTGCTTACTGACTCCTGCCCCAAAGAAGGATATTACATGGAAACAGTCTTTATACTAATCTATGTTATGGCTTTGCGTTCCTATTTTTTTTGGTCTGAGTAAGATATTAGGGCTCGTGCTTACAAAAGCAAATGAAAGGATCAAATAACATGATTAATACATTTTATTACAAAGCTTTTAGAAGATGAGGGGCAGAGCTAACAAATTACCTTAATCATTAAAAACCACAAAGTTGGAGAATTTTTTTAAAAAGAGTGGATACCAAAATAGCTTTTAGGAAGATGACAGCTTAATAGTCTCTTAAGTTGTTGAAGACAGCAAAAGAAGGCTTAAGATCTGGAGGATAAAAGTTATATTCAAAAACATGCTAAAGAATACATTAAAACAAACAAAGAACGAGGAAAAAATAAATTGTGCCTTAGAAGTTAAATCCTGTCATAAATGAACATAATTTCTGAAGGACTATGGCCCACTTCAACACTCAAACAAAAAAAACCTCATTGCTAAAACAGCTTCAACATTCCTTTGGAGTTTGCTGTAAAGAATTTATCCTGCATATAGGGTAGACATGAAACACATCTTGAAGAGACTCAGAATATCTGCAAACATAAAACTGCTTCTCTAAACGGCATTTACTGGCCTTGAATCCAGTAGAGTAGGGTTCAGCTATGACATGAAATGTGTCATCCTGGGGACGGGGGAGCAATTTGAAGAAAAAGGGCACTTTGCTATAGTTAATTCATGTGGCTGTAATAGTCTACAAGTTTCTCCTCAATGCCAAATATCTATTAAGAATTTAAAAATGCAGATGAAACTTTCTATTTCCAAGAATTCATGTGATAAAGGGTAATCATCACAGAGTTTACATATGCTCAGTTTTCTTAAAGCCATAGATTTTATTCCAGAAAGGAGAAAGTACACGGCATCAATAAACCACACATGCCATGAATTTTAGAACACTAAATTATTTTTCTCTGGCTTATCAACCAGTTATATCCATGGGCTGCAAATTATACCCACAACAAAATTGATAACATTTTGCAACATGTCAAAGAAAGACCAACATTTTTGCCTGAGTATCCCACTAACCTTTATCTAGAGTTATTATTCTTGGACTTTCTACAGAAGTTTCTTTTCAAATAATTTATGAATTACAACAACTGGAAAGAATACTGTGAGGACCTGAATACTTCAATCAAACACTGAAGGCAACAATCTTTCTCTTTAAACCATCTCTCCTACCTGAATTTTTATATACTAAAATAACCCCACTCCTTCATTTCTGCACGAGTAGCCAGATAAGGTGGCATTCCTTGGCCATCACAAGTCCCAGGTCAAAACATCTCCGTTCTTCAATGTTCTAGCAAAGGCTTCTGGCCCTGCAGCTCATGCCTGTGTGATTCAATCTTGTTCTCAATGAGAGAGATCTCTAGCACAGGTAAGAGTAGCTGAAAGGCGTCCTGGATGTAGGAGGCACTGTTTGATGCCTGCAAGGATTGAAAAAACAAAAAAGAGAAAACATTAGTTATTTAAAAGAGAAGATATACTGTAAGACAACAAGGGGAACAGATTAATTTTTGTAATCTAACTGAATTCATAGCCTGGCAAATAAGAGCAGTGACTTGGCCATTTTGGTAAACTCTATTATAGGGAAAAGGATCCAGCTCTTAAGATGATATGACAGCAAAACAGAATGTCAGCATTTTTGTCCAACTTGCCCATCAGAAATGGTAGCTGTTCTTTGGCAACCTGCTCAGACTTGGCATTCAAAGCTTATTTATTCCTTTATTAAGTGGGGTAGATTATGTCACAATATTGTGGTCAATTACTGAAAGAGGCTTTCAGAAGGCTATAAATCCTACACCTATAGAATTTCTAGCCCATTATGATAGCTCTTCTTCCATGAACTCAATGCAATCAGTGAGCACAATAACTGCTCACACACATAAACAAATAATATTACTTTCAAAGATGACAGTGTAGATATATTTCTACCTTGAACAACAATTTTCAGAAGTGTTAGAGAATCATTACCCTCAGTTTGCTGAGGGTAATTCATTTATACTGAAAAGCCCTCACCTTTCAAAAGAATATCAACAGAGACTTCATTACATTAAGACAAAATGTATAATTTCAAAGACAAGAGTGTTTCAAATCTGTATGCAAAAAAAAATCAACTAAAAATAATAGAGAGCCCATATCAAGTGAGATTACCTTTTTAAAATTTATCAGTGGCAAGTACTCCTATTTAAAATTCAGTGTGACATTTAATACTCAATTTCCTACACACAAGAGACTTCAGATATCATCAAGTTAAATCTCTTATGTTGCGCATGAAAATAACGAAGTTTGTCAGAGTCACACAACAAATCAAGGAAGATCCAGAGCAACACTGGGCTCCTGGTTTACAAAGTCCTTTCTTCTGCCATTTACTAAATCACAAACTTATATTTTTAAAAGTTATTTAAGTGATCAAAATAGCTTCCCTGACTACTCAATTAAAACTGTGTAATTAAAGAATTAAAATCATTTCCTTGATGGTAATGTCAAAAGAATTTAAAACTAGAGAAGAGTTTGGTAGTTAAAACATTTTTTTCAATTAACATCTAAAACTTAACTATCAAATATATACTTTCCCCCCAGACTTACATAAACATGTTTTTAAAAAATCATCAAAAAGTCTATGTTGTTTGCACAGTTAATTTCAAGGTAGACTTCTTAAAACATGGAATCCAGAAAACATCACATAAGGAGGTAATATAATCAGTCACAGGATCCTCTTTTCCACTGACTTAAACCACCTACTTTCTCAAATCTAATGGAATGATGAGGACAATGTAAACACTACCTTTCTGACAAAACAAAGCATGATTTCCTAGCAAGGAAATGACAAAATGTTTTGTTTTATAACAAACCGCTGCATGAACTTTAGTCCTTTAGGAAGCAGCGCTTACCTGTTTGTAATTTTCAGCCCTTCATGTTTACCAGCTGGTATTCAGAAGGTGTTTCATTACTGTGAACTGTCTATTAAGCTATCAAGGATTAGTACTAAGTAATGATAATCTACTGCTTCTTCCATTGTACTTTACCCTGCAGCTTCAACTGTATGCTTTGTAATTAATAAGGAAGGAATACATATCAAATGTACACTATTTTGGTCATGTCTACATCAATATGGTTAAATTACCAATATGGTGAAAAAAATAAAAAAGCCAAAAACAAAAGGCTTCAGAAGAGTTAATTAGTACATAATACCTTTGGAGTCAGAGACTTAAACAATTACTACTAACCTCTAGAAATACTGCAGTGATTAATGGGTTAAGGACATCTGCCATTTCTTTGACCTGGAATAAAGAATACATTTTTAAGTGAGCAGAGTAGGTTAAGTAACAGTAAGTGGAGTACGATCACACTTTAAAACACACACACACACACACACACACGTACATAAATATTAAATATAAGCATAGAAGTCTGGACTGAAAGCAAAATGTCATCTTCAGGAAGCGAAATTGTAAGTGTTTTAAACTTCCTTCTTATCTTTCTGTGCTATCCATATTGAGAGTGTATTGTTTTATACCTTTTTATTGACTTTAAAAAGTATCATTTTTAATGATACTTTAAAAATGATACTACAAAATCTTAGAACCATTTTAAAACAAAATATGTAGATATGGAACATGTGCTCAAAAAACTCAAGGGTCTTTAACACAGGCTGTTTAGAAAAGTCTTATAAATAAATAATGTAATTTAACACTTGTATGTGTCAGCATCTTATAGTTGATACGCTAGCTTAAAGTATCCTTATGGAACACAGAGAAAGATTTGGCCTTATAAGATTAACTTCAGGAAACCCAGATCCTCTTGTCAAGAAAATACTACAGGGAAAAGTGAAGCTGTACCAAAAGATTATCCTTTACAGGAATAATCTAAACTCAAATTTTAAAAAATTAACTTAGGCCATGGTCTTAATTAAAACAAATGTAATGTTCATGACTAGAGCTTTTAAATAAACAAATACATAAATAAATAAAATTTAAGAGCCCACAGTAATTTTGCTGCTACACTGACACTGATATACTTACTATAAAGTGATTTTCATTTGCTTGTTTAAAATGCCCTTGATTTTATCCTAACTCATTATTACTGGTTTCTCAATCATCGTCCATAACTCACACATCTTCATAAATTTTTACAATTCTAATTTTGAAAATCCCCAAAGACTTTAGCTTTAACCACATCTTTCCCACTGACTGGCAACTGCATACCGTAAGCACTGCCATAGTCTAAGTACAGAGTTGCTCTTTAAAACCAGAGTCAAAATCTGAAGTTTGAATTTTATCAAGGTCTATATGTCCATTACAGGTCTCAGAAGATAGCATAAAAAACACTGAAAACTTCATAAACAGAAATGAACAAAAATTAATTAGAATTAGACATAGACAAGCTGATCCTAAAATTCAGATGGAAATGCACAAGGCCCCAAGTAGTCAAAAAATCTTGAAAATAAAAATAAAGTTGGAGGACTTACACTTCTTGATTCCAAACCTACTACAAAACTACAGTAATCAAGACAATATGATACTGGCATTAGGATAAACATACAGATTAATGGACTAAAAATCAGAGTCCAGAAATAAACCCATATATCTATGCCTAACTGATTTTCAACAAAGGAGCCAAGACAATTTAATGGAGGAAAGAACAGTCTTTTCAACACATAGTACTGGAACAAATGGATATCCATATGCAAAAGCATGAAGTAGGGCCCCCTACCTCACACCATACACAAAAATTAACTGAAAATGGATCACAGACATAAATGTAAGGGCTACAACAAAACTTTTAGAAGATTAGAGGAGTAAAACTTCACTGCAAAGGACACGGTCAAAAAAGTGAAATGACAACTCATGGACTTGGAGAAATACATTCTCATCAAAAATCTGATAAGAAATGTGTATTGGGAAAACATTAAAAAAAAAAAAACTCCTACAAGTAATAATAAAAACACAAACAACCCAAGTTTTAAAACAAGCAAAGTGCTGAAATAGATATTTCTCCAAAGAAGTCAAACAAACAGCCAATCAGCACATTAAAAGATGTTCAACACTGGCCGGGCACGGTGGCTCATGCCTGTAAACCCAGCACTTTGGGAGGCCAAGGCGGGTGGATCACCTGAGGTCGGGAGTTCGAGACCAGCTTGGCCAACATGGTGAAACCCCATCTACCAAAAATACAAAAGTTGGCTGGGCATGGTGACGTGTGCCTGTAATCCCAGCCACTTGGGAGTCAGAGTTAGGAAAATCACTTGGACCAAGAGGTGGAGGTTGCAGTGAGCTGAGATCATGCCATTGCACTCTAGCCTGGGCGACAAGAGCAAAATTCCGCCTCAAAAAAAAAAAAAAAAAAAAAAAAAAAAAAAAAAAAATGTTCAACATCTTTAGCCATTAGAGAAATGTAAATCAAAACCACAATGAGATATCATTTCATACCCACTAGGATGGCTAAAATAAAAACAAACACCAATAAGTATTAGCAAGGATATGGAGAAACTGGAACCCTTATACATTGCTAGTGAGAATGCAAAATTGTGCAGCCACTTTGGAAAACAGTTTGGTAATTCCTTAACGACCATATCGCCCATATGACCCAGCAATTCCACTCCTAGCTATCTACCCTAGAGAAATGAAAACATATTGACATAAAAACATACATGCATGTTCACAGCAACATTATTCATTATAGCCAAAAAGCAGAAATAATCCAAATGTCTATCAACTGATGAACAAATTAAATGTGATATATATCCATAAGATAGATTATTATTTGGTAATAAAAAGGAAGCATTAATACATGCTACAATGTGGATAAGCCTCAAAAACACTATGCTAAGTGAGTGAAACCAAACACAAAATACCACATATTGTTTAATCCCATTTATGTGAAAGATGCAAAGCAACCAAATCTATAGAAAGAGAAAGCAGATTCATGGTGCTTAGGGCTGGGAAAATATGTAGTGAAAGGGAATGGGGATTGTACGAGTTTTGGGGAAGGCTGATGAAAGTGTTTTAAAATTAGACTATGGAAATGGCTGCACAACTCTGTAAATATACTAAAAACTTAAAACTAGTGAATTGTACACTTAAAGTGAGCAAATTTTATGATATTTAAACTGCTAAAGAAACCAGACAAACATTATTGCAATAAGAGGCATGAATTCTTACCCCAGCAGTTGTTAGGCAGGTGGTGAACTCTTTAGACAAAGAGGACAACTCTTTACACAACACAATTGTCATCCTACGAAAGAAAGGAAAAGTCAGAAACGTTTTCTCTTTTTTTATTTTCTTAATAAGCTATATTTAACAACTGTCAGAACAGAACAAATCACTCCTGGTACTAAATGTGAAAGAAGAAAGCTTTTCAAGGGAGTAGTAGCCCCCCTTATCAGTGGTTTCACCTTCTGCAGTTTCAGTTACTCATGGTCAACAATGATCTGAAAATAATTTCAAAAAAATTCCAGAAATAAATAATTCATAAGTTTTTAATTGCACATCGTTTTGAGTAGTGTGATGAAATCTCTCATTGTCTGCTCCATCCCACCCAGGACATGAATCATCCCTTTGTCCAGCATATCCACAGAACCCATTCATGAGTCAGCTATTAATAGTAGCCATCTCGGTTATCAGACTGAGCGCTGTGTTATCACAGTGCCTATGTTCAAGTAACCTTTATTTTACTTAATAATGGCCCCTGCTATGGTTTTGATATGTCCCCTCCAAAACTCATGTTGAAATTTTATTCCCGACATGGCAGTATTAGGAGGTGGGACCGAGTGGGAGCTGTTTGGATAATGGGGCACTGCCCTCATGAACAGATTAATGAAATTATCACAGTCGTGAGTTCTCACTCTGATGGGAATAAATTAGGTCCCAGAGAGCATGTAGTTATAAAGCAAGTCCAGTCTCTCATGCAGATCTCTTTGCACATACCCACTCATCTTCCTGCTTTTTTACCATGTTGTGGAGCGGTATACGGCCCTCACCAGAAGTCAAGCAGATGCCAGTGCTATGCTCTTGGACTTTCCAGCCACCAGAATCATGAGCCAAATAAGGCTCTTTTCTTTGTAAATTATCTACCCTCAGATATTCTGTTACAGTAACACTAAATGGGCTAAGGCAGCCCCAAAGCCCAAGAGTTGTGATGCTGGCAATTCAGACATGCCAAAGAGAAGCCATAAAGTGCTTCCTTGAAGTGAAAAGGTGAGAGGTCCTCACTTTGTAAGAAAAAAGAAAATTATATGCTGAGGCAGCTAATCTACAATAAGAATGAATCTTCTACCCATAAAACTGTGAGAAGGAGAAAGAAATCATGCTACTTTTGCTGTTGCACCACTAACTGCAAAAGTTCTAGTCACAGTGGGTGATATGTACTGAGTAAGATGAAAAAAGCAAACTACTCATCTGACAGGGGACTAATATCCAGAATATACAAAGAACTCAACAGTAAAAGTAAAAAAAACTCATTAAAAAATAGGCAAAGGACATGAAGAGACATTGCTCAAAAGAAGACATACAAATGACCAACGGATACATGAAAAAATGCTCAATATCACTGATGTATCAATAATCAAGAAAATGCAAATCAAGACCACAGTGAGCTATCATATCACCCCAGTTAGAATGGCTATCATTATTAAAAAGACAAAAAAATGGCTGGGCATGGTGGCTCATGCCTATAATCCCAGCACTTTGGGAGGTCAAGGCAGGTGGACCACTTGAGGTCAGGAGTTTGAGACAAGCCTGGCCAACATGGTGAAACTCCATCTCTACTAAAATACAAAAATTAGCTGGGCGTGGTGGAGCGCACTTGTAATCCCAGCTTCTCAGGAGGCTAAGGCAGGAGAATCACTTGAACATGGGAGGCAGAGGTTGCAGTGAACCAAGATTGTGCCACTGCACTCCAGCCTGAGTGACGCAAGCAAGACTCCATCTCAAAAAAAAAAGACAAAAAAAAATAGATGCTGGCAACAATTCCAAGAAAAGAGAATTCCTATATGTTGTTAGAACGTAAATTAGTACAACCACTATGAAAAACAGTATGAAGATTTCTCAAAAAATAAAGTGGAACTACCAAACTACTGGGTATTTAGCCAAAGGAAAATAAATAAGTATATATATCAAAGGGATACCTGCACCTGCATGTTTATTGCAGCACTATTCACAAAAGCAAAGATATGGAATTAACCTGTTAGTTGACAAATGGATAAAGAAAATGTGGTGCGTGTGTGTGTATATATATACATATACACACACACATAATGGAATACTATTCAGCTATTAAAGAAAATGTCATTTGCAGCAACACAGATAGAACCACAGGTCATGAGGTTAAGTGAAATAAGCCAAGCACAGAAAGACAAACACCTCATGTTCTCACTCATATGTGGGAGCTAGAAAAACATGATCTTATGGAAACAGAGAATAGAATAACTGTGATACCAGAAATGGGGAAAGGTGGGTGGGTGAGTGGGTGGAGATGAAGACAAGTTAGTTAATGAGTACAAACATACAGTTAGATAGAAAAAATAAATTCTAATGTTTGATAGCAGAATAGGGTGACTTATATTTAGCAATAATATTTTGTATATTTCAAAGTAATGTAGACACTTGAAATCATACCAACATATAGACATGATAAACACTCAAGGTGATGAATATCCCAAATACTCTGACTTGATCATTATACATTCTATGCATGTAACACTCACATGTACCCCATATA
>NW_012102277.1:2025203-2047619 GCF_000951045.1 Mandrillus leucophaeus
TATATTTATATATGAATATATTATAAACACATACATTATATAAAAATATATATAATATGTATCAATAAAATATTTTTTTAAAAGATGGAAAAGGCATTAAATTTGTGGGTGGAAGACATGCACGGAAATGTGTTCCAAATGATGGCAATCAAGTGTGGTACTACCCACAGTTTCAGGAATCCACTAGGGGCTTAGAACATAACCCATACAGATAAGGGGGTACTACTGTATGCCTAAATCAGCCCGCCAATGTATAAGAAGATCCATCTGAGCAGGCACTCACGCTACAGAAAAAGGAAGTTCAGTCCTTAGAAAAACGTTTCTATTTTATAAAATCCTCTAGAAAGCAGTATATGTTCAAGTCAAATCAAATACAAAATAATTAAAATACATTTTAAGGAGACAACATCACACTCAAAAGACCCTACATTCCATTTAGAAAAGTTAAAAATATGTATTCATTAATTCTAAGAACCTCAGTTCTTAATAACAGTTATTAGTTACTGGGTGCTAATTACATGCCAGGCACCATGCTAAGGGATTTACATGTATCATTTCTAATTTTTACAACAACTCCAAAAGTAAGTGATTAGTCCATCTTTAATAATATTTACCTAAAGTCTTGTATGTGCCAGATTTTATTTACTTAAAGTCTTTCAAACAATGGGAACATATCAGTGAACAAGAAAAGTCCTAGTTTTCATGGATTCCAACTTACTTGCTAAATTAAGGGGGAGACTATATACATATATACACACACACACATATGTATACATATACACACATATATATTCATATACATATAAGTGTTATGTGGTGATATAAGCTAAGAAAATAAAGCAGAGTAAAAGGACAGAGAATGGTTGGAGATGCTATTTCAGACTTTGTGGTGAAGGAAGGCTTTTCTAAAAAGGTGGCACTTGAGTAGACTTGAATTCAGAGAGGGAGTGAACCACATTTCAAAGAACATTTCAGGCAGCAGAAATAGCCTCTTTTCCACAGAACAGGCTCCTTTTAGGGTTGTGAGTCTCTCATCCTTAAGGATGTTCAAGAAGACAAATGAGCCCACTATTATGGGATAGTGTAGTGGAATGGTGATGGTGCAAGTAAAGAGGAAGTCTGCAGAAGACCGACAGCCCCTCCCAGTTCTAACAATGGGCACTCTCATATATTTGTTTCTAATTAAAATTCTCATTATTTCAATCAGGAGATTTACTCGGAAACTACTGGGCTTTTTCTTCCCCACCTATGATTATCTATACTATTTTTGAAAAATTTTTGTATAAATCAGCAATATCATGAGAAAAAAAGAATGGGTTCAGGACACTCAGACCTGGGTCTAAATCCCAGGCCACACAACACAGACAGATAATACTTAACTCCTCTAGTTTGCATTTCCTCATGATTAAAACTGGACTAATCACTTACTTTTGGGGTTACAAAAATTAGAAGTTATACATGCAAATCCCTTAGCATGGCACTTGGCATGGTATATAATTAGCACTCAATAATAACTACTATTAAGAACTGAGGTTCTTAGAACTCTTCTCTGTTTTCACTTACACCAAATTCCATTCCTATTAAAACTAATAATCTGTAAAGAAATAGTTTTCAGAACATGAGCTGGTTCATAAAAAGGGCAGATTTATAATGCTGATTTATCATGGTTCAATGAAAAGGAAAAAACAACCAAAATAAACAAACCGTCTAATATGTGGATGGGTGTGAGGTGAATGGTTTCTTGAGAGAGATGTTTATAAAACTTTGGAAATAGGCCAAGGAAACTCCTGCAATTTGCATCATTTAGAGGAATTCTCATTACACTTACTGGGAAAGAGTTTGGCTCCTTTCTACGGCTGTCACTTCCTGCTTCCTGCCATGCAGAACCAATGCAGCTGTTTTGTGGAATAGTTCAATTGAGCAAGCAGTCAGTTCAGCTAGACTCCGGATTGCAAACGCATGGATATCCTGGATGGAAAAACAAAACACAGCATAGCAAAACATTTGGTGGAAATGATACCACCTTACTTCTCTCATACTACAGGATTTGTAGCAGAGACTAATAGTTGCCTTCCAATAAAGAGTGTCTTCTTCTTCCACAGTGATGTATTTTACAGCTGGGCTCAAAGCTACAAACACAAAGGCTCCCCTGTAGTCAGGTGCGACCAAGTAACTAAGTTTTGGTCAAATGATTTAGATAACAAGTGTCAGGCGGCAGTTTCTGGGAACCTTCCTCATGACAAAACACACATGCATCCTTTCTTTTTTCTTCACTCCTCCTTTAATCTTATAGTCTGGATCTAAGATGCTACAATCCTAGATCACAAGGTTTAAATTACGGAGAGCAGTGTAAAAACTAAGGAGCCTGGGTCCTTGATTGTGATACATCTCAAATCTACTAAAACAAACAAAAAAGCCTTAGTTGCTTTGGCTACCTCTATTGAATTTTTGTTGACTTGCTCAGTATTTTCTGCTTCCAACTGTTTTTCTCCTTCTTCATTCTCTGCTAATGGCTTGGTCAGAGACTTCCTGATCCATTCGTGGGCGGTATTTCTTGCCTAAGTAAGAAAAATATTGGCCATCAACAATTCAATTCAGTTCACCAAAATTACTGTGCACCTACCAGGAACACAATAGCATCCTAGAAGTAAGGGCACTTGTTCTTACCTGAACATACCATCTAGCTTTTCAGTCCTTATCACTGCTGTCCATCATTTCAGTCCTTATCATAAGTCCTTTTCAGCACTTATCACTGCTGTCCATCATTCCTTTTTTAAATTCTCTAATTGGTGTTTTTTTTTGTTTGTTTTTTTGTTTTTTTGAGACAGAGTTTCACTCTTGTTGCCCAGGCTGGAGTGCAATAGCACAATCTTGGCTCACTGCAACCTCCACCTCCTGAGTCCGAGCGATTCTCCTGCCTCAGCCTCTCGAGTAGCTGGGATTACAGGCAACCGCCACCACGCCTGGCTAATTTTTGTATTTTTAGTAGAGATGGGGTTTTGCCAGGTTGCCCAAGCTGGTCTCGAACTCCTGACCTCAGGTAATCCCCCTGCCTTGGCCTCCCAAAGTGCTGGGATTACAGGCGTGAGCCACTGCACCTGGCCTCTAATCAGCTTTTCAAAAAACCAAGGTATAATTTACATACGGTAAAGTGCACAAATCTTCAGAGTACAGCTTAAGAAATGTTTATACGTGTATATGCCTGTTAAACTGTGATGAAGATATAGAATATTTCCTCATCCCTAGAAGGTCCCTTCATGTCCCTTCCTCGCCAATACTGTTCCAACCATGTCTCCCTCCTCCTGCCCAAAGACAACCCCTCTTCTGCTCACTATAAATGATTTTCCCTGATCTTAAAATGCATAAAAATAGAAATATAAGTTCATTCTAATTTGTGTTTGGCTTAAGCACAACATAATGTCTGTTAGATTTATCCATGTTGTTGCATGTATTAGTTCATTCATATTAACTGTTGCGTAGTATTTCATTTTATATACAGTCATGCACCACATAATGATGTTTAGGTCAACAACAGACCACATATATAATGGTGGTCCTGTAAGATTGGAATACTATATTTTTACTCTATCTTTTCTATACCATTGTGTTGCAACTGCCTACAGTATTCAGTACTGTAGCATGCTGTACAGTTTTGTACTGGAGCAATAGGTTAAACGATATAGCCTAGGTATGTAACAGGCTACATCAGCTAGATTTGTGTAAGTACACTCTCTGATACTCGCCCAATGACAAAACTGCCTAATGATGCAGTTCTCATAACATATCCTCATCAATAAACAATGCATGATTGTATATATCACAATTTATCAATTCTCCTGATAATTAATCTAGTTTTCTTTGGTTTTTGTAACCCCACATTCTTCTGTTCTCCTCTGACCTTTATGATCATTCCTTCTCAGTCTCTTTTATATATTGATCCTAGTTGGCCAGTCTCTTAAACACCAGAATCATTTGGAGGTTTAGCCTTCACTTCTTACTTGTCTCATCCTATTCCCTCTCCATCGATCCTATGCCAGTGGTTTTAACTATCCTCAGCCTACTGTTGACTCTTAGATCCTTATTTCTAGCCCTGACCTCTCCTGAAAATTTATTCCAAATGCCTGCTAGACAAAATACTCTGCAGGCATCACACACATAACAAGTAAAAACTTTGAACTCATTGTCTTTCTCTTCCTACCCCCAAATTTTTCAACCTCTTTCATTTCCCAAAGTTTCAGAATTGCCACCATGTACCAGTCACCTGAGCCAAAATATAGGGGCCATCTTAAATTTTTTTCCTCTCCAATCAATCACCAAGATGGTCTGATTTTATCCAAGTCCCTTGTCATCCTCTTCCTTCCCGTCTTCCTCCTCCCTATTACCACTTCTTGAGTTCAGAGCCACTTCATGACTGGTCTCCCTGCTTCTGATCTGTTTATCTTAAATCTATCTTCCATAATGCTACCAGTGATCGGTCTTAAGCCCAGGGCTGACCATTCCTCTTTCCTTCAATGGCTCCTCATCAACTAGATCATGCTCTTTACATGATGTAACAAGTCTCCATGACCTAGACCCTACCTACTTTTCCAGCCTCATCTCTTAACATTTTCCACTTTATGTTTGGTAAGAATGACCTCTACTGTACTTGTTCTTTCAATCCTCTACCCAGATATCATCTCTTTCAAGTAACTTAAATTTAGTACTTAACCAAATATAGTAGAATTATCTGTTTCCTAACTAAACTATGTATTATAGGATAGCTAGAGTGTGTTTTATTTGGCTTTGCATACCCAGTGTTCAGAACACTGTGAAGAACATCTACTGTTCTGGATATAGATATGACCAGCATCCATATCTCCTTTCTTTTGGTGGCAGGTTCTAGATTCTCCTTAGTTCATGTGATCTGCATGGAGCTGCTTCCATCTTTTGGCTCCAAAAGTTGGCTAACCATTCAGATTTAGCTACTGAGAATATTAATACCTGTGTCCACAGAGTAAGTGGTTCACAGATTAAAAAGTAACCCAAGCCAGATCAATGGACATCAGTCCCAGGACATCTGGTAAAATTATCAACAAAAAGAAGTGTTCTTTTAGTTGGAGTTACTGAAATGGAAAAAAGTCACCCACCCTAAAGCTGCCAATGGTCATTTTACCACCATATGGAAAAGCTTCCCTAAGAATGAAGCCAAAACAAAAGGAAGCAAGCCAAAACACACAGATAGGGATAGAGATAGGTTCCTGAATAGAGGATGCCTGAAGCCAGCTCTCTTCCTTGATTTTCTGTTTTCTTGAGCTACTGAATTCCCCTCTTTTAAATTAGTTTGTTATTTTTTTAAGTTTCTTAACTTGAGTTTCTGTCACTTGCAAGTGAGAGAGTCCTGGTTTCTCAGAAACTGTTATTACCATCTACTTTATTAACTTTAAATACACAGAATGTGTTCAAAGCTGTCATGAGGGTAATAGGAATCCAGAGAAGACTTTGAGAATGATTCTAAATGAGAAACACAGGTTTTATTACATGCACAGTGCTGGAGTTAGACCTTGAAGGATCAGTAAGTAGGGCTACACCCAAGGCCACCTGAATGAGCTAAAGCAGACTTGTGTTCCCAGAATTTCACTGTGGGGTTCTTTCCCTACATTCTCCCACAAAAACATTCAGGAAGAATCTAGCTCTGATCTATACCTCCCATTAAGCATTAACCTCTCAAATTCAAAACACCAAATAGCATGAACTATATAAAGGCTTGGAAACAGAAAAATGCAAAGTGTTTAGGCTAACTGTGAGATATCTAGCAAGACCAAAATATAGGATACAGGCATTTTACTCATTCATTCATTTATTGCAAATATATACTAACACTATGCCAGTGCTAGGGACTCAATGGTGAATAATACAATCTAGGAGCCTGCTATTCTCTCTCCTAATAAGGCAATTAACAAGCAAACAAATACATACATAAAGAAAATAAAAGGGAGTAATGATGAGTGTGGGTAGAAGGTGGCTTGAGTTTGGGTGGTCAGAAAGGGTCTCTGAAAAGTTATGTTTCAGCTGAAATCTGAAGGAATTGGCCATACAAATATTTAGGCAACAAGAGTTGTAAGCACAGGGAAATGAGCGTGGTACACCTGAGAAACAGAACAAAGGCCAGTAAGGAAGAATATAGAGGATGGGGAGTGTGACAGAAAATTAGGTTGGAGTAGTGAGATTTATAGAAGAGAACAGTGAGAGATGAGGCTGGAAAGAATCCTAACAGTTGACTAATAATACAAACAATATGTTAAATTATTTGCAATATCTTTGAAGAGACAAAATGAGTAAAAAACGAAGGATTAATTAATCTGAGATTAAAAAAGAAAGAAAAATGGAAAGTGATAGACCACATAAAAGAAAAAATTGATACGATAAATTTAATATACTTGAGGGAGTTTTTTTGAGATAGAGTTTCACTCTTTGCCCAGGCTACAGGGAAGTGGCATGATCTCAGCCCACTGCAACCTCTGCCGCCCAGGTTCAAGCTCAGCCTCCCGAGTAGCTGGGATTATAGGCACCTGCCACTGCGCCTGACTAATTTTTGTAGTTTTAGTAGAGATGGGGTTTCACCATCTTGGCCAGGCTGGTCTTGAACTCCTGACTTCGTGATCTACCCATCGGCCTCCCAAAGTGCTGGGATTACAGGTGTGAGCCACTGCCCCTGGCCAGGAGATATTTTAGTAGGCATAGAGCTTACCCAAAGTGACCTCTCTTGTAATAAATATATTAAGTGAAATCATCACGAACTATTGTGCCAACTCAAGGTAATTTATTATCCTTTTCCAAAATTATTAATGTCATCCACGCCCACAATTCAGTCTGGAACTTTCCAGTTGTTGAGATCTGCAGATCTCAAAAGGTACCTTTGAACTTGGCTTCTCCAAAAGCTTATTTATTTCCAACAGAAAAATAACGAGGCTTAGAGAAGAAAATGAATTTGTCCAAGGCCACACCACACGTGAGTATCAGAACAAGAATCAGAATCACAGAATCATATTCCCAGACTCCTAATTCAGTGCTCTTTCCCCTGCATCACAGCCTGCCATATAAATCTTTTGAGGGTCAATGGTTAAGGCCTTGATCCTTAATCAATCTACATCTTAAGTCTCAATGCCTAAAACTTAAACAATCTGAAGACTGCTTTCAGAGAATGGCTAGAACTGCCAGATAGATAAGGAGTTACTGGTCTTCCAAAAATTATTATTAATGTGATCTCTCATTAAGCATGTAAACTATGTCTTTCTCATGATTATTTCCCTAGCACCTAGCAAATTACTAAGCACAATAAAGGTTTATTGAACATATATGTATATTTATTGAACAGCTACATGTAGAGGACATCGGGCTATCTTCTGTGGAGCCATCAACAGTGAGCATTTATTTACTATAAGCCAGGCAGTTTGTAAGAGCTTTGTGTGTGTGAACACATTTAAACCTCACAGGAACCCTACATTATTATTACTCACCACACAGAGAAAAAAATGAGGCTCACAGAGGTCAAGCAACTTGCTAAAGGTCACACAGAAAGTAATAGGTAGTAGAGCTGGAATTTTAAGGAATAGGTATGTACAGATCCTGCCTTTGAGAAATTTAAGCTTCAGGATAGGAGGTAAGATATACATATTTTTTAAAAACTGTGATAAATGTATAAAAATACTTATGCACAAGGCTAAGTGAAAAAGGCAGAGTGCTAAAGAACAAATACAGTATGTTGACTTTTCCATCAGAGGAGATAAGAAAATATATCTGCTTATCTTTACAAAAAGAAACTCGGGAAAGATAAGCCAAAAACAAGAAAGATGAATACCTACAAAAACAGGAGAACGGAGTGGAAGGGAAGTGGGAGGGAGAGACCTGAGTATATTTTTTATGCAGTTTGATTTTTGGAAGCGTGTTAATACCCTACATATTCAAAAACAAAATTAACACATAGGCAGCAAATAAAACCATTTTTTGTAGGTTACTTTTATAGTACAGATTAAGTATCACTTATACAAAAATCCAAAATTCTCCAAAATTTGAAATTTTTTAAGCGTCAATATGATGCCACAAGTGAAAAATTCCACCCCTGACCTCATGTGATGGGTTGCAGTCAAAATGAATTCAAAATTTTGTTTCATGCACAATTTTTTTTTTTTTTTTTTTTTTTTGAGACAGAGTCTCACTCTGTCGCCCAGGCTGGAGTACAGCAGTGCGATTTTGGCTCACTGCAAGCTCCGTCTCCCGGGTTCATGCTATTCTCCTGCCTCAGCCTCCTGAGTAGCTGGGTCTACAGGCAACCACCACCACGCCCGGCTTGGCTAATTTTCTGTATTTTTAGTAGAGATGGGGTTCCACCATGTTAGCCAAGATGGTCTCGATCTCCTGACCTCGTGATTCGCCTGCCTCGGCTTCCCAAAGTGCTGGGATCACAGGCGTAAGATACTGCGCCCGGCCTCCATGCACAAAATTTTTAAAAATATTGTATAAAATTATCTTCAGGCTATGTGTATAAGGTATATATGAATATAAATAAATTCCGTGTTCAGACTTAGATTGCATCCTCAAGATACAGCACTGTGTGTGTGTGTGTGTGTGTGTGTGTGTGCAAATATTCCAAAATCCAAACAAAAATCTGAAATCTGAAACAGTTCTCTATTCCAAGCATTTTGGATAAGGGATACTCTATAGTATAGGCAAAGCAATAAAACTATTTCAGACACATCTCATAATTAAGGAAATGTGGTAATATTGTTGGGAGACAAGGTTCCTACTGTAGAAGAGAGATACAAATGTGTAACAGGGAAAGGCAAGGAAAAACCCTGTAGGGATGGATTAAAATTGGAGTTACACTATGTGTGAAATCATGATTTCTAAAACACATATAGGTGTACATGTGCACATATGTATCTACATACATAACACATATAGGTGTATACGTACCTGAGTATATTTTCTAGCTCTGCTGACAGCCTAGAATCAGAGTCACGCCAGTGGCGATGAGTACACTTAGTACTCAGGTCTTGGTTTATGAAACCAAAAATCAATGAATCATGCTTTCGCAAAGAAATGTCTGGTTGTGGGGCTGGGGCACAGAAAGTATTAAGATATAAGAATATCTTGTTATGCCAGAAAGTAAGGAAGCACCCCAAAATGATGGAGGCATGCCACCTAGGAGCCAGCTTGAAAGACAAATCTGAACATCAAAATATTAAGGACAGTGATGAATTACAAGCCAATGGGGAAAAAGCAGAACTCCATGACAACAAATAAAAAATAAATACTGACAACGAATAAAAAAAGAATGAACAAAATGGGGGAGAAAGGAGAGCTCATGACTACACTGGAACGCTTAAAGCCAACTGGTAAATCTTCACACTAGATATTGGTGCAAGAATCAGAAATAGATGCTAGATTTAGGAGATAAATTATGATGAGTAGCAGGATATTTGTATGGTCTTACAGTATCTCCTCACAGAACGTTTATTAGCAAGATAGGTAAATAAACTGTAGCTCTACAGAAAGAAATCAGACAATACATCACCAATAAGGGGTAAATGAATATCATGTACTTTTAGATGTGATACCCTGGGCAGGACACACCATCACTTACAGAGTATTTTGGCCAGGAATGTATAAACTGACATTAATCATGAGAAAGCATCAGACAAACTCCAAAGCTTGTTTTTTAAAAACGCCAGTGTCATAAAAGACAAAGAAAGGCTGAAGAACTGTTCTAGATTAAAGGAAACTAAAAGTACATGGCAGCTAAATTTGTGATCATGTACTGGCTCCAGTGGTGAAGGAAAAAGTTTGATATTATTGGACGTTATTGGGTCAACTGATGTAACTGAAATACGGAAAACAGATTACAACAAATTAGTACAACAAAAGCACTAATGTTAAATTTACTGAAGTTGATAGCTATACTGTGGTTATGTAAGGGAATATCCCTATCCTTAGCAGACACATACTGAAAAATTTAGAAGAGCAATAATGTTTACAATTTACTCTCAAATAGTTACAAAAATAATATGTTTATCTACATGTGTATATGTGTATTTACACACACAGAGAGAAAGAACATATGTGAAAGCACAAATGTTTAAGCAAATGAGGTAAATATTAAGAGTATTGGATTTGCATAAAAGGTATACAAGTATTGTTTGTGCTACTCTTGTAACTTTTCTCTAAGTTTGATATTATTTCCAAAATAAAAAGCACTATAATACAAGATCAAAAGTGCTGTAGTAAAGTGTTACAGTAGAGGTAAGGGAGATGAGCTGCCTGGGGATGATCTAAAAAAGCTTTCTCAGAGAATACACCTTTTTCGATGGGCATAGGAGAGTGGGATAACACACCAAACATCATATTCCTTGCCCTGAGGGACGGAGACAAGGTGACTGGGTTGACTATGCAATAGCTCTCACCTCTCCCTGGCCAGGAAACAATGTGCACCTGCACCTGACTGGTCTTGAAATGCTTCTTAAGATTGGTAGAGGTGGGTAAAGAGGTAGCAAGCAGTCCATGACCCAGTGAACAGTGTCCCATGAGCAGGCACTGGCTTATATTTGCCACAGAACCTCCCTACCCACTCTAAGCTTTGATTAAAGTCTCTCCACATTTCAGATATAAGAAAATAGTTCCAGAATCAGCACCAAAAATAAAGGCCTTGGTCATAATACTCTCTCACTTCCATATGCCAAATAGTCATTATCTGAGTCACTGGGCTCTAGGTAATGACAACCTCTAATCCCTATGGGCAAGGCCACGTATTATTTCTAAATCATTCAGACCCCTGAGAACAGTGAGTCCTCAACAGAGGCTCACCCATTGGAATCATGAGGCTGGTCAGCACTGCCAACTTTTAATGACCAACATTGTAGCCTAAATTAAGCTTTCAGATAAGCAAAGCATCCCAACTGAAAACAGGTGAAGATGGGACACGTGCTGGAGGGCAGATGTGGGTTCAACACACTAACTTAGAGGAGCAGAAGGCAAGTAGATGCAGAACCCAATTCTGGGTATAACGAGAATACACCCTCGATTTTGGTGACACCTCTGCCAGGAATTTATAATCTTATAGTCTTTATCCACTACATTCTTACAAGTAAAATAATGAAAATCACCAAGAAGCGATAACTTACCCTGGCAAGTTTCTCTGGTTTGGAGGAAACGTGCAGCTGGGAAAACAGCTCTGTTATGTCCTTGGTAAAATCTTCATCCCCTAAAAAACCAAGTCCCATATAAAACACTCCAGAAAGACTGCTGAGGATCATGAGGTGGCAGGCAAGGAGGAAGAGGAGAGGAGTGGTAATAGCAGTAGCAGTAGTAGTAATAACAATAGTAGCAGCAGTAATGTACATGAGCATGGTGCTTTAGTGCTTATAGTATCCTTTTATGTGTATTATATCAATAAATGCTTCAATGGGCTTGAGAGAAAAGTGACATTATTCCACGTTAGAGATGAAGTGATTAAGGCCTGAAGACATTAAGTGACTTCCCCAAGATTGCATAGCAAAGATTAGTGGTCAAACCTTAGTCTTCCTACTCCAAGTCCAAATCCTGTGCTGTGCTTTTTGCATTACATCCAGAGCATGAATATAGAAATGGTGACAGCATAGACTAAGCAAGTACTGTGCATGCACTTCCAAGAAAGTGGAATTTAAGTTGGGACATCAAACTTGAGTACAAGTTAGCCAGGAGAATAGGAAGAGTTTCAGGCAGAGAAACAAACGCAAAGAGCCAAAGGTGAAAGAAAGTATGCCAAAGAGTTTAATATGATTGAGAGTATCTAATGTAAGGGGGAGAAGTGGTAAGCTTTCTAGAAAGGTAAGATCCAGATAATAAAGGCCATATAATCGATGGTGAAGAATTCAAACTTTATAATGAGGAAGTGAGGAACCACTGAATGGTTTTAAGCAGAAACAGAATCACATTTAAATTTTAGAAAGATCACTTTGATGGCTGGGTGGAGAATGGATTAGAAGGGGGAAAAGAAGGGAGGCAGGCTGAGGCAATAATCCAGGATCCAGGTAAGAGAAAATGGTGGATAAGAAGAAAAGAGGATCAATCATTACGCATCCATCATAATTAAAAATAAAAAGAAGAGAAGCAAAGGGGATTCCAGAACGTTGGAAGGATGGTAAGGAAGCTGTTGGAGTTAGTCTTGTGAAAGATGATGGAGAACCAGGAACACTTACAAAGAAACAAACAAGCAAATGGGTGACTCAAAATCAAAAAGCAATTAGCAAATCCAAACAAACAGTGAGAAATGCTCTCTTTCCCTCTCCACTCATCTGAATCCTATACACTCCCTGCTTTGTGGTCCAGCCCAAGGCTTCTCTGCAACATGGAATGCAGAAGAGAACTCTTGTACATAGAAATCTTCTAGCAATCTACTTACAGTCTATAGAATATTTCTTAATTCACTATAGTTTGCCAGGGCAAATCATTACTGCTTCATACTCAGCATCTTGCTTAATATTCCCAGGAATAAAAAAGCGTATCTTGGCTCTTCTCTCTCCATCCACTATCCTTTTGTCCTTCTTTCTTGGTATTTAAGGCAGAGAATTAAATGATTTCGTGATCTCAGGTATAATAAGGTTTGGGAAAAGCTGATCTCACTAACTGACACAACTCTTCCTACATAACACATTTAAACAACTGCTAATAACATTCTACTATTTAGGTAGACATTTTGTTTTCTCAAATAATTTGTAATTTGGATACAAGGGATGAATCTGAATCCATAGTGGGATGCATATACCCAAACGGGTTCACAAAATAATTCAATGGAGGACAGGAAAAAAAATGGACTTTTTATTTATAGAAATTTATCTCATTCTACTAAAAATTCTATTTTAGGGTATATTTTAGAATGTAAATTACAATTATGGTAGTACATATAATTTATATAAATTAAATTTATATAAATCTTCCAAGCAGGAAGACTCCTTCTGAAAAAAGGAATCAGGTATATATGGTAGAGGGGCAAGAGCCCAGGATGCTGATGGAAAATGAAGATAACCAACATCATCACTGGTTCTATGGTATTCTCTCCCCTCTGAAAATCACCACTTTTTAAAAAAACAGCTTCATAGAGACAAAATTAAATACTAAGGTCACTATTGCATTCTCAACCAAAATCACCGGGAAAGGCTGGGGCACAGTGAGTGGTGGGGGGAATCCAGTGCTATCTTTTCAGAGTTCTGATCTCTGGAGAACACGTAGGAAAAAAAAAATCACAGACACAAAACCATCTGTTTAGAAAACTGCTTGGAGTTCTCTGAACGGTATTTAAAGACTGGGATTTCTGATTACTATGGAAAGCCAGATGTTGAGTAAATTGAACAAATACTGTTAATGGCACTACAAACAAATAACTTAAGTTTATAAATAACTGAGGATTGTCATGTAGGGCTTGATTAGGAAATTAGGAACAATGGAGCAACTTACGAAAATCAAAATTAATTTATCGGTTTCCTGCTAAGACTTTTAAAATGCATATTTTTACCTATTTATTTACGCCCTTCTAATAATGAAAATAATAGCCACATTTGTTGAGTGCTTACTATGTGCCACATATTAAATACAGTATTTCATTTAATCCTTGTAACTTGAGAGGAATTAGCATACTCTTCTTACAGGTGAGGAAACAGAAGCTCAATGTTAAGTAACTTCCCAAAGTCACATGGCTTAGTAAATGGCAGATCTTGATTTTGAATCCAAGTCTAATTCCAAAACCCATCCTTTTATTCACCATGCTATACTGCCTTCTCAGTATCTCAAGGCAGCTTTAGAAACTTATATTCAAGAACCGTTTTCCAATGAGGACAAGTACCTTTACATAGAATAAGGTATCATTTAGCAAGATGCTATATACCCAGCCAGTTTGACTTCTTAGTTAGGACACAATGCAGAACACAAATGGAAACAAAAAAGAAAAAGCCCTGAAAGTAGGAGAGATCACGGCAGAAAGGAGGCAGGAATAGACTGCAGCTCCCACTAGGATGGACAGAGCAGCACACGGAGGCTCACTTTGTAAACTTCTGCTCCAGAATGACAGCAGGAACACATTAGAAAGCCGAGAGAACCCATATACCCTCTGAAGGAAGTGGATTGCTCCTGCAGGACCCGGGAGACCTCCCAAATACTGTGAGTGCCCGAACAGTGTGGAAGTGGGAAAGGGAGATCATCTGCCCCAGAACACACACCCCATTAGGGAACCTGAAGGTCTAGATTACAGGAGACAAATCTGACCTCATTGGAGCTGAGTCAACTTAGAGAGCCAAGTGAAATACAGGGGTAGAGGAAGCAGTAGGAAAACCCCTGTGGGATCGCTGGGTTCTCTAGCAAGCAATTTCCACCTTGCCTCACAGGGGTTCTTGGGGAGGAAGGGCAGAGGCAGTGGGAAAAGGCCACAGGGAGAAGGAAACCTCCAGTTGAACTTTGTAACAATTTGAACTGATGGAGAACTCCCCTTAACAGAACTCAGGAGAGGGCATGAATCCAGTGTGTGGACTCCACAGGCAGGGGAAGACCGAAAGCCCTACTTGCTTTCACAGCTGGGAGGTAGGTAGTCTGGGGCAAGTTCTCAGCCCTGCTTGCCCACTGCCTGGAAATGGACTCACTGTGGTTGGGGGGTGGGCACAGTGGTAGTGAGACCAGCCCTTTGGGTTGCATGTGAGCTGGGTGAGACCTGTGACTGCTGGCTTTCCCCCACTTCCCTGACAACCTGCATGACACAGCAGAGGCAGCCATAATCCTCCTAGGAACATAACTCCATTGACCTGGGAACCTCATTCCCATTCCCCACAGCAGCCACAGCAAGACCTGCCCAAGGAGAGTCTGAGCCCAACCCTGCCCTTCCCACCCTGATCTGAAGACAAAGAATATATACTCTTGGGATTTCTAGGGCTCTGCTCACTGCCTGTTCTTCTCCATACTACCACAGCTGATGCTCTCTTGAAAGTGCCACCTCCTGGCAGGAGGCCAACCAGAATAAAAATAGTGCATTAAGCAACCAAAGCCAAGGATGCTCACAGAGTCCACATCACCCCCCTGCCACCTCCACCAGAACAGGTGCTGGTATCCACAGCTGAGAGACCCACACAGATGGTTCACAGGACTTTGTGCAGACAACCACCAGTACCAGACTGGAGCCTGGGAGACTTGCTGGGTGGCTAGATCCAAAAGAGAGATAACAATCACTACAGCTCAGCTCTCAGGAAGTAACATCCCTAGGAAAAGGGGGAAGAGTGCTACGTCAAGCAAATACCCCGTGGGACAAAAGAATCTGAACACCCTTGTGCCTTAGACCTTTCCTCTGACACAGCCTACCCAAATGAGAAGGAACCAGAAAACCAACTCTGGGAATATAACAAAACAAGGTTCTTTAACACTCCCAAAAATCACACTAGTTCACCAGCAATGGATCCAAACCAAGAAGAAATCCCTGATTCAACTGAAAAAGAATTTAGAAGGTTAGTTATTAGGCTAATTAAGGAGGCACCAGAGAAAAGAAAAGCCCAATTTAAGGAAATCAAAAAAATGGTATGAGAAGTGACGAGAGAAATAGACAATGAAATAGATAGCATAAATAAAAAACAACCAAAACTTCAGGAAACAATGGATGCACTTACAGAAATGCGAAATGCTATAGAAAGTCTCAACAATAGAATTGAACAAGCAGAAGAAAGAACTTCAGAGCTTATAGACAAGGTCTTCAAATTAACCCATTCCAACAAAGACAAAAGAAAAAGAATAAGAAAATATGAACAAAGCATCCAAGAAGTCTGGGATTATGTTAAATGACCAAACCTAAGAATAATCAGCATTCCTGAAGAAGAGAAATGTAAAAGTCTGGAAAACGCATTTGGAAATCGAGGAAATTTCGAGGAAAACTTCCCCAGCCTTGTTAGAGACTTAGGCATCCAATACAAGAAGCTCAAATTTCATCTGGGAAATTCATCACAAAAAGACCATTGCCTAGGCACATTGTAATCCGGTTATCGGAAGTTAAGACAAGGGAAAGAATCTCAAGAGCTGTGAGACAAAAGCACCAGGTAACCTATAAAGAAAAACCTATCAGATTAACAGCAGATTTCTCAGCAAAAACCCTACAAGCTAGAAGGGATTGGAGCCCTATCTTCAGCCTCCTCAAACAAAACAATTATCAGCCAAGAATTTTGTATCCAGTGAAACTAAGCTTCATAAACGAAGGAAAGATAGTCTTTTTCAAACAAACAAATGCTGAGAGAATTTGCCACTACCAAGCCAGCAGTACAAGAACTGCTAGAAGGAGCTCTAAATCTTGAAACAAATCCTGGAAACACATCAAAACAGAACTTACGTAAAACATAAATCTCGTGACCTATAAAACAAAAATACAATTAAAAAAAAAAAAAGATGTACAGGCAACACAGCACAATGAATGGAATGCTGCCTCACATCTCAATACTAATGTTGAATGTAAATGACCTAAACGCTCCACTTAAAAGACACAGAATTGCATAAAGGAGAACTCACCAACCATCTGCTGCCTTCAAGAGATTCACCTAACGCATAAGGACTTACACAAGCTTAAGGTAAAGGCGTGGAAAGACATTCCATGCAAATGGACACCAAAAGCAATCAGAGGTGGCTATTCTTGTATCAGACAAAACAAACTTTAAAGCATCAGCAGTTAAAAAAGACAAAGAGGTACATCATATAATGGTAAAAGGCAGTGCCCAGCAGGAACATATCACAATCCTAAACATATATGCACCTAACACTGGAGGTCCCAAATTTATAAAACAATTGCCAACAGACCTAAGAAATGAGATAGACAGGCTGGGGGCAGTGACTCACGCCTGTAATCCCAGCATTTTGGGAGGCCGAGGCGGGCGGATCACCTGAGGTCAGCAGTTCAAGACCAGCCTGACCAACATGGAGAAACCCCATCTCTACTAAAAATACAAAATAAGCCAGGCGTGGTGGCACATGCCTGTAATCCCAGCTACTCAGGAGGCTGAGGCAGAAGAATCGCTTGAACCTGGGAGGCGGAGGTCGGGGTGAGCCAAGACTGCACCATTGCACTCCAGCCTGGGCAACAGGAGCAAAACTCTGTCTCAAAAACAAATAAATAAATAAAATAAAAATGAGATAGATAGCAACACAATAATAGTGGGGGACTTTAATACCACACTGACAGCACCTGACAGGTCATCAAGACAGACAACAAAGAAACAATGGATTTAAACTATACCCTGGAACAAATTGACGTAATAGATATATACAGAACATTCTACCCAACAACTGCTGAATATACATTCTATTCAACAGTGCATGGAACTTTCTCCAAGACAGACCACAAAAGGGGTCTCTATATATTAAAAAAATTGAAATTATATCATGTACTCTCTCAGATCACAGTGTGAATAAAACTAGAAATCAACTCTTCAAAACCATGCGAATACATGGACATTAAATAACCTGCTCCTGAATGATCACTGGGTCAAAAATGAAATCAAGATGGAAATTAAATTCTTCAAACTGAATGACAATAGTGACACAACCTATCAAAACCTCTGGGATACAGCAAAGGTGGTGCGAGGAGGAAAGTTCATAGCCCGAAACACCTACATCAAAAAGTCTGAATGAGCACTAACAGACAATCTAAGGTCACACTTCAAGGAACTAGAGAAATAAGGACAAACCAAACCCAAACCCAGCAGAAGAAAGGAAATAGCCATGATCAGAACAGAACTAAATGAAGTTGAAACAAACAAAAATACAAAAGATAATTGAAACAAAAAGTCAATTCTTTGAAAAGATAAATAAAATTGATAGACCATTAGCAAGATTAAGCAAGAGAGAAAATCCAAATAATCTCAATTAGAAATGAAATGGGAGACATTACAACTGACAACACAAAAATACAAAAGATCATTCACGGCTGCTATGAACACCTTTATGCACATAAACTAGAAAACCTAGAGGACATGGATAAATTTCTGGAAATATACAACCTTCCTAGCTTAAATCAGGAAGAATCAGATACCCTGAATAGACCAATAACAAGCAGTGAACTGAAATGGTAATTTTAAAAATTACCAACAAAAAAAAGTCCAGGACCGGATGGATTCACAGCAGAATTCTACTAGACATTCAAAAAAGAATTGGTACCAATCCTATTGACACTATTTCACAAGATAGAGAAAGAGGGAACCCTCCCTAAATCTTTCCATCAAGCCAGTATCACCCTAATTCCAAAACCAGGAAAGAACATAACCAAAAAAGAAAACTACAAACCAATATCCCTGATGAGCATAGATGCTAAAATCCTTAACAAAGTACTAGCTAACCAAATCCAACAACATATCAAAAAGATAATCCACCATGATCAAGTGGGTTTCATACCAGGGATGCAGGGATAGTTTAACAGATGAAAGGCAATACATGTGATATACCACATAAGCAGAATTAAAAACAAAAATCATACAATCATCTCAACTGATGCAGAAAAAGCATTCAACAAAATGCAGCATCCCTTTATGATTAAAACTCTCAACAAAATCAGCATACAAGGGACATATACCTCAATGTAATAAAAGCCATCTAGACAAACTCACAGCCAACATAATACTGAATGGGGAGAAATTGAAAGCATTCCCTCTGAGAACTGGAACAAGACAAGGATGCCCACCCTCACCACTCCTCTTCAACACAGTACTAGAAGTCCCAGCCAGAGCAATCAGACAAGAGAAAGAAATAAAGGGTGTCCAAATCAGTAAAGAGGAGGTCTAACTGTCACTGTTTGCTGACAATTGTTTACCTAGAAAACCCTAAACTCTCCTCCAGAAAGCTCCTAGAACTGATAAAAGAATTCAGCAGTGTTTCCGGATACAAAATTAATGCACACAAATCAGTAGCTCTTCAATACAATAACAGCGACCAAGCAGAGAATCAAATCAAGAACTCGACCTCTTTTACAAAAGCTGCAAAAAAAAAAAAAAAAAAAAAAAAAAACACTTAGCAATATACCCAACCAAGAAGGTAAAACACCTCAACAAGGAAAACTACAAAACAATGCTGGAAGAAATCATACGATACAAACAAATGAAAACACATCTCATGCTCATGGATGGTAGAATCAGTATTTTGAAAATGACCACACTGCCCAAAGCAATCTACAAATTCAACACTATCCCCATCAAAATACCACCATCATTATTCATTGAACTAAAAAAAATCCTAAAATTTGTATGGAACCAAAAAAGAGCCCACACAGCCAAAGCAAGACTAAGCAAAAAGAATAAATCTGGAAGCATCATATTACCTGATTTCAAACTATACTATAAGGCCACAGTCACCCAAACAGCATGGTATTGGTATAAAAATAGGCACATAGACCAATAGAACAGAATAGAGAACCCAGAAATAAACCCAAATACTTAAAGCCAACTGATCTTTGACAAAGCAAACAAAAACATAAAGTAGGGAAAGGACACCCTGTTAAACAAATGGTGCTGGGATAATTGGCTAGCCACATGTAGGAGAATGAAACTGAATCCTCATCTCTTACCTTACACAATAATCAACTAAGACCTGAAACTATAAAAATTCTAGAAGGTAACATTGGAAAAACCCTTCTAGACATTGGCTTAGGCAAGGATTTCCTGACCAAGAACTCAAAAGCAAACGCAATAAAAACAAAGAAAAATAGCTGGAACTTAATTAAACTAAAGAGCTTTTGCATGGCAAAAAAGTCAGCAGAGTAAACAGACAACCCACAGGGTAGGAGAAAATCTTCACAATCTATACATCTGACGAACAACTAACATCCAGAATCCACAATGAACTCAAACAAACCAACAAGAAAAAAACAATCCAATCAAAAAGTGGGCTAAGGACATGAACTGACAATTCTCAAAAGAAGATAAACAAATGGCTCTAAACATATGAAAAAATGCTCAACATCACTAATGATCAGGGAAATGCGAATCAAAACCACAATGCGATACCACCTTATTCCTGCAAGAATGGCCATAATCAAAAAACCAAAAAATAACAGATGCTGGCATGGATGCAGTGAACAGCGAACACTTCTACATGGCTGGTGGGAACGTAAACTAGTACAACCACTATGGAAAACTGGGTAGATTTTCCTTAAAGAACTAAAAGTAGAATACCATTTGATCCAGCAATCCCGCTACTGGGTATCTACCCAGAGGAAAAGAAGTCATTATATGAAAAAGATCCTTGGAGGGGTCCGTTCCGAGATGGCTGAATAGAAACAGCTCTGGTCAGTGGCTCCCAGTGTGATAGACACAGAAGACGGGTGATTTCTGCATTTCCAACTGAGGTACCTGGTTCATCTTACTGGGACTGGTCAGACAGTGGGTGCAGCCCACAGAGGGCAAGCCAAAGCAGGGTAGGGCATCGCCTCACCTGGGAAGTGCAAGGGGTCGGGGGAGTTCCCTAACTGTGACAGACTGTACCGGGAAAATCAGGACACTGTCCCCTAAACACTGCGCTTTTCCAACAGTCTTAGCAAACGGCACACCAGGAGATTATATCCTGTGCCTAGCTCAGCGGGGCCCACTCTCACGGAGCCTTGCTCACTGCTAGTTTGAGATCGAACTACCAGGTGGCAAGCCTGGCTGGGGGAGGGGCGTCTGCCATTGCTGAGGCTTGAGTTGGTAAACAAAGCCTCCAGGAAGCTTGAACTGGGAGGAGCCCACTGAAGCTCAAGGAGGTCCCCCTGCCTCTGAAGACTCCACCTCTAGGGGCAGGGCATAGCTGAACAAAAGGCAGAAGAAACTTCTGCAGACTGAAACGTCCCTGTCTGACAGCTCTGAAAAGAGCAGTGGTTCTCCCAGCACAGTGTTTGAGCTCTGAGAATGGACAGACTGCCTCAAGTGGGTCCCTGACTCCCATGTAGCCTAACTTGGAGACACCTCCTAGTAGGGGCCAACTGACACTTCATACAGCTGGGTGCCACTCTGAGACAAAGCTTCCAGAAGAAGGATCAGGCAGCAACACTTGCTGTTCTGCAGTATTTGCTGTTCTGCAGCCTCCGCTGGTGATACCCAGGCAAATTGGGTCTGGAGTGGACCTCCAGCAAACTCCAACAGACCTGCAGCTGAGGGACCTGACTGTTAGAAGGAAAACTAACAAACAGAAAGGAATAACATGAAACATCAACAAAAAGGACATCCACACCAAAACCCCATCTGTAGGTCACCATCATCAAAGACCAAAGGTAGATAAAACCACAAAGATGGGGAGAAACCAGAGCAGAAAAGGTGAAAATTCTAAAAACCAGAATGTCCCTTCTCCTCCAAAGGAACACAGCTCCTCGCCAGCAACAGAACAAAGCGGGACAGAGAATGATTTTGACAAGTTGGCAGAAGTAGACTTCAGAAAGTCGGTAATAACAAACTACTCCGAGCTAAAGGAAGATGTTTGAACCCATCGCAAGGAAGCTAAAAACATTGAAAAAGATTAGACGAATGTCTAACTAGAATAAACAGTGTAGAGAAGACCTTAAATGACCTGATGGAGCTGAAAACCATGGCACGAGAACTACGTGGCACATGCACAAGCTTCAGTAGCTAATTCGAACAAGTGGAAGAAAGGGTATCAGTGATTGAAGATCAAATTAATAAAATAAAGTGAGAAGAGAAGTTTAGAGAAAAAATAGTAAAAACAAAAGAACAAAGCTTCCAAGAAATATGGGTCTATGTGAAAAGACCAACTCTACGTTTGACTGGTGGACCTGAAAGTGACGGGGAGAATGGAACCAAGCTGGAAAACACTCTTCAGGATATTATCCAGGAGAACTTCCCCAACCTAGCAAGGCAGGCTAACATGCAAATTCAAGAAATACAGAGAACACCACAAAGATAGTCTTCAAGAAGAGCAACCCCAAGACACATAATTGTCAGATTCACCAAGATTGAAATGAAGGAAAAATCTTAAGGGCAGCCAGAGAGAAAGGTCAGGTTACCCACAACAGGAAGCCCATCAGACTAACAGCAGATCTCTCAGCAGAAACTCTACAAGCCAGAAGAGAGTGGGTCCAATATTTAACATTCTTAAATAAAAGAATTTTCAACCCAGAATTTCATATCCAGGCAAACTCAGCTTCATAAGTGAAGGAGAAATAAAATCCTTTACAGACAAGCAAATGCTGAGGGATTTTGTCACCACAAGGCCTGCCTTACAAGAGTGGTCCTGAAGGAAGTGCTAAACACAGAAAGGAACAACTGGTACCAGCCACTGCAAAAACATGCCAAATTGTAAAGACCATCGATGCTAGGAAGAAACTGCATCAACTAATGGGCAAAATAACTAGGTAACATCATAATGACAGGATCAAATTCATACATAACAATATTAACCTTAACTGTAAAGGGG
>NW_012102277.1:2047669-2049658 GCF_000951045.1 Mandrillus leucophaeus
CACCACAAGGCCTGCCTTACAAGAGTGGTCCTGAAGGAAGTGCTAAACACAGAAAGGAACAACTGGTACCAGCCACTGCAAAAACATGCCAAATTGTAAAGACCATCGATGCTAGGAAGAAACTGCATCAACTAATGGGCAAAATAACTAGGTAACATCATAATGACAGGATCAAATTCATACATAACAATATTAACCTTAACTGTAAAGGGGCTATATGCCCCAATTAAGAGACACAGACTGGCAAATTGGATAAAGAGTCAAGACCCATCAGGGTGCTATATTCACGATACCCATCTCACGTGCAGAGACACACATAGGCTCAAAATAAAGGGATGGAGGAAGATCTACCAAGCAAATGGAAAGCAAAAAAAAGCAAGGATTACAATACTAGTCTCGATAAAACAGATTTTAAACTAACGAAGATCAAAAGAGACAAAGAAGGCTATTATATAATGGTAAAGGGATCACTTCAACAAGAACTAACTATCCTAAATATATATGAACCCAATACAGGAGCACCCAGATTCATAAAGCAAGTCCTTAGAGACTTACAAAGAGACTTAGACTCCCATACAATAATAATGGGAGACTTTAACATCCCACTGTCAACATTAGACAGATCAACGAGAAAGAAAGTTAAGATATCCAGGAATTGAACTTAGCTCTGCACCAAGCAGACCTAATAGACAGCTAGAGAACTCTCCACCCAAAATCAACAGAATATACATTCTTCTCAGCACCACATCGCACTTACTCCAAAATCAACCACATAGTTGGAAGTAAAGCACTCCTTAGCAATTGTAAAAGAACAGAAATCACAACAAACTGTCTCTCAGACCACAGTGCGATCAAATTAGAACTCAGGATTAAGAAACTCACTAAAAACCACACAACTACATGGAAACTGAAAAACCTGCTCCTGAATGACTACCGGGTACATAACAAAATGAAGGCAGAAATAAAGATGTTCTTTGAAACCAATGAGAACAAACACACAACGTACCACAAACTCTGGGACACATTTAAAGCAGTGTGTAGAGGAAAATTTATAGCACTAAATGCCCACAAGAGAAAGCAGGAAAGATCTAAAATCAACACCCTGACATCACAATTAAAAGAAGTAGAGAAGCAAGAGCAAATAAATTCAAAGGCTAGCAGAAAGCAAGAAGTAACTAAGATCAGAGCAGAACAAAAAACCCTTCAAAAAATCAATGAATCCAGGAGCTGGTTTTTTGAAAAGATCAACAAAACTGATAGACTGCTGGCAAGACTAATAAAGAAGAAAAGAGAGAAGAATCAAATAGATGCAATAAAAAAATGATACAGGGGATATCACCACCGATCCCACAGAAATACAAACTACCATCAGAGAATACTATAAACACCTTTACGCAAATAAACTAGAAAATCTAGAAGAAATGGACAAATTCCTGGACACATACACTCTCCCAAGACTAAACCAGGAAGAAGCTGAATCACTGAATAGAGCAATAACAGACTCTGAAATTGAAGCAATAATTAATAGACTACCAATCAAAAAAAGTCCAGGACCAGATGGATTCACAGCCGAATTCTACTGGAGGTACAAAGAGGAACTGGTACCATTCCTTCTGAAACTATTCCTATCAATAAAAAAAAAGAGGGAATCCTCCCTAACTCATTTTATGAGGCCACCATCATCCTGATACCAAAGCCCGGCAGAGACGCAACAAAAAACGAGAATTTCAGACCAATATCCCTGATGAACATCGATGCAAAAATCCTCAATAAAATCCTGGCAAACTGAATCCAGCAGCACATCAAAAAGCTTATTCACCAAGATCAAGTTGGCTTTATCCCTGGGACGCAAGGCTGGTTCAACATATGCAAATCAATAAACGTAATCCATCATAGAAACAGAACCAAAGACAAAAACCACATGATTATCTCAATAGATGCAGAAAAGATCTTCAACAAAATTCAACAGCCCTTCATGCTAAAAACTCT
>NW_012102277.1:2051308-2154084 GCF_000951045.1 Mandrillus leucophaeus
CAATAGCAAAGACTTGGAACCAACCCAAATGTCCATCAATGATAGACTGGATTAAGAAAATGTGGCACATATACACCATGGAATACTATGCAGTCAATAAAAAGGATGAGTTCATGTCCTTTGTAGTGATATGGATGAAGCTGGAAACCATCATTCTGAGCAAACCATCACAAGGACAGAAAACCAAACACCACATGTTCTCACTCATAGGTGGGAACTGAACAATGAGAACACTTGGACACAGGGTGGGGAACATCACACAATGGGGCCTGTCATGGAGTGGGGGAATGGGGGAGGGATAGCGTTGGGAGAAGTGCCTAATGTAAATGACGAGTTGATGGGTGCAGCAAACCAACACAGCACATGTATACATATGTTAGAGGCCTGCACGTTGTGCACATGTACCCTAGAACGTAAAAGTATAATAATAAAAGAAAAAATAAAAGAAAAAGATACTTGCACACGCATGTTTATAGCAGCACAATTCACACTTGCAAAAATGTGGAACCAACTCAAATGCCCATCAATGAGTAGATAAAGAAACTGTGACATATATATACATATATGATAGAATACTACACAGCCATAAAAAGGAATGAATTAACACATTCGCAGTGACCTGGATGAGACTGAAGGCTATTATTCTAAGTGAAGTAACTCAGGAATGGAAAACCAAACATCGTATGTTCTCATTAATAAGTAGGAGCTAAGCTACGAGGATGCAAAGGCTTAAGAATGACACAATGGGCTTTGGGGACTCGGTGGGGAAAGGATGGGAAGGGAGTGTGGTGTATACTGCTCAGGTGCACAAACTGGGTGCAATGTATACTGCTCGGGTGATGGGTGCCCCAAATTCTCACAAATCACCTCTAAAGAACTTACTCATGTAACCAAACACCACCTGTTCCCTGATAACCTATGGAAATAAAAAAATTGAAAAAAAACAACAAAAGACAAAGAGCACTGGTAAAGATAACTATGTAATTATAAATGATATAAATGTATATTTCTTCTCCTTAAGTGATTTTAAAAGAAAAAGAAAAAAAAGTCCCTGTTTGTAGAGAATCCACACACTTAACTTTATGTTTCCTGTCACAGGAAAAACTCTAAGACCCTCACTCAGAGCTCTTTGCTTTTAACAGACATCTTGAATAAAACTAGTCACCTTGTTTCTCAACCACAGATTGGAAATAGAAAACCAAATGAGATTCATGGGATATCAGAAGCCAGCTCACTAACAGTGAAGTAAAAGATGAACAGATAAATGAACAGAAAGAAATAAAGAGGTACAAATTCTAAAAAGCAATCAGAGACATTTTTAAAAAGCATTGCAGTTTAGGTTATTTAATCTGGTAATTCTCAAACTTGTTGGTCTCAGGACCTTCTTGTACTTGTAAAACTTTCTGAGAACATTAAAGAGCTTTTTTAGTGTAAGTTTTATACATATACATATACATATAAAAAGTTATAAAACAAAGTGTTCATTAATTCATTCAAAACAGTAAACCCACACTAGTTATTAACATATATAACATACTTTTTATTTTTAAAAACTGTATTTTTCAAAAAAGAAAAATTTTAGTGAGAATAGTGCCATCATTTAATATCATGGTTGAATCTCTTTAATATCTAGCTCAACAGATGATAGCTAAATTCTCTTATCTACTTTTATATTCAGTCTGTTATGTTGCTTTGTTTAAGTATATGAAGAAAATTCAACTTTACAAAGATACATAGTTGGAAAGGGAAGAAGTATTTTAATAGCCTTTTCAGATAATTATTAATATTCTTTAATACCACACCAAAACTCAACAAGTGGTCATTTCTTAAAAATTAGTTGCAATGAACTATATTGCAATATACCTGAAACCATAACATAAAATTTTGTACACTAAATTAAAATCCATTAGGTCTTTTACCCATGGTGATTTGACATTTAGAATATATTGGTTCTCTGAGTTACGCAGATTTTCCAAATGCCAATACATTTCCTTGTAAAATATAAAAAAGTGATCATATTTTAACAAATATGATCACCACAAATTTCATCAGAAGAGTCTAGAAGCACTGGGAAGCTGTCAAGCTCACCACAGCAGCAAATATGTTTTACAAAGTTTCAACCTTCACTTACATTTTTATCATGAGTCACAAATAAATTAGTTGCTTTCCTTGAAGAAAAGGCTCACTTCATTCATTTTCAGGAAAATGTGTACCAACTGTCCTATTCTGAGTAGTCTCTGTGACTGTTACCCTTTCAAGTAAAAATGGTATTCCATGAAAAAAGCATGTAGTTCAGCTCACAACTCAAATAATGTAAGTGCTTTTCCTGAGACAAACATCATACTTCAGTAGGCATCACACAGAATATTTGTAAGATGCATACTTAAAGGTCAAGATTTAATAAAAGTAATAATGTTTACTGCATCATCAAGGACAAGATTAAATAAAACTTTTTTTTTAACTGCCAATGCATGGCAATAAAAATGCAATGACACTAGTAGACTTTGCTAACATCTTGATCCATGTTATGGCACCAGCAATTTTATGCATGATTGTTATTCACCATCAGCACAAATGCCAAAGCAGAAAAAAAGAAAAATCATAATAATTTTTTAAAAATTCCTAAGCAGACAACATCTTAGTATTATGATGCAGAGTTTTGACTCATAGACGCCCTGAAAGGGTTTTGGGAATTCAAGGGTCTAAAGACCACACTTTGTTCATCATTGATTTAACCTACTACATGGGTGATTATCCCTACGTCTTAATGAAACCTGAGAGAATTTTTCCATTCACTTTTAAAGTTTAAAACTGATTATTTCATCAAGAAAAGGCAAAACTGTATTCGTTAGATTCCACTTTTTAAAAAAAGATCAGTTAGTGTATATCTTAGAAATATTTCCTGCTAAAATGTTAATAAAACAATCCTTAGAACTTAACATTCAGTTGCCTGGCAATTATGCTTTATGTCAGTCATCTCATTTCCTGACCCATCTCATTTTCTGATAATTTTGCAAATACACATAGTATTTACATTTACATTTTCTGAGAAATGAAGATATTAAAATATGGCATAAGGGTTTTCAAAATAAAAAAAGACAAATTATCACCCACATTATGGATAACTGCTACCCTGCATGCCTCAATTCAAGACAGAATCAGGGGTTACGAGAGTCAGAGAGGCAGAGGTAAAGTACCTAGGCATATAAAAGCTCATATGAAATGACCAGTCAAACTGAGGCAACAATCTGAAGAGAACAGCTTTCTAACTGCAAAAACAGGCAAAGACATGAGTTGCAAGATTAGACCTTGAGAAGTCACAAAGAGTTTGGTTGGAAGGAGGTAGGGAGACACGGGCATAAGGCCAACTGCCCCCATCAATGTGTAGTCAGGTGCAAGGCTGTAGAGAATTTTACACAGAGAATCTGCATTAAATTTTCACTGAAAAAGTAAAATCAAGCCAGTGTAATAAGAGAGTAAATAATTTATTTCAAGGACAATGCACTGCATACAAACACACTGCATCCTCTCCACTCAGATACTAAATTTCAGTATTACCTTTTTTCTCTTCTTCCTCTTCTTCACAAAATTCTGCTAGAGAAAATGCTTCTTTGAGTTGCTCTAATTCAACTTTTAGAGTTTCTAATTCTTCTCCACTCAGAGAATTAAGGATAGATTTCACCTGAATGGATATAAGAATAAAATGTTACAGGAGTATGAAAGAAAAGAAAAACATTCACAGATAGGGAAGAGACTATATATAGATTATATTGAAGTCAAAATTACGAGCTGACCAGTCAGCACAAGTTATTCCTTAAGAACCTTAACACAAGAGGCTGGTTATGACAGAAAGGTAGGGAGACTCTGTACTTCTAAAAGTAATACCAGCCAGAAATTCCTGGAAATTATCAGTGTTTAACAACGGCTTAGAAATCACAGAAAAATGAGATAATCTTAAATCAATTAAAAGCTAACAGGTAACTGTACACAAATTGGCAGCTCAAGTCAACAGGTTTCTTGGCAGCCTAGGTCAAAAAAAGTAAAAACAAAACAAAACAAAAACCAAAGCGAAGAAAAAACAACAAATGTCCTATTAAGACCTCTTTGTTAATCTGCCTTTTTCGTCTAAATTTAAAGAAATAATACTTGACTAATTCTATTTCTAGCAATTAGTTCAGTCAAACATCAGTTTTTAAATTTATTTTGTGGTAGTATTTCCAACGCATCTCAAGCCGCTATCAAAAATACATTTCATCTTCCAAATGTACAAAGAGAAAAGAAACTATGCAGCATTCTTTTACTTGAAGACTTTTTCCAGTTGAGATTTTGGCTTGGAATTACCTTTATTTCACTTTCTCGGGAAAGCATCTCCAGAGCTTCTAGATGTGAAAGGCCTTGAAATTCATCAAAGAGTAACCCATAATGAGTTTTCTTTTCTGTTTCCATAGTAACCTCATTGGAGTTCCATATCTCTTCTTTCTCCTTCGCCTCTCGTAAAACCTAAAAAGAGATGGAGGCATTACACTGTAGCAAACAATGAGAGCTCAAGGATGAGTTCTGGGAATTGAAGGAAGCAAAGCTTAGACATATTACAGTACAGACGATTGCCCTTTCATTCTTGGCATTGCAATTCAAATCTGGTAGACTCAGGAGCTACAGAAAGAAAGATGATCACACATAATTTGAGACGGCATTTCACTGTGTCACCCAGGCTGGAGTGCAGTGGCACGTCTCTGCTCACTGCAACCTCTGCCTCCCAGGTTTAAGCTATTCTCGTGTTTCAGCCTCCCGAGTAGTTGGGATTATAGGCATATGCCACCATGCCCAGCTAATTTTTGTATTTTTAGAAGAGATGGGGTTTCATTATGTTGGCCAGGTTGATCTTGAACTCCTGACCTCAACTGATCCACCTGCCTCGGCCTCCCAAAGTGCTGGGATTACAGCTGTGAGCCACCGTGCCTGGTCACATAATTTGATCCTAGAAAGTGCAAATAACACCCAAGGAACCAGTCTCTCTGAAAGTGATTTAAACATTAAAAAGAAAAAAAAAAAAACCTGACAAGGTTTAGCATTTTGTACTGCACTGATGGGAGGATCCTGCAGAAAGGAAACAGGAGGAAAAAACAGCTGGGTATTTCTGTAAACAGTAGAGCTCTCACCAATCCCTGACCCCCCAAAAAACGCCTTAATAAAAATATTATTGAAAATTCTTGAAAAGAAAACACTAACAAGGTTCCAAGTAAACAAAGGCAAAAATACAGACCAAAACAGAAACAGGAAGTAAATAGGTAAAGATAATCAGTACCTGAGATAGTGTAGCATTTCGGTTCATCAGACCCTTGGTTCTTTTAAATCCAGGATCCCCTTCAGCTATCACATCCATTGTCTTTTTTCCAATGAATTCTAAGGCATCCAAACCCCCACTGATAACACTCTTTCCCTAGAAAATACACGAAACCTCATTACAACAATATTGAGAAAACATAATGATATGCATATTTTTATTATTATATAAAAATAGTGGCTAACAATACCAAGCATTGGCAAGAATGTAAGGCAAATAAAACAATCGCACACTGCTTATGGGAATGTAAATAGGTATAACTTCGTTGGAAAACTGTTTGTCAACATCTACTACAGCTGCATGACCCAGCAATTCCACTCATGGTTACATCCTAACAGAAATAAGTACAGAGGTTCATCAGAAGACATGTACAAAAATGTTCATAACAGCTGTTTGTAATAGCTACAAACTGAAAACTACCCCAATGCTCACCAACTATGAAATGAATAAATAAAACGTGACAAAGCTTCACAATGAAATACAACAAAGAAAATCAAATCTTCCACACAAACTCCACCATAGATACATTATACAAACATAATGTTGTGTGAAAGAAGTTAGCTACTATATGTGATTCCACTTATGTAAAGCTGAAATGCAGGTAAAATTAACCTATGATGGTAGAGGTCAGGATTATGGTTATCTTGGTGCAGGAGAGGGGAAGACACAGGAAACTGGGAGAGGACACAAGATGATGGGGGGATCTGCTGTACGGTAATACTGTTTCTTACTCTGGGTGCTTCACACTGAAAATTCAAACAATACTTATTGTTTCATTCTTCTGTATGTATATTTCAATAAAAAGTTAAAATTTAAAAAAATACTAGCTATCTATCCTCATGTAGCAAAGATATTTAGCTTCCTAGACAATCCTTTCACAAATCTTTTTAATCATATATAGTTTCGCAAATATCTGTCAAAAAGATCACATTTCCCCTTTGCCTAAAAGATGCAACTATGAGAAAAATATTTTTGTAAAGCAGACATTTTCTTAGGGCCACCAAATTAAGAATTCATAATACATATATTGCCTCTCTGTAACTCCTACTCCCTTATTGTTACTCCTTTATTTCCTACTTTCATCCTTATTGCTTTAATGAAAGTTTTCAAGTAGCATTCACTCCACCCATAAGATCAAAGTGACTGGTCTTCAGTGGCCTGGACTCCTTTAAAAGTAATCAGTCCACATGTATGTTCAAAGAAAAGAGAGAGAAAGATATGCAAATTTATTATAATTATGGAAAGGAACAGGCCACCTTGCACTTTTTTACTTACTGTGCTCTGAACAGCAGTAGAGATAGTTGAGAATACACCAAATGCCCCAGTCACTGGGGAGAAGTTTTCATTCTCTTTGGCATTTGTCTCTCCTACAAGAGGGAGGGGATGTGTAAACATGAAGCACAGGTCCCTTAACTCTTATGCTTTATTAGCATCTATGTGAATTTTTTAAAACTAGACCCTGCCTACTACACACAAGGCTTTAGCCCTTTTTATCATTTTAAACCATTTGCTTATTTTAAAATGAAAGCTAAGATAGGCAGTTTTCATTTTCATTTCACTTCAAAAATAAAATCCAGTTTTGTAAACAAACAGCTGATATATACAACAGACTACATGTTGTATGATTCCAATTATATAATCTTCAGGACAAAGTCAAACTATAAGGTCAGAAAACTATAAGATCAGTAATTGCTGAGAACTGACAGTAAGTGGAACAGAGTGACTACAAAAGGGCATGAGAGAACTTTTTTGGGGTAATAAAAATATTCTTATGTCTCAATTATCAATACAGATATAAGAAACATTCCATATATCTGTATTGATCATTCTATAAAGAATGTTTTCTATATCTGCATAATCACAGTGTACTATGATTACATAGTATAAACAGAAGTATATATACTGGTCAAAACATGTAAAACTGTACATCTAAAAAGAATAAATTTTACCGTGTGTAAATTATAACTCAATAAACCTGATTTTTAAAAATCCAGTCTATTTTAAATTTTGTCCTAGAAAATTATGATTAGTAGAAATCAAACAGACATACATTACAAAGATGGGTATATTTCAAAAAAAAAATCTATTAACTTTAGAAATTTCACATAGGAAAACAACCATTATACCAAATAATTTAAGTATTATTAAATACTCTATTATCGAGAGGACTTCCACTTCCAGCCATAATAGATTAACTGGTATTAGATACGCCCTCCTGCCACAACAACTGAAAAACTGGACAATATATAAGAAGCAACTGTCTTCAGACATAGGACCATAGGCAGTACAAGACTTTGGTTCACACAAGAAAAAAAAAAGTAAACTTTACAATTGGCTTGGCTTTCTGTATAGAGGAGCTTTCCAGGCCATGACAGAGGGAGGAGAAACCCAAGTAGGGCATGGCAACCAGTATGAGTGGAAGAAACGGAGACTGGAATCTGGGAATGCTGAAGCAATCAGAATTTGCAGGTCAGAAAACCACAGAGAAGGAAGCTACATAGCTAAAGAGTTCTAAGAATCCGCACAGGCATGCCCAAAGACAACTTTAGGTGTTTTTGCTTAAATACCGCACTGCTCAGGCACCGGGAGACTCCACGAGTCTGTACAAAGAACTACCACAGAGCTATAAGCTAAGCAATCCCCAGAGATCATGCTGAGAAACATCTGACTTCCAACCACCAAAGCAGAGACTTTATTAAACACCCGGGAATTAAGGTAGAGACTTCAGAAGAGTCAAGCCTTAGCAGTAAAGATAAATAGTACTTAGTTGGAGTAAAGGCCACTCTAGACTCACCCTAAACAAGCTTTATAAAAAGCCTTGGCCAGGCATGGCAGCTCACACCTGTAATCCCAGTACTTGGGAGGCCGAGGCAGGAGAATCACTTGAGGTCAGGAGTTTGAGACCAGCCTGGCCAACACGGCAAAACCTCACCTCTACTAAAAATACTAAAATTAGCCGGGCATGGTGGCGCATGCTTGCAATCCCAGCTACTTGGGAGGCTAAGGCAGGAGAAGAGCTTGAACCCAGGAGGCAGAGGTTGCAGTGAGCTGAGATGGTACCACTGCACTACAGCCTGGGCGACAGAGTAAGACTCTGTCTCAAAAAAAAAAGAAAAAGAAAAAAAAGCCTTAAAAGCATCAATTTAAGTTGCAAATACCTTAACTGCCCGCTGACAAAAGGAAAGCAGAAGATAGTACCCTTTAAAGGAAGACAACAAAATCCCTAACAGATGATCAGTGACTTCCATCAGTGGCCTATACTTATCTCAAAATTCTGAAAAGATACATGTTGACTATAAGACATATCCCTGGCAGAGGAATTAACCCCCTTCCTCGGGAACTTTAGAAGATAGAAGGGGTTTAGTATCAAAAGGCAGTCCATTGTAATTTTGAAAAGTTCTCCCTGTTAAACTCTTTATTAAACTAAAACTTAACTCCATATAACTTCCACTGAGTAGTACTAGTTACTAGTTCTCTCCCAATAAACCATGAATAATAAACCTAATCCTCTTCTCCATGCTATTCTTCAGAAAAAAGACCAGTATATTCTCCCAATCTCCCTTCTCCAGATTACCAGATTCAGTATCTCTTATAAGACTTTCTCTCATAAGACTTTAATTCTAGACATTTCACTATTGTGAAAGAAAATAAAATCTCAGGACCCCAAATTTACTATGCCAAAAGATAAAGTTAAGCTGAAAGCTCAGTTACACAAAAAACTGCCTTTCCTTTTGTTCCTAAGCAGAAAGGCCAGACAGAAGGCCAGATGTTTCCACAGGTAGCTACTCTACGTTTACTTTATCTCATGTAAACTGCCAATTTACTGAGCGTAAGACACATACATAATTTACCTCTGCTCTTTCCTTTTACACATAAAATGTGGATTCAGTGAACACTGACCAAAGATTCAAAAGAAGGCAACCACTTGCCCCTCTTATCTACCCTCCCCTTTCTTTTCTTCCTCTTTCCCCTACAGCCCACTCTTTCTCCTTTAAATATTGAAGTCCCCAGACCCTCTTCAAAAAGAGTATGGAAGACAGATTGTTTCTGTGGTTTGTGTTCCTTTTTCCCAGGTGTATCCTTCAAACTTCGCAAAATAAACCTCTAACTTGATTGAGACCTGTCTCAGATACTTTCTGATTTATACTATCTAGCTCACTCTTTTCAGGATTCACCCAGTTTTTCAAAGTCCTTCTTAAAACATGGCCCTCTGTGGTAGGTATCTTTCAGTGTCATGAAGATGCTGTTGTTAACATATTCAAAGCCACTTCTACCCCCTTTTTCCTTGCCTGCTAAATCCATATCCTGATCTTGAGGTTTCCGATAATGCCCACAACTCACTCTCTCAGCACCTCTTGCTGCTACATCAAGAACATGAGATCCTGTTCCAGGCAATGGCATTGGAGAAGAAATATGCTTGGGACTGCTGGAAAACATTTCCCCTCTTTAAAGAAAGAGAGATGCGTGAGGAGAAATGACACTTCCCATCTACTTCATTCCTGACTTTGAGCATGGTTGTTTTAGAACACTGTACTTGGAGCTGCAGTATTATCAGGCAACCATAAAGAAACTATACAGAAATCAACAGAGAATACTGTAGAGAAGCCAGCCCAAAACCTTGACATCATTGAGCCACTAAACTAACTCTGGAACAGCCTACTTCTAGACTCCTTAAGTAAGAAAAATACACTGACTTTCATTCACACATTCTGTTACTTGCAGCTAAAATAGTTTAACTGATGCAGGCATCACTAAGAACAGTGCCTTCAATTCACATACATAGTCCTTTGCAGCCATGTTTATACAATGTAACTTGTCTCCTAGCCATAAGCGATCCATGGACACATGACCCAAATTTAGACTGATCTAATTCTTTTACCTAGGAACTCAGAAGTGGAAATAACTGATGCCAGAATTCAATATAAAGCTGGGGCTGAGGAAAATAAACAGCAAAAGTCAGTCTGCTTCAAGAAAAAAACAGACAGATCAACAAAAAGAAACAAGAAAGACAATAAAGTCCATGAGAGATGAATACAAACAAGGCCTTGAAAAGATTCCTATTTTCTGGTCCCAGGCCCTCTAGATTTCTGGTTATAATTCTAGCCTTCATGGTTTGAGAGCAGGTTTCTGTCCGATCAAGGCCAGCCTCTAGAATTAAACTTAGTCTTCATAAAAATCTGAACACAAAAAGAATACACACCCAAAACAATACATTAAAATATTTTTCTTGTGTCACAACAGACTCAGATTCAGCTAACTCTTACTGGTCTCTCATTCAATTATGCCAAGCAAAATGCTAAGCAATTTTTATATTGTATATTCATGGCCTTATTTGTTAAATATTTACAACAATCACTTGAGATATAAAATATTCTATTTCAGATGTGGAAAGTGAAGCGAAGGGACACATAAGCGATTAAATGACATAGATGTCTAACTGGGAGCTAAAGATTCTAAATTGTTTCTCACTACAGTCCCATGATGCCCTGAGTATCAGATGTCCAATAAATACCTACTGAAAAATTAGTTCAACTGCTCCATTTCAATTCATAATTCTAGGTCTTTATGTTTCCATATACTGACCTGCTACATACTTGACTTCAGTTGAAATTTCACTGGGACTAGGGATTCCAAGGGAAGTCTCTGCCTTCTCGATGACATTTGAAATACCTTGTCCTAATGAGAAAAATGATAACTTTTTTTTGCTATTTGTCACCAAAACTGAAGAAACAAACCAAAATTCAAACTTGAAGATTTAAATCAAGTTGATTTAAATGATTTAAATTTAAATAAAATCATTTATGACCACAAGACATGTTATTTTGACAATATGTAACTAATCTTGGCACTATTTCCCTAAAAAAAAAAAACCAAAGAATAAGTTCACAGTAATCATTCCTAGACTTCAATATTCTAACGAGGAAATGCTACAAACTCTAGTGGCAGTATACATCAGCCCATCATTACTAATGCATCCTCAAACTATAAAGCCTTCGAGTAAACATGGAAGGAAAAAGATTTTTAACAAAGTCATATGCAACACAGATCCATATAAAATACACACATAAAAATAACTAAATGACTGATGATCTTACCTACTGTGGCTACCGTAGCCGAGGCTGAAGAGAGTATAGACTTGCCCCAGCTCCCCCAATAACCCCACCTGGTCTGGGGTACATCTTTGGAAACATTATCCTAATTTCCCAGTAGGCAGAAAAACAAAAGGCAAAGAAAAATGAAAAAAATTAGAGGAAAACGAGAATGTACGGACAAAGTATCTAATTATTAGCCAAAAGCATGGGTGAACAAATACATATTATTTAGCTAAAAAAATGTATTGCTTGACTGGCAGATATATGCTATCAGTATGTAAGCACCATGTAGCGAAAGCAATTACTCATAAAAACATCTATAGCATGGAAAAGACTATATTTTAGGTTGTACAGACAAAAAAATAAGAGCAATTCTAAATTGGTATTTATGCCAAATTTCTTTTAGCCCCAACACTTTTTAATCCTAGTATTTTCATAGATACCCTATTTTGTCTGTGGTCTGTGATACCTGAATAGGGAGAACTTTTGAAGTCTCAAGGTCACTGGAAGGTTTGGTCTCTGGTCTTTTCCGAGTGGAAACTACAGGTTCTGATTTACTCTCTGGCTTGGCACCTTGGTCAACAAACTCAGAATTCTTGGCTGGCTCACAGTTTCCATCTTCAAGGATGGGGGCTGCTTCAGTTAGCAGTGGAGTCTCAATATCATCTTTATCTGACATGATTAGAACATCACCTGGTAAAATTAAAGCCCCCCACCCAAAAAAAAAAAAAAACCTTTTATATAGGCTCCTTTGGTATAAAGTATTTGTTTAAACTTTTTAGTTTGAGATTATCATAGATTCACATACAAGTACAAGGAATAATGCAGAGATCCCACATACCTACATCCAGTTTCCCCCAACTGTAAAACTTACACAAATATAATATCACAACCAGGAAACTGATATCAATGCAATCCACTGATCTCATTCAGATTTCATCAGTTTTACATGCACTTATTTGTATTTAGTTCTATAAAATTTTATCACATGTAGAGCTTTGTGTGACTATCACAATCAAGATACAGAACAGTTCAATCACAAGGATTCCCCTGTGCTATCCTTTTTTAGCCATAACCACTTGCCACACTCCTTCCAACCCAAAGCAACTACTGATCGCTCTGATTGACAGGTGTTCTCCATCTCTATAATTTTGTCATTTCAAGATGTTATATAAATGAAATCATACAGCATGTTATCTATTGAGATTGACTTTTTTCACTCAGCATAAGCCCCTCAAGATCCATTTAAGTTGTGTGTATCAATATTCCTTCCTTTTTATTTCTGGGTAGTATTCCATAGTATAGATGTATCACAGTTTACCCATTTTTCCATTGAAGGATATCTGTATTGTTTCCAGTTTGGGACTATTTTAAATAAAACAGCCATGAAAGTTCATGTATAGGTTTTTGGGGGAACATAAGCTTTCATTTCTCTGGGGTAAATGACCAAGAGTACAATTGTTGAGTCATATGGTTAAGTTCATGTTTAGTTTTACAAGAAACTGCCATATGCTTTTCCAGACTAGCTACACCATTTTATATTTCCACTAGCAATGTATGAGTGATCAAGTTTTTCTGCATTCTTGCCAGCATTTGACACTGTCGCCATTTTTTAATTGAGTCACTCTGACGGCTATGTGGTGATATCTCATTGTGGATTTCAGTTGCATTTCTCTAAGACCTAATAAGGTTGAACATCTTTTCATGTGCTTATACGCCATCTGTATATCCTTGTCACTGAAATATCTTTGTATCTTTTGCCCATTTTCTAATGAGTTTTTTTTTTTTTACTGTTTAAGTTTTGAGAGCTCTTCATATATTCTGTATATGTGGTTTACAAATATTTTTTTTCCAGTCTGTAGCTTATCTTTTAATTGTCTTCATAGGGCCTTTCGGAGCAAGTCTTTAATTTTAATGAGGTATAATTTACCAATTTTTCCTTTTATTGATTGTCCTTAAAAATCTTTTTAGTTATTAATCATTCCTATCTCAATTTTTCCAGGACATTATGAAATTTAAGCCATCAGATAGGATTTATGTCAGATCAACTTCTGAATACCAATGTTACTCAATTCAATTCCTTCCAGATGTAGAGCTCTTTGGCAATTAAAGCCAACATACTATTAGTGTTTCTACAAAGAACAGACACTAGTTTCCAGGATAACTAAGGATTATCAGGGTAGAAAATCAATACATCTCACACATATGTACACACACGCCATAGGTATGTACTGATATATACTAAGTGCAGAATTAGACCCAACCCATGCCATCAAAATGTTTCTAATGTATTAGAAAAGAAACGCATATTAAAACTAAGGCAGACTGGATGCAGCACTATAACTGAGGTGCTGCATTCAGTCAACACACAAAATGCTGAAACATCCCTGCCAGACTATCCAACACACAAAATGCTGAAAAAGACAGAACTCCATTAGAATCAGACAACGTAATTCATGAACAAAGTACCTGAAATAAGTCTAGAGCAATGGTCACAAACTGGGAATTCGAGTGCCAAATCCAGCCCTCAGATGTTTTTATTTGGCCTGCACGGTATTTAAACTTTGCAAAAACTAGTTGCCAACATTTAAAAATCAGACCTCATATAAAAATACAGGCTTCCAACTTCTCACTTGTAAAATTGAAAGATCTAGCAACACAGGGCCCACATTCAACTTTCTAATAACCAGCTTGTGCCAAATAGCTGCTGGGCCCTTTTAGCTGGGGCAGTTGCTCTCCAGCTCCCTATAACCTCCCATGCAAATCCACTTCACTCAAATTATGCTATTATGTTACCTGATTAACCTCTGTAGGCATCTGAATTGGCAACACCTGCCTTAAAAGAAGCATACGATTTTGACAGATGATGATGCCAATGACAGGATTCAAGGATATGGAAACAACATGTGGGTACAGCCAAAGGCCTGAGGTCTGACAGTATAGAATATGGACAGTTACAGTAGGGAGTAGTTACCATGGCAGGGAGAAGAACAATAGGAAGGCAAGAAGCTAGAGAAGTAGACTAAGATAACACTATGGAGTTCAGAATATATGGGTATATAATATAAACACATTATACATTTCCAAAACACACAGAGAAAAAATCCAGATACAACTACTCACTGACATACAAACCAACTTAGAAGTAGCCATTCATTCACTTGCAAACATTTTTTGCGTACCTACTACGTACCAAGTAGTACCACAGTACCTGTGGAAATAGAGAACTAATGTAGCCATTTACTCCAAGGGCCTAATAGAGTAAAGATGAGACAGTTTTTGCACAAAGTTCAACTAATGTTCTGTGTATATGAATAAATGTTTCCTATCTTTTCCTTATGCTCTCTCCAGGTTGCAACACATCATTATCATCATCATAAATAAATACAGTATACTATATGTAGAATATATAATATACATATTACATAAATTTATATAATTCCATGAAAGACTGGAAGGACATACTCCAAAATATATTTTTAAAGACAGGGTCTTGCTATGTTGGTCAGGTTGGTCTTGAACCCTAGGCCTGGCCTCAAGCAATCCTCCCCTGCCTCAGCCTCCCAAAGTGCTAAAATTACACAAGTGAGCCACCATGCCCGGCCAAAACAGTCCCTTTACTAAAATATTAAACACTGGTTATTTCTATTCTTTCATTTGTGCCCGATACTTGAGCTAAGCCAGAAGAGAATTTTTTACGGTGATGGCTGTTTATTTTATCATTACTATCGTTATTAGAATGACTGTACCATCTCTGTTCTCAACTCATTCATAATCTAGGAGAAAGGTAAAACAATAAAAAGGAATAAACACCAAGTACGTGGAACTGCACTATTCAGTGTTTTGTAAGTCTTCCAGGTATTGTGTAGTAAGCGTGTAGAAATAATTGTAGTTTCTTCTCCAGTTATTTTCCCAATTGGAGGAGAAAGACTACAATAACTGGAACACTAAAAATTAAATGGCTGAGCCATATCTTTAAGAACTAAAAACGCATACGCTTACACACACACACACATATATACACATATATATATTATATACACTCCCCCCGCCCCATTTACCAAAACGGAGAGCAGTACAGCTTAGTAGCTAAAAGCACGGGCTCTGGAGTTAACTTTCTTCCTGTCCTGCAGCGATTGTGGGGAAGTCAAGTCACCTGTCTGCCTCTCCGTTTCCTCATCCGTCAAATGGGGTTCTGGGTCCCTATAAAGATTCAGTGACGCGATATGTGAGGGGCTTAGAACAGCGAACGGCACGTAACCGCCCACAGGTTGACAGCTGCCATTAGTTGGTGTGGTGGTGGTTTGTATCCTTATTATCGTTATTAATACGGCTGTCTCTAGATGAGCAAACATGCGCTCTCACTTCTTCCCACATCCAAGAATGGGTCCCAAACGAGAGATTCAGTGTAAACGTGTAAACGTCCGCTCCCAACTAAGTTCTCAGGCGCTGACAACAATAATTCCCTCACACAAACGTAGCGCTTCAATCACTAAAGCGCTTTCACAGCCCTCGACCCTGCCGCGAGATGTAAGCCGCCCACCGTCAGGTCACCGCCTCCCTAACGACTTCGGCTGCCCGGGCCCGGCCCCTAAACCTCGCACCCCTACTGCCTCGTCCAGGAAGTTCCGCACCTATCCGGCCGCCACCCTCAGAACAGCCACCGCAGCCGACTCGACGTTCCTACTGCCCCGGAAGTGCTCCTTCAGCGCAGAGGCGGGCCGGGCTGTCCGAGAAAACTTCCGGGTTAAGCTGCCGCTGGGGCCGGAAGGAGCTGGACGGCGGTCGGGTAAGTGACTGCTTGGTTGGGGTCGCTGTGAGGGAGCTGCTAGGAGCGCCGAGGCGTGGATTGTAGCCTGTGGCTTGGGGTCAGGAGTGCAGGAGGTGAAAATGTCTGCCATCCTTTTGAAAGTCTGGCCTGGGTACGGGATTTCGGTCATCGAACACTTACTGAGAGCCAAATACCTGCCAGGCACTGCGCTGGGCTCCAGAGATACATCAGTCAACGAACGGAAGGGCCCTGCTCTCAAGCAGTGCGAGAAGCAGATTATAAACAAGTCAACAAACAGGATTATCTAAGGTGGTAGTAAGTGCTGTAAAGAAATTTAGACTGGATAATGTGATGGAACGAACTGGGAGAGTAATAAGCCGTAAGAAAATCTGGAATAGAGCATTCCGAGCAGAGAGAATAGCGCGTGCAAAGGCCATATAGTGGGAACAAACTTAGCAAAGTCAAGGAAAAGACAAAGGTCACTGGCTAGAGCAAAAGGAGCAAGATGAGAATGGAGAGAGATGAGGCCAGGGACTTGAGCCCAAATCTTGTAAGGCTGATGAGCAAGGATAAAGAGTTTGATTTTTATTTGGAACCCAGTGGAAAACCATCGAAGGTTTCTAAGCAGATGAGTGACGTGATCTGATTTATGACTTTAAGATTACTCCTGGGCCCTCATCAGAAAGATGCAGCTCCTCTGTTGCCCTGGAGCAGTGAAAATGCTTGAAATCCAGACTGACGGAGCTAGGAAGATATTAAAATCAATCTTATTGTACAGATAGGAAAAATTGAATCCCAGAGAGGTGAAGGGACTTAGCCTTTTAAGAACTCATGTTTTCCAACTCCATTTAATGCCCTCGGAATTATCATCTTAATTCCCAGATAAGAGTAATTGTCACTACTAAAACTCTTCAGATGTTTTCCTTTGCTTTTGACAGTTCTCTAAATTTAGGTTCATCTGTATCACCTGGAAGCTAGTTAGAAGTCCAAAAACCAAAACAAAAAAACCTGTTTAAATATAAAATGGATCATTTCCTCTGATTCTCTCTTGTAATGGAAAATGGATAGGATTTGGGGCCAAAATATGGAATCTTGAGAAGCCACTTATCTTTTAAATGCTGCTGATAATTATAGCAGCAGTTCTTAAACTTTTTGATCTTAGAATGTCTTTATACTTTTAAAATTTATTGATAACTTCAAAGGGTTTTTGTTTATATATAATAGCTATCAATATTTACTATTTTAGAAAACAGCTTTCAAAAATTATTCATTTTAAAATAAACTCATGTTAACATGAATATATAACAATATATAGTTATACATATGTGTATATATGTTTTATATATATATAAATATATAACAAAAATATAAAGGATATTTTCCAAAATAAAAAACTATTGAGAATGGCATTGTTTTACATTTTTACAAATCTCTTTAATGTATGGCTGAATAAAAGACAGCTAGATTTTCGTAACTTCTACTTTCATTCTCTTAACAATATCAATCATCATGTAACCTCTAGAAACTTACACCATATTGTGTGAGAATGTAAATGAAAAAGCAATATGTCCTAATATTATGTAAATTGTTTTGAAAAAGTCTCAGGGACACCCAGGAGTTCCTGCACCACACTTTTAAGAATTACACTGAATTACAGTGATTGTCATGCCAGTAAAAGAAATATGAGTTTGATTTGTACATCAATAAACCTTTATGCACATTAAAAATGCAGATGCCCAGGCATCCCCTAGAGATCCCAATTCAATAAGTCTGTGGTGTCAAGAAATCTGCATCTTTAACAAGCACCACAGATTAATTTGATATAAATGGTCTAAAAATTACAGAGTGAGAAAACCAGTCAAATGATTCTGTACAGTGTTCTGCCTACTAAAACTCAAGATAGGTGTCTTTCCTTATCTTCATCTCTTTCCATCAATGGTTTCCAGAGTCTGAAGCTCTGGAAAGTTAATAAGTTTGTAGCAGACACCTTTCAGACTACCAAGTTGATGAATGTCTGAAGTCAAAATTTTGAGCACTTGCCACAGGCAGTGGCCCTGTGCTAAGGACAGAAGGTTTTTAGACTCTGTCGTTCATAAGCTTACAGTCTTTTGAACGGATAACTAACTGCTAAGAGGAAAACTGGTAAGGCTTACAATAGCGTACTCTCAATGTGCTACAGGACTGACAGAGGAAAAAAAGAAAAACTCATCTGACAAGAGGGTGGGTGTGAGAGGGCTTCCTGAATAAGATGAAATTAGAGTTGAATATTATATTATAGAGAGGGTACAGTTTCCCCCAGAAAGATATTGATGGGAAGGGGCAGAAAGATTTGTTGTTGTTGTTGTTGTTGTTGTTGTTGTTGTTGTTGAGACGGAGTCTCTCTCAGTCGCCCAGGCTGCAGTGTGGTGGCATGATCTCGGCTCACTGCAAGCTCCGCCTCCCGGGTTCACGCCATTCTCCTGCCTCAGCCTCCCAAGTAGCTGGGACTACAGGCGCCCGCCACCACGCCCAGCTAATTTTTTGCATTTTTAGTAGAGACGGGATTTCACCGTGTTAGCCAGGATGGTCTCGATCTCCTGACCTCATGATCCGCCTGCCTCTGCCTCCCAAAGTGCTGGGATTACAGGCGTGAGCCACCGTGCCCGGCCATGAGCAGAAAGATTTTTAAGCAAAAGGAACAACTAAAACCAGAACTTTAAGGTGAAAAGTTATTTAGAGAGAATAGAGTAAAACAAGCATAGTTTAGGCTTTGAGCCATGGGAGGAAAGCTGGATAGATTATAGGATTTAAGCAAATAAACGAATGATAATGATAATCAGCCTGTAGGTGAGGAAACTAAGACCACTGGAGCACATCATAGCTAATTTGTGATAGAGGTACAACTAAAGACCAGACTTAATGTTTAAATCCATTCATTCCTCCTGCAAGCAGTTATTGTACATAGAGGCACCGCTGCGCTTCTCATGACTTTCTGTTCTGCTGCCTGAATCTATTCTTGGAGAATTATAATGCCAGATTGGAATTTTAAGCTTATCTCATGGGCAGTGACAAATCACCAATAGATTGTAAAATTATCCTGAATTGCTCAGATTTGTGTTTAGGACCAATTCTGAATGCCACAGTGTTTGGATGGATCATAGAGGTAAGAGTGGAGTTAAGGAGATCCATTCTGAAATTAAAGGGATAGTGTGGTATACCCAGGTGAGATAAAAGGGTATGATATAGGAGAGGGACAATAGGACTTATCTGAAAAATATGTAGGAGGTGGAATAATAGCAATAGCATATATTTATAATTTACCCACATTAGTTCATCTTATCCTCACAACTACCTTATGAGACAGTTACTGTTAATATTATTTTATTTAATAAGTGTGAAAACTAAGGCCTTGCAAGCCTGTGGCTTCACCCAGGGGTAGGATCAGCCACCTTAACTCTGGAGCCCATTCTCCTAACCACTGAGCCATGATTGTCTTACAATTTTGATACTGCAAAACTGGAAGAATTGTCTGGCTATTATCTAAGCTGTTCATAAGCTGAACAAGTAGATCTGAGGGTAAGAGGAGTTTTGTCTTAATTAGACTAAGTTTCAAATAGTGAAAGATGTTTCAGACTATAGAGGGGGGAAAATGGCCTGGGAAGCTCATAAATCTAAGCCTGTTTCATTGATGTTTTTGTCATTTGCATCCTGTAGCTATTCAGCAAGTACCTATGGCAAAAAGGATGTAAGTTATGGGTATAACTGAAATAATCCTGGGTTTAAAGCAAAGCTCTGATAAATACGGAAGATGTTTCTCCGGGTGCCAGAAGGTATGTTGAAGTTTGAGCTCAGACTGACCAAATGCTAGTTATGAGGTATGTGATGGCTCCAAGATACTACTAGAAATATAAAGGCTATTTTAATTAGAAACTTTTAAGTAAGTGGCCCTCAAAGTAGTGATTACTGTTTGAATATCACTAACCTTTGTTATGTTACAGATCCCTATAATAATGCTTGCATCTAGGCAGAACAACTTTGTGTTTGTTCTTTGCAAAGGATAGGGTAGTGCTAACAATCTGCTCTTCATTTGTGTTTTCTCCTCTTTGCCAATTCAGAATGCTGCTTTGTCAATTTGTGTGCCTGGTATAGGAACTGGTCCATTTTCCAAGTGTGACAGTGCAGGCAAAGAGTGGATGAGCTGTAAATGCAGCCTAGAACACATTTGATTATAGACAATGAAGTACTAATATCCCAGTATAATTGGAGGTTAAAAAAAAATACCACCTGGGCATCAATGTGTTTCCCTGCTTTGCATTTTCTCAGAACTATTTCTGCAAACATCAGTTTCCTCAGCCAACTTAATATTGAGTCACCAGAGCGGAAATCAGCCATATTACTTCCTTATTTATGTTGAAAATTGGAACAGAATGGAAATATTTCTTCCCTCAGAAGTTGGCAGGAACAGCAACAAGACAATCTGTTAGGGGCGACAGCTATGGGCTCTTCTCTTTCTCTTTCTAAAATATAGTTGCTATTCTACATGGTTTTCTGGGGTAAAACCATCTACATTTCTAATTCTTTATGATCCTAGCAAAGCTTACGTTCTGTATACCTAAAAGATGAAAAAGGAGTTGGATTAAACTTGAGTCTTACACTTAACTATTACATTTTTATTTATTAATGCTGAAGAAAGGTAATATAGGCTGGGTGTGGTGGCTCACGCCTGTAATCCCAGCACTTTGGGAGGCCGAGGCAGGCAGATCACCTGAGGTTGGGAGTTCAAGACCAGCCTGACCAACATGGAGAAACCCCGTCTCTACTAAAAATACAAAAAATTAGCCAAGCATGGTGATGCATGCCTGTAATCCTAGCTACTCAGGAGGCTGAGGCAGGAGAATTGCTTGAACCCAGGAGGCAGAGGTTGCAGTGAGCCGAGATCTCACCCTTGCACTCCAGCCTGGGCAACAAGACCGAAACTCCGTCTCAAAAAAAAAAAAAGGAAAGAAAGGTAATAAAAAATTTTACCAAGTAACTTCATCCACAAACATCGTATAGCCCTTTTTAACTGATAACAAGAAGGTGACACTTTGGTTTTCCTTTTTGAAATCTACTCTTGGGTTTCAGATGTCAGCTGCTGCATTAAAAATAGCAGGCATGATATATATATCAATTTTTTTTTTTCCAAATACAAATGCATGTACTCTTGTGTCTCCCATGGCATCTAATATACCTGCCTTAATGACCTCAGCCCACTTAACTGATTTGGTGAACAATTCTACATCTGGGGATCTATATATGAGGAAAAATTAAAGGATTGGAAATGAAAGTAAAATAACTGTAGTATAAAGTATCATATGTTCAAAGCATGCAGGCCTAATGTTATTATAGGAAGTCCCAAATATGTAAGTGAATTGCATTCCTAAAACTTAAAATTTGTCTTTTCTCTGTTGCATTCACAGCATAGTTACATTTCAGTCACATCGTCTTAGATATAGTTAGTTGTTTCTGTGCTGTCTTTCAAGCTGGTTTGTAAATTCTTGAGGGTCTAGGACAGTGTCCTAATTCTCCTTAGCAACTCTTGCACCACCTACTCTACTTCATCTTCCATGATGGGTCCTTGACCTAGTTGAACTGTTGTTTTAAAGTAATTAGTCTAGAATGAGCAGAATGGTCATAGTCAATGCAGTTTGTGTTGCAAGAAGCAGAAACCCATTCAAGCTGACTTAGCAAAAAGGAGACTTAGTGTGAGGAAATAATAGTACCCTGATACCAAGGATGATTTGTTCTTCCCTCGCTGTTTTCTCTGCTTTGTCACCTTCTTGGACACGTATCTTTGCCAGTGTTTTCTCTCAGAGCTGCTGAACAGCCTGTTACCTGCAAATGGGTTATATCTGTTAGTCTCTCAAATCAGAAGTCCTCTGTGTTCAGGATGTACATGGTATGAGTGAAGTGCCCAGTATTAACTGGATGTGTAAGGCTATTGTGCAACCTCTTTCTCTTGTGACTCAAAATCAGTGTACCAGGTTACTTCTGCCATGTTTGGCCTAAGAGCAGTTTAAGGGAGTTTATAGTGTTTTCCTAAATCCTGTCTGGTAGGTTTCTGTAAACTTCTAGTAGAGGCAAATGGCTGTGTCTGTACAACATAGGAACCGCAAATCTTGGCCACATGGGCAGTTTGCTTGCCACACTCCACTGTGTAAGGAAGAGAATAGAGATCTATGATGAAGATTGCCTGGCAGCCACAGATACAGGTCAATCACTTTTTGTGAACTTAATCTTTTTTCTCCTGCCTTACCATTTCCCCATTTATTACGTTGTTTGCACATTCATCTTCACTTTTGTGGTTTTAATTTTGAGTAAAATTTAATAAAGGTGTTTCTTTTTTAAGAGTCATAGGAGAGCCAGGAAGTAGAATTCTATCAGGCACCAAAGCAGCATGTTTGAGTCTCTCTCTTTCCCCTGCTTCTCTTCCTGTCTTCCCACTCTCTCCCTTCCCTATCCCTCTTGTCCTTTCTCACAGCTTCTCCTTGTATGTGGTCCAAACCTGCCTGCCTCAGCCCCCACATGCCTTCTTTTCCTCAAATGACCCTGACCCACAAGGGTCTCAATTCCAAGTTCCAAGAACAAAGATTCTATTAGCTTACTTTGCCAATGGATTGTCTTCCTTCTAGGCCCAAGAAGATAGGGATAGGGCTCAAAGAGGGGAGCCGTGGGGTAAGTAGATCACAACAAAGCTTCTCTACCACAAAGTGAGGACACATACAATGTCATATCATGGTTGGTATCCAAGCTCAGTTTACAATGCCTGTATGCTCCATAATATTGCAAAATATTTGCATTGAGAAAAAGAAAAATGTGAAATTTTAAGTTTAAGATTAAAATTGCATAATGGTGTCCCCTTCCCCCAACCCCCAAGATTTTTAAATGGTTGCATGGTATTCTGAGTGTTTTATAATGATGTAACTATCAAATGTAAATTTTAGTACAATATCTGAAAGAACCATGAACAATAATAATAGAGCTTATTCAGTGATTACCATTGTCAGACTCTGTGTTTTATATGTACTACCTCATTCAGACTTTGCAATAATCCTGTGAGAATAGATTCTGTTATTTTGCCTATTTTAAAGATGAGGGGCTGAGGCAGGGAGATTAAGTCATTTATAAAAGTTGCAAGGCTGGTTAGTCAGAGATAGTATTTGAATCCTATACTCTGAACCTCTCTGCTACTCAGCTTTTATTAGAGACCTTCAATTATGCTGATCCAGAGTAATCTAAATCTAGAATGTAATGTGAGTGATTATATCTCTCGTTGGAAATATTCAAACAGCCTGAAGCACCATTCTGCAGGTCAGTTGTAGAGGACATTGAGGAACTGTATTAGTGGCCCTTAGATGCAGTACATGAATCCAACACCTCAAAAACACCCAAGGAGCCAATTAAAAGTCATAAATTCCAAGGCGCAAACGCAGAGTTTCTTACTCGTTCTGGGGTGGGACCTGGGAATTCATGTTTTTAAAAAGCTTCTGGCAATTGTGACACTCAACCTGGTTTGGAAACTGCACGTGCTGATCTTTTATTCCTACCATTATTCTCTAGGACAAGATGGTAAATGAAGATATCAGATTGGGAGTCAGAAGAATGCCTTTAATTAGGTGCTTTTAAGGTCTTTCAAGATTGTTAGCATTGACTGTTTTTGTTTCAGAGAATTTATAATAGGTAACTGTATGTCAGTTTGAACAATTATAATCCCTGTTGCATAGCATTATTCAGTTTATAAAGATCTGTCACATACTGAATCAAATTTAAACTAATCTCCATCAATATTTATTGAGCATGTGCTAGTTATGACGTATAGCAATAAAAAATATAGGCCTTGTTCTTAAGGGGTAGGTGAGATGGGATAGACTGCCTGGCAGTGCAGAGCAGCATATACCAGCACCAGATGAGTAGGGTAGGTGGGGAGGGCCCTGAGGTGAAGGAGAAGCCATCCTTTATACAGCTATACTCTGAATTTATGTAGGAGGAATAGCTAAGGCCTTGATAGGAGGTTCAGGAAGTTTGTGGGAAGGCAGAATTCCATGTGGCAGTTATGCTTTGCCAAGCCTTGTGTTGGTGAGGACACTGATTGCCCTGCAGCCCTCGCCTGTGACAGCTGTTCATTCTGCTGAAGTTCCTGAATATCAGAGCAGGATGACCGAGTCCATTTCCTTTCTTTCCAGTTTCTTCTACACTAGCTACTTTGATCCTGGGGGGATGTGACCATACCCCCAGGTGATCTGCCCACGTTTGAGCCTCTCAGTTCTTTGACCTCTTCATCATGGACAAATATCTCCCTCACTCACTTCAGCCACTGCAGCTTCCGGAGTCCATCTCCAGTTTCACCATTGGCCCAGTTAGTTCCCCTCCAGAATCAGGAATCAGATGCAGCATTTTTGGCCACTGCCTCTCTTTACCACAATTTTTTAGCTCTTTTTCGTGAACAACTCCTGACCAGTGACCCCTCTCCTTTTTCCCTGTCCCTTGGCCCTCTACCTTGAGTGCTTTCCTTCCAATTTTTATTCCTCTTTATTCTTCAGGTCCTGCACCTGAAGAATAGGTGCTGTACACCTCACTTCTCAGAGGCTTTCCATGATGAGATTAACTCCCCAGGTCAGGTCCTCCTGTAGCATCTGTATTTTCCCTTGGGTAACATTGAGTATATTTTGTATATATGTAGTTAGTGTCCATCGTCTGCCAGACTGAGCTTCATGGAGGACGAGACTGTCTGTGGGGCAGTAGGTAGGCACATGGTAGGTGCTCAGTAGATACTGTTGAATATATGAAAATGTATCCCGCCAATCTAAAACTCAGTGGTGAGGAAGAGTAGAAAGGAAGGAGATGGCAGGATAAGAAACGAAGTGGCATTAAAATAAACTGGAGTTGTGGGGGGCTTTTGGTTTTGGTTTTGGTTTTGGTTTTACTACAGAGAGAGCAAGCCTCCAGCTCAGAGCCTTAAGCAGGGAGTAGTACCTCTGGAAGCTAATAACACTTCTTTGTTTTCATTATGTTTATGTGTACGGTTACTTTTGTCCACAGAACCAATATGGAATTTCCTTTTTAAATAAATGTGAAAGTAAAAATAAAATGAGTAGATTTAAAAGAAAAGCAGAAATGATGATAATTTGGTTCATGGATATAGTAGAAACAAAAACAAAAATGACAGGAGAAGGAATGAATGAAGTTTGGAAAATGCTGCCATGGATGAAGCCATAGAAACTCCTAATCAAAGTTCTGGGGAAAGTTTGGAGCATTTTTGCAGCACACTCATAGCCTATCACCATTGAGAACCACTGATCTAGAATAAAGTACAGAATTATGTCCTCCAGTTGCTGTATATCTTGTAGTGAAAAAGAACTTGGAAACTTACATGTCAAGCCCCTAGCACAGTGGTTGGCTTATGGCAGTCATTCAATAAATGTTATTTCCATTGTTTCTACCCATCACCCTCTCCTATAAAAGAGACCGTATTCTAAGCTAGATTCTCCTGCTAACTTGTAGCATATCATAAGAAGCAAATCACTATGCACTGAATCAATTAGATTATATTACTTCCAAAATCCCCTCTCTGCCTAAGTCTTTGTTTCCTTTAGTGTCCTTTTAGTGCAGCTTTAGAAGGAAATGGAAATAAACACATTTAGTATGTCATGTATAGCCAAAGTCTGAAGTTTTTTTATTTTACTCTATATACTCCATCCTTAAATTTTAAAGATTTAGAAACGTATTTGTCACCATTCAACCATCCTTTCAAGGGCTAATGAAAATTAAATGACATTTGCACCATACTGTAATTTGACTTTGCAATGTTTAATGGCAAAATACAGTGATTCATTGCTTTTTATGTTCTGTGATCAAGCAGCCTTCATATAAGTATAAAGGAGAGTAAATGTCATTTCCAAAACTAATTATCTTGGGGCTTTATAAGACATGAAGCTAGGCATTTCATCCCATATTTTATAGAAATAAAAGTTGAAATTTTTCTTTGAGAGTCGGTGGCTTAAAGGGGGCATCAGATTACCAGGAAGGTGATCATAAATACATAGACTTTTGGAGTAGGATGTTATTTTGCCTTTTATTCATGATATTTTGTTCTTCTTTTAAATTTGTCTAACAATCTGTCCCTGTAGTTTTATATTTGCATTTCTACTAACTAGAAACTTAAGATGTCAATTCCTCCCTTAGCTAGTTTACAGAGTTTGAGCTAGAAATTTTTACAAACTATTAAATACACTGTATTTTGTCTCTTGGTATTGGAGAAACTATTAAAAGAAAATTCTGTTGTCTAACATTCTTGTCCATGAAGGAGGTTCCATAGCTTTAGAAGTCAATAATTCTATTTATGTGTATGCAGTAAATGCAATTTTCTTTCCCATATTAAAACAACCCACCTCAAGTGTCCCTGCATTATTTATATGTAACATATCTTTATACTTGAATTACTCAAATTTTGAGCTCCATGGTTGTGGTTATGATATGTCAGTTGATTTACATTATTGATATAACAACAGATGGTAATGGTGCAGGTTGAAATAAAAGATCATTAAGATAAATATTTTAACCTTCATTGGCTCCCTGTTGCATAAAATTTGTCAGAATGAAATAGAATCATGGCATTTCAGAACTGGAAGAGTCCTTAGAGATTATCTCATCCAGTCCCTTATTTGACAGATGAGAAAACAGAAGCCCAGTGAGAATGCTGCTTGCCAAGGTCGTACAGCTAGTTAGTAGCAAAGTTAGAACCAAAATCTAGGTCTGCTACCCAATTCATTGCTTTTTCTGCTGTCTCTGTGTGAGATTTTTAGGTCCTATTCCATCTAATTACTCTCCAATGTCAGCACCAATTATTCTAATTCACATCTATTCGTATCTGGAACATACAGAGTTTCACCCCATTATGAATCTCAGTTGGTTAAACTTTGTATCTGGCTTTCTTTTAGGTTGTTCTCCACTCACATCTTTTAATCTTGAAGACTAGAAAATATAACTGGATCTACCATTTGTTTGGAAAATTTCTCTACCAAGCAATAAATTACCCGCTGTGCTGTTGTAGTGTAGAAGTTTTTGAGTTCTCCAAATCTAAACAAGATTTTCTTCCATTTTCCCATGAAGCTACATTGTTGCTTATTCACTTTAGTGGCAAGTATTATTGTGCCAGCTGCTTTTGTTTTGGAAGATGTGGACTTCAACCAAATGGTTTCACTGGAAGCAAATCGTAGTTCTTACAATGCATCCTTTCCCTCAAGCTTTGAACTCTCAGCAAGTTCCCACTCGGATGATGATGTCATCATAGCCAAAGAGGGAACTAGCGTTTCAATTGAGTGTCTTCTCACAGCCAGTCACTATGAAGATGTCCATTGGCACAATTCAAAAGGACAGCAACTGGATGGCAGAGGCAGAGGTAACTGGTCGGGGTATAATTAATCAAGATTACTCATTTCCTGTTCTGTCTTCTTATTTTTTAACAAGTTAAACAAGAAGTCTCAAAGATAAGGTGCCAAGGTGAATAGTTTAAAACATTTGAAAGGTCTAGAGTGTTGCACCTATCAGAAAAAGCAAAATAATTATAATTATTTAACCAGAAGAAGAAAAAAAAGAATCATTGTAAATTTAAAAGATGTTCACATGATGGCAGTGAACTATTTTCTCTGCTTCTGATCAGTTGGTTTTCTTCTTCATTGAAGATAGAGTAAATCAGGGCTGCTGCATACAACTGTGCAGAGGGTATACAACACAACTGTAGGAGCACCCTTCACCTAGACTACTGTAGTGCAGTGTGGTGGCCCTTTGTGAATACATCCAGAAGGGTTTTGGCTAGACTTAAGAAAATTTGTTATAAATAAAAAAGTTTTGCTCTGAAATGAGTTACTATAAACTTTAGAGGAAATCCAGGACATTTTTGAAAATGAGTATCAATCTGTGTATAAAACTTTGACGTCAGGTCTCAGAGAATTAGAAGGGCACTATGGAACGTGTAAGCCCTTCCAGCTCATTTTTTTTCTATTCTATAGCTTAATTTACTGGAAAAGAGAAATTTTTTTGCATTTTTATGTTTCTGTCTTAAAAATCACATAAACATAGTGATAATGTGTTCAAGGTCTACTTTTTGACAGATTTTTATTTAATTTTGCTATTCATGGATCTGTGAATATATCTTAATCCAGACTACTCCTAACCAGTGTTCTGTTTTAAAGATCTTTTTGATGAGTACTTGAGTTATAATGGATCTCAAAAAGAAATCACCATAAAAAGCCAAAGGGATGAAGATTAAATTCTAAGATCCCCACAAGCTACACTTTAAGAAATGTTTTTGTTAGGAAGATAGTGTAGCCTTTTGAAATATAAAAGGATATTGATTATTCATATTAGGCTGGAAAATACAAAAGGAGACAGGTGATACTTCCTTCAGACATATGCACTAAATATTTTCATCTATAGACTGAGTGACTAGTCACCAAGGAATTGAAGAGTGTGAATTGTTAGAGTATTTTTAATCAGCATGTTTAAAATACATAACTATTGAATTAGAATATCTAGAGTGATACCTGGAATGTGTACTTTGAACATGATTTGGGATTCCATATTTGGACCCACTGAACCAGACTCCTGTCTTCTCTGGGCTCTGTGATGTCCTGACTAGACACCTCTGAGATTTGAATTATTCATTCAGTGTCATCACTGTAGACTGACTGCATAAACAAAGCCTTAGGTTAAGACAAGACCAGCCGAGTGGAATGGCAGTTTTATTTTTCTATTTTGCCTTTACTTTGAAAACCGCTAACATCTATCATTGATGCTTTCAGCAGCAGCTCTGGAAAATTGCATTAAATTTTATGAATCTCAAGTGAGAGGAGTTTAAAGAGCATGTCAGTCTAGAATAAGGTTCATAAATCTTGAGCTATTATCAGCAAGTGAACTAGAGAGTTTAGATTGTGGTTGTAGTGCAATGGTTGATGAATGGAGTCTTTGTAGTTCATCATACCTTGGATTCAAATGGTGTCGTTTCCATAGCTCCAAGTTCATAGAAGCTTGTGGAAAATGGCTATATTCATAACTACATGTTTTCCTCTTCTTGTATTAGTGAAGTGATGGCTCTTAAATATATTAATAGCTGTAGGATTGAGGTAAGTTTGGATGATGATGAAAATGTACAAAATCCAGAGTGCTTACTAATTTATGTGCCACTAAAATAATCCAGAACCATAGAATCTTGGGGATAAAAGAGATTTTGAAGATTGGGCACTCAAGTCAGTGCTTAACAAGCAGTCCGCTAACCTCCCCTGGGACACTACCTCTAGTCATTGGAATGCATCCCCACACTGCAGGTTAGCCCATGCATTCCATCTTTGAATGGCTTTCATAGTTAAAACACAGAGTGCTTTGGGAATGTATCACAAAAGTAGGAATTATGCAAGCAGAGCCAAGTTATTGAAGGATGTTGAATCAAGATGGGTAATCAATATGCTTTGCTTTTCTTACACTTGTGTATTTGTATATACATGTTCCCTGAATGAAAATACCTTCACATGTGTAAGAGAGGCAGTATGTTTTAGGTTGAAAATAGAAGGAAGCATAGGCATCTTAAGGGTAACTTTATTCTTTTTGCCAAGCTTTTCATTTACCGTGACTTGTGAGATGTATTTTTTGGCCTGTGCTTCAGTTACTCTTGCCAGAAAATCAAGATATCACCATCAACAAACGTTTCTTAACAACAAAAAAAAATTGATATGTGCAAGGCATACCAGATTGGGCAGTTAATTGAACAAATGCATTAAAGTGCTAGGGTTTTTTTTTTTTAATAATTTCTTCTTGTTATATAAGTTCACTATGGAAAGTGAGCAAACACAGAAGAAAATAAAAATTACTCATAAAAATTTAAAATATCATTATTTTAAATCATTATTTTATATTTCTGAGACATACCCTCATAATATATGAAAATGTATTGGTTGCAATGTGATGTAGACACACAGATGTGTATAAACTGTAAACTTTTTTTATGATTAGTCATTTAGCGTTTTGTAGACATACCTGTTTCACAGAAAGGCTTTTGAAGTCTAACAGTGAAAAGGAAGCCATGTTAATTATTAGTGTCATGAAGGAAGATCTTGATTTCCTTTTAAGATCCAAGCTAATTAAATTCTGATTCTGGACATCACAATCTGCCCTTTTTTTTACATGATTTAAACAGACGGTAGAATCTAACAAATCAGTTGAGTTAAAGTACTTTGATGAAGTGGAGGAATATTGATAAGGCAGCGGCCATATTTAGTAATCTTCTTTCTGCTATAATTTTTTTTTCATTTCTGTTCGATTATCAGGTGGAAAGTGGTTGGTTTCTGATAACTTCCTAAACATCACCAATGTAGCTTTTGATGACCGTGGGCTCTATACCTGTTTTGTCACCTCTCCAATTCGTGCCTCCTACTCTGTCACCCTACGTGTTATCTTCACCTCGGGAGACATGAGTGTCTATTACATGATTGTTTGCTTGATTGCCTTTACAATCACACTCATCTTGAATGTCACACGGCTGTGCATGATGAGCAGCCATCTTCGCAAGACTGAGAAGGCCATCAATGAGTTCTTTAGAACTGAAGGGGCTGAGAAACTTCAGAAGGCCTTTGAGATTGCAAAACGTATCCCCATCATTACCTCAGCCAAAACTCTGGAACTCGCCAAAGTCACACAATTTAAGACCATGGAGTTTGCTCGTTATATTGAAGAACTGGCAAGAAGTGTCCCTCTTCCACCTCTTATTCTAAACTGTCGAGCCTTTGTTGAGGAGATGTTTGAGGCTGTGCGAGTAGATGACCCTGATGACCTGGGTGAAAGAATTAAAGAGAGACCTGCCCTGAATGCTCAAGGTGGCATCTATGTCATTAACCCAGAGATGGGACGGAGTAATTCACCAGGAGGAGATTCAGATGATGGCTCTCTGAATGAACAAGGCCAGGAAATAGCAGTTCAGGTTTCTGTCCACCTTCAATCAGAAACCAAAAGTATTGATACAGAGTCTCAAGGCAGCAGTCATTTCAGTCCACCTGATGATATGGGATCTGCAGAATCTAACTCTAACTACAAAGATGGGGCATATGAAAACTGTCAGCTATAACCTACAGTGCTGTAACCCAGTACCTACAAAATCAGCTCTCAGAAAAGGAACCTGTTTCTTAGAAGAAGTAACATTTTGCCAAAAGTTTTGGGGGTTTCCCTTTGTTAATATTAAGCACTTCAGAACATGAATTGCCAAAGTCTTCATTAGAAGGCAGCGGTTTTCCTATCTGATACTTTTCAGTCATTTTCCTTAGAGCTTGATTAAATTATGCATGCTAAGATTTAAAGAAGCCCCAGATAAATATGATGGGAAAAGCACTGAACTAAGAGTCCCATGGTTTCTCTTCTGATCACAGTTCTTCCATTGGTTGGATCTGATACTTATCTTGGGACTTCAGTTTTTCTATCAATGAGATGAGGGATTAGGTGAGATCTGAGGTTGTTTCTAGCTCTATAGCTTCTTAACCCATCACCTTTAAATTACCAGAATCTTCACTCATCTCTAAGTAAACCTTTCCCTGGGCTTTTACTCCCTTCTTTTGGAAAGGATTAAGCTGAGATCTAAATTTCCACACCAATGTCATAATGCACAGAGGTTTTTGATAAACATCTGGGTGTTTTTCAGATGTTTTGCCATGTGGAGCGTATGATGATATGTGCAAGGGTGAATCTGTTCAATGTAGCACATGTCTGTATGGTTATACAGATGTCAGGGAGCTAACTGCTCATTTGTAAACTACTTTCCATGAGTAAATTGGCCCTTGTTGGGGGTGTATCATCTTTTTAACTTACTGAGACATCATTTTAGTTCATTGAGGTTGGTAGGGATTTCCCAACTGATCTTCCAAAGTGAGCAGTTTATTTCTAAGGAATAACGTCTTTGATGCTTTTAGAATAAGAACAGTGTCAAATCATCTGTCTTCTGGAAACTCATGGATTTTGATATTTCTTTTAATAGAATTTCTCAGGCTTTCCCTTTTTAAAAGTTTTGGACTCTACAAATAGGTTCTATATTTGGGATCTCATCCTAGGAGAAAACCCAGAACTGGATTCCTCCTAAGACCTCTGTCAACCCTCCTGCCTCTGTGGTCTTAAGTATGGTGCTATAGGTTGCATGCCTCTTTGTCGCATTTGATTGGTTAATATTTTGTTGTTGAGGTTTTTATTTTTATTTACTTCAGATACATAATTCTGAGCTATGGCTGCTTTTGTAGCCTTTCCGAGAAGCACTAACCTGAAATAAGATTGGATAATTGTGAGGGTGTGTTACTATATTAAAATACACACACAACTGATCTAGACATCAAGAGGAAGAAAAATGATGGATGATGCCACCTGGTTCAACTGTATATAATAAACACTTAAGATGACATTTCTTGCCTGGCTGAGATCTGATATAATGGAATTGTAAATACTCTTCAGAACAATTTCTTCAGCTACAGGAAGCATGGTGCCATATAATTTTAAGAACTTGACATTGGAGCCCCATTTGGGGCTTCACATTTCTTCATTTGACTTATGATTATTGAAGCATTACTTCAGCTACAGGCTCCTGAGGGAAATGTTCAGAGGAGCTTTTATCAGGATTTTAATTTAAGGTTTCAAACAGAGGAAGACAGGAAATTCAAAGTGTGACCAGATAAAACTCATGCCTCCCTTTGTCCAGGCTTATCAGAAGTAACACATCTGCTCTGAATAACATGAATGAATCAATGTGCAGTTTTATCAGATGGCATCATGGATAAAGATGATAATGCTGCCTTTTCTGTCTCTCAGGCTGTTTCCATGGGAACCTCTAGAGCCAAATAAAAGCTAACCAATCATTTAGCCAAAGCTTGCCTTGGCTCATAGACTGGTATTTCTTTAAGGAAAATTGTTTTTATATATTTGGCTATGAGAGCAAAGGCTCTTGAACATATCCTAGATTATGGAACACATTTTTCCCTTCCCACAATGCTTCTCTTGAAAAATTAAATTTTTTTTCTGTCCACCCAGACTGGAGTGCAGTGCAAGATCATAGCTCACTGCAGCCTCCAACTCCTGGGGTCAAGCGATCCTCCTGCTTCAGGCTCCCAAGCAGCTAGGACTACAGGTGTGTATCACCTTTTCTGGCTAATTTTTGTTATTTTTTGTAGAGATGGGGGTCTCACTTTGTTGCCCATGCTGACCTTGAACTTGTGGCTTCAAATGATCCTCCTGCCTCACCTCCCAAAGTGTTGAGATTACAGGCATGAGCCACTATGCCTGGCCAAAAGAAATTTTAAATCCCTTGTCTGGGGTCAGTCTTCTAAACATCCCTCAGATTTCAGATAGTACTTTCAACCCTGTCCTAACAGAGCAGGTTTGCAGTAATCTCTTAGAATATAGCTTGTCAGATTAGAGAATGGTTTTACCCCACGTGTTCTCATAGGAGACATTATTATTTGGAACCTTAAGGTAGACATGTTTAAAATCAAAGTCCTAAGAAACAGAACTTTGGAAAAATAGAGGAAATGTTTTTAAAATCTGTAAGTTTGCATAATACTGTATAGTAACTAAATGCAGGCTACGCCATTGTATCCTGGTTATTTTAGAAACATAGAGGTGGCCTAATTTGGTGGCCAAAGTAACTGGTTTACTTTGAGTGTACCAGCTTATGGTGCCATTGATGAGGAATTAAAGTAGGTCAAAATTTAATTGGAGTTGTTATTACTTCATAAAGCTAGTTTTCAAGAGGAAGAAAACCACACTTACTAATATTTTCTGTATCTAATCAAATACTCCTCACATATAATTAAGCCTCATGTTATCTTTTTGTAAAATCCTTAACCTTTTGAACTTCAACTACAGTCTAAAAGTCTTGATGGTAACTATAGTGTAATTATCTTTTTGTCTCACTGGATTTTATAGTTAGTGGAAAATGCCTTTACAAAATGTATTTAAAATAACTGTCATCTCATTTGTAAATGTTGTCATGTATTATAATATAGTGAACATTATTGTCCTTATGAAATGGTAGCTTTGTGAAATACATTCACCAAAAATCAGCATTTGAACATCTTTATGATTCCTTACCAGCTGAAGCCAGATAGACAGGTATCAATTGAGCTGATGCCCCACTTGAGTTTATAGGCTGTTTGATAACTGCCTGTCCTCCAAATTGTGTAGGTATACGTTATGATGGTTTAATTCTTGAGTAAGGGCCAGCATGCATTTGTATTTTCTACCAATTACCTTGATAGAAATATCTTGGAAATTGCTGACCTGGAACGGTTTTGAGAAGACTCCTGGCTTCTTTTTTGCCTCACTTAACAAATATCTTAAGGTCAAAGCAATATCTGTGCACGGCTTTCCTTTTGCTCTTCCAGACACGTGAGCCTGTTGGTATAATCCTCTTCACCCTCTGCATGTAGCTTCACCCTAGATAGACTTTTGTCTCTTGGGTCCCAGATGGCACAGGAGCACTGCATGCTTGTTTTCTAGAGCCCAGCCAGTCATGGGTGCTAGCCTCGTCTCCACACACCAGCAAGTAGAACCCAAGTGTATTGCGTAAATACTTCCTGAGTACCAGTAAGAGAATGCATTCTTTTCTCATCTAGGGCAGGAATGTTGAAAATGCTCAGCCTTACATAGAAACTCCTAGATTTTCATTAATGCATTTCACAAAAGTAAGTATTTCATATGATTCAGATGATGTTTAAATTGTCGGCATTTTAATAAATACTTGCATTATAATTTTGTCTCTTTTTTAAAAAAAGTCATACTTGAATATAATTTATTAAACGTTCAATGGAGTATATAGTCTATTTGAAATTTCCTATAGAGTATGTTTCATTTGTATGTTTGATGAAATTTGTATGTTTGATGAATTTGATGTTAATGATTTTAAATGGGTAATTTTTTGGGGGGAGGGTAGTCTCACTGTGTCACCCAGGCCAGAGTACGATGGCATGATCATGGCTTACTGCAGTGTCAACCTGGGCTCAGCAATTCTGCCTCAGCCTCCTGAGTAGCTAGGATTATAGGTGCACGCTAACGCACGTGGCTAATTTGTGTGTGTGTGTGTGTGTGTAGAGATGGGTTTCGTTATGTTGCCCAGACTGGTTTCTATCTCCTGATCTCAAGTAATCTTCTTGCCTGGACTTCCCAAACTGCTGAGTTTGCAATCATGAGCCACAGCCCGCAGCATAGGAGCCAGTATGGCTGGAATCCACTTTGACCTTACAAATATTTACACCTAAGCACTGTGTATGTTTTCAGTGCTATGAGCTACACTGAGATGGGTATTCTGCCCACAACAGGCCTGCAGATACCAGACTATCCTCCCTAGGCCCAAATACAGCAATTTACTCTTCTGAAGTAAAGCATTCTTGGCAGAGGCAAGAGCTTGAGAAAAAAAGATAAGAGGATTTGGTACATTTTAAAAGAACTTGTGATTATAGTGTGTAGTTTATGGTGAGATTTGGTGGGCAGGAGGGTTAGCTCTGGTAGAAGCAAAAGTCAGCAGTCCCATCAGGATGAAGAGTGGTGATGGTTAACAGGCATGGAAAAGCACAAGGTTAGGAGAACGCAAAGGCAACAGATGGGAGGTGAGACTCATTACTTAAATGCCACAGACTCCTTAGAATGAAAATCTAGCCTTTATCTCCCTATGTCAAAAGATTGCTGGACTTTAAATCCTGATTTCACCCCTAGCCTTGTAACCATGGACAAGGGCTTCAGCCTTTCTCGGCTTCAGTAAAATGGAATTGATAATGTCTACCTCACAGAATTAACACAAGGATTAAATATAGCAACCGGTAAGCAAACACTGTGTTAGCTGTGATCTACCACACTGTAATGGGCTAGTTATGCAGCTGGTGTCAGCTTTGTTAGTAGCCTTGCCTTGTCCCACTGATGACTATATTTGCATTTGTAGTCAACTAAAAATTCCTCCACACCTCTCAGAATTGCATTTGGCTGCATGCCATAGAAACCTGATTGTGGTGGCTTATCGTAATAGCTAAGAGATTTATTTTTCTCAAATCCAGAGATAGGCAGTCCAAGGCTGGTGCAGGGGTGTAAGAACTGGCATGAGGGACTCGGCTCTTTCTAGACCACTCTCTGTCCTTAGCATGTGGCTTTCATCCTCAAGGTCACAAGATGTCTTAGTTTGGGTTCCCCCAGAAGGAGTTCCTGAGAAAAGGATTCACATGCAGGTAGTTTATTTGGGAAGTGATCCCAGGAAGGTAGCGAAATAGGGAAGTGAGACAGGCAAAGGAAGAAAGCGCACACAGGGTGTGTTAATGAGTGGGTTACTGCTGTGGGCAACTAGTGTTCAGTCCCACTGGGGACCTCAGGGAGCTCTTTCTGCCCCAGGTGTATGTAGCTCATGCCTCAGAGTTATCCCACCTCAAGGCCAAAGAGCTGGGATATTTATCCACCAGCTACCATCTGTCATTAGTTAAAGGCCGCTCCCAGGGTCACTAACCCCAGGCACTTTCAGGCTGCAATCTACAGGCTTAGCATGATTCTGCAGCTAGCAAAAACCCTCGGGTAGAGAACAGGAGTCTTCAACTGGAAGCCTGTGGTAAATAGAATGGTGAGTGTCAACAAATGATGGGCAGAGCACTGACAGCACCTGCTACATAGGATGACTCTTTTACCTTCAGCATCGCGTCTACATTCCAGACAGGGAGAAGGGTAGAAGGTCAAAGGACAAAGGACACAGGACACAGCAGCTGAGTTTGTACCTTTTTATCGAGAAAGTGATAGCTTTCCCGAAGCCTCACCCAACTTCTGCTGTGCAGCAGCCAGAACTAGGAGATGTGGCTACCTGCTGTACTGTAAGAAAGCCTGCGGAGAGGAGTGTGTTTATTTTTAACTGGACACATTGTCACAAAATTTGGGCTTCTGTAATTAAGAAAGGAGGAAAAAGGGAGGTTGTGGGCAACAAGCAGTGTGTGACAAGGTCAGCTTCACATGAATGACAGGAGCAAAATGTGGTTCTGTGGTGGATAAAACTGCAAACCATGTTCCTTGAAGATGATCACATGCATGCACAAAACAAGAATCAGAAGCAATAAGTGCTAAGCTAAATCTTCAAGTCATCATTTCTGTTGTCTCCAGTACACGTAGCTCAAACGGCAGACAGGGTATCAGATTCTGCTGGGGCATAATTGGCTCTTAACCTATTTATTCATTAACAGGTATTTACTGACCACCTGCTATATGCCAAGTGTTCTTCCATGAGCCAGGGACTCCACAGTGACAGAGAGTGACTGGCAGTGTATATCTATTCACTGGGGTCAGAAAACCACCTTCAAAAAGGGCATTGTGCTGAGACCCAAATTATGAGGAGGAAGACATTCAAAAGTTAGGAGGGGTACTCCAGGCAGAGGAAAGAGCAATGGCAAGGTCGGCCTGTTGGAGAAACAGAAGTAGGCCTGTGTGTCTAGTGAAGGGAGACAGTCACAGAAGCAGGCAGGGGGGCAAAAATACAGTTAGAAGATTTCAAAGCTCCTTTTGGCTGGCCCAGGAAATGCATTTCTTAGAAGAAATGCTAGAAGTACCTAATTTGGAAAAGAAGATTTACATATTTGGTGGGGAAAGTTTGATCATTCAAGCATACTCTTAGTTTTTATTCCTAAAGTCATCGGCAGCTTAAAAAAAAAATCGCGCTGATTTCCTTTTTTTTTTTTTTTGAGATGGAGTCTTGCTCTGTCGCCCAGACTGGAGTGCAATGGCGCGATCTTGGCTCATTGCAACCTTGACCTCCCCAGTTCAAACGATCCTCCTGCCTCAGCCTCCTGGGTGGCTGGGACTACAGGTGCATACCACCACGCCCAGCTAATTTTTGTATTTTTAGCAGAGACAGGCTGGTCTCGAACTCCAGACCTCAAGTGATCCACCCGCCTCGGCCTCCCTAAGTGCTGAGATTATAGGCATGAGCCACTGCACCTGGCCCTAATTTTCTTTAAGGAATTAAACTCCTTCAGAGTCCCTTAAATTCCAATCATTTTCTTGAGTTTTCATGTTTTTGCTGGAACCTATTGATTAGGAAATATATATATGTAAATACACGTATGTCACTCCATCTGCCTAGAGGATCTGAGGCTGCTGCCAGCATGCTTATTCTTCCTGACAGTTGGGAACACTCTGCTTTGCCTCCAACTCAGCTATGCCGTAGGGAGGACTCAAGTGTCCTAAGTGATGATAAATCAGCCTTTAAGGGGCCTCATTCAGATAGAAGGCCACCCTCTGGGAAATAGTTTGTCCATAAACAGAAGGGAGTTCATCAGAAGACACTCCCACTCATGTAGCAGTTTTTCATTGTGGATTTCAGTCTTTCAGAAACTGTAAGCAGACAATTGGACCATTCCTGAGGTCACTCTTCTAAAGCCCTTTCATCCTTTGAACACCTAAGCTCACGCGTATTCATTTAATTTTTAGCAGATGTTTGTTGCACCCAAACTGGGAACACTAACCGCAAGCAAAACTAAACATGATCTCTGCTCTTTGGGGACTTACATCCTATGGGAAAGCAGATCCAATTCACATAGTGACATATGGAGTGTATAGTTTAAAACTGAGCAGTGTGCTAAAGGAAATTATTCTGTAGACGCCTAGAACAAAAGAGCTTCATCTAGGTCAGAAAAGAATTCCCTGAAGAGGCGATACTTATCGCAACAGGGATTATTTGAGGGCTTGTGTTCCTAGCCATGAGCCCGAGCTATGGATTTAAGTCAGATCCTGCCTAGAAGGAATTTACAGACCCGTTGAGAAAATAAGATGTTCCTGTCATAAACCATCTGAAAGAGTCAGTGTATCAAGTGCTAAACGGATTAGTACTAGATAATAAGTACAGGAGGACTTAAAGATGAAAAGAGTGTGTGAGCAGAGAATAGGCAATGCTTTATGGACTAGATGAGATTTGAGCTAGACATGGAAGGATGAATTATTTATGGATGCAGAAGGAAAAGTGTTAATGGGATCATGGAAATCAGAAATCTTCAATGGTGCCCTGTTCTGTAAGCAGGAAAAATCTAATTATTTGACGCTCCAAGATCTGTTCTGATCCTATCTTACCAAATTTATCTTTTGAAGATCCTCCCCACTCCCTTGCAAATACGTTAACGTATTCTACCTTTTCCATTAGAATTTTCTCTCCTTACCAATGTTTTAGCAACTTGACAGATGGCATAATATATTAGCACCTATTTTTGTAGCTTCTGTATCTTAGGGCACCTTTCATACAGAAAAGACAATGTTTGCTGCATTTAATGGAACAGAAGGAGTGAACTTATCCTGTGATCTATGACTATGTCCATCAGTTGATGTGAGAATTAAGAATGAAGGCTTGGGAAGTATGGCCACACCTTCTCCATAGCACTCTTCCTTGGTGGCATTACCTACTTCCAAAGTTTTAAATGCCATCCTCACACTGATAACTCCTAAAGGTATATTGCAGCTCCAAATGTAGCCTCTCAGACTTGTAGATCTAATCCCTTCCTACTTGACATCTCCACTTGGCCAGACATCTCATGGCATCTCAAAATTAGTATGTCAAATATAGAATTCTTTATTCCTTTCCTTTATCACCCGTGCTGTCTTCTCTCAGTAAATGACACCATCATTTCGTTTGCTCAAGCAAAAGCATCATCTTTGACTCTATTTGCTTTACTCTCCACATCTGTTACGTCCCCAAGTCCTGTTGTCTCACTTCAAAAAACATACGCAATCTATCCATTTCTCCCTACCTCCACTGATATCATCCTAGCCCAAGACCCTGCCATCTCCCACATGTACTATTTGATGGTCCTTACTGAGCTTCCTGCTTCCACTTTTGTCCCCAGGTCATCCATTCCCCACACTGCCACCGGAATGAATTGTCAAAGTAATACATCATGTCATGTCACAGTATTTATCCTCACTGAAAAAAAAATTCAGAAGAAAATCCATCTTCCTTGCCATGGCCTACAGGCTGCTAATATGAACTGGCTCTCTCCTATGGGTTCAAACTCATTGCCCACCACTCTCCACTTCACCCATTATATCCCAGCCACCCTGGCCTCTTTGCTGTTCCTCTAACACACACACTAAGTCTGCTCCCACCTTAAAACCTTTTTCAGGGCTGGGCATAGTGGCTCACACCTGTAATCCCAGCACTTTGGGAGGCCAAGGTGGGAGAATCACGAGGTCAAGAGATCGAGACTATCCTGGCCAACATGGTGAAACCCCATCTCTACTAAAAAATACAAAAGCTGGGCATGGTGGCACGCACCATGGACTTAGTAGTCCCAGCTACTAAGGAGGCTGAGGCAGGAGAATTGCCTGAACCCAGGAGGCGGAGGTTGCAATGAGCTGAGATGGCACCATTGTACTCCAGCCTGGAGACAGAGCAAGACTCCATCTCAAAAAACAACAAAAACAAACCAAAAAACCCCACCTTTTTCATGCTGCCCGTCTGCCTAGAATGATTTTCCCCAGATGTTTCTGAGCATTCAGAATTCAGATCTCAGCTTACTTATCACCATTAGAGGCCTCCCTGACCATACTAAAGTAGGTGTTCCTAGGTTGGGGTTAGGATGAGGGTTTAATACCCTCTTTTTCTTTTTTTCCTTTATTTTTATCATAGTATTTGTCAGTATTTGATATTAATTTTTTAATTTATTGTTTATTCTCTATTTCCCCCATCTAAAACATGAGCTCCATTAAAACAGAGACCTTACCTATCTTATATTCCCCGCAGCTAAAACAGAGCCTGGCACCAAGGTGGCAATCACTAAATACTTGTTGCATCATCAGATGTGGTGGATGAGTCAATACTGATAAATTACGTGACATTAAGGAAATCATTTAGCACCTAGGCCTCAATGTACCTTTTTACTTGATGAAGATGAAGGTAATCTACTTGGCTATTCTGGAACACAAAGGAAGTGGGTAAGAAAATAAAAGACTGAAGATTTTACCACTTTATTTTGAGAAAAATATTGGAATTTATGGGCAAGCCATTTGAAAATGGCAATGACAAGCTAATGGAGAAAGAAGTTCATTTATTTTCTTTCTTTTTTTTTCTTTTTTTGTTTTTTGTTTGTTTGTTTTGTTTTGTTTTTTTGAGACTGAGTCTTGCTCTGTCACCAGGCTGGAGTACAATGGTGCCATCTCAGCTCATTGCAACCTCCGCCTCCTGGGTTCAAGCGATTCGCCTGCCTCAGCCTCCCAAGTAGCTAAGATTACAGGCACATGCCACCACACCCAGCTAATGGTTTTTTGTTTTGTTTTGTTTTTGTTTGTTTGTTTGTATTTTAGTAGAGACGGGGTTTCATCATGTTGGCCAAGATGGTCTCGATCTCCTGACCTTGTGATCCACCCACCTTGGCCTCCCAAAGTGCTGGGAGTACAGAGGTGAGCCACCGTGTCCGGCCTTTTTTTTTTTTTTTTTTGAAACAGAGTCTTACTCTCTCACCCAGGCTAGAGTGCAGTAGCGTGATCTTGGCTCACTACAACCTCCTCCTCCCAGTTCAAGTGATTCTAGTGCCTCAGCCTCCCAAGTAGCTGGGATTACAGGAACCCACCACCACACCTCACTGATTTTTATATTTTTAGTAGAGACAGGATTTCATCATGTTGGCCAGGCTGGACCTCAGTTGATCTCCCCACCTCAGCCTCCCAAAAAGCTGGGATTACAGGCATGAGTCACCATACCCGGCTTCATTTATTTTCTTATCCGTGAACCTCCTGGGGACTGAGTAAAGTGGAGAAAAATAAAATGTACCCATCTGCAATATAAAAATTTATAAATACAGCTTACATTAATTCAAATACAGTAACACTTTATCTGGCATCAATAGGTATTTTGCTAAATGTTTTGTTTTTTCAGATAGTTAATATTCCCATTGGAAGAAGACATTTTTCAATTTGAACATTTTAACAGAAATAGTTTTCCAACGAATTTCAGTACCACCTTCTCTGGCAACATACTGAACAGAGCTGTTGTCAATAATTCGGTGACATCATTATAAACAATGTTATTATGTCTGGGTATAAAATAGTGAGAAGCTCTGCAATCATAGATGTGTAAAACTGTTAGGCTTTCTAAACTCTCTTACGTGTGTTGTATAGGTTTTCCTCTCCTCTCATTTATTTAATCAACAACTATTAATAGGGCACCTAGCACATGCCAGGCTGGTTGCTGACAGCTAAACCCAGAGTGATAAATGTGGTAGTCCCTGCCCTTCTGGAGGCCAGAATCTCCTGGGGAAGACATGTCATGATCAAGTAAGTACGAACGTTACAAGAGACTCAAATGTCTACCCAGGGTCTTGCAGAAGGTCTCTGCAAAGAAGCAGTCTTTTAGCTGATTGCTGTGAAGGAGATGCTCAGGGGAAGAATGTTCCAGGCAGATGTAAAAGCATGTACAAAGGCCATAAAAGATAAGAGCCAAGGTGCAGGTGCATTTGAGCAGACAAAAGAAGACCAGCATGGCTCCCGATATTTCAGAGATGGGCAGAGCCAATTGCAGAGCCCCCTCATAAGTTGAGGCTAGGAATTTATCTTCATTCTAAGAACAAATTAAATGGTTTTAAAGAGAGGAGTGACATGATCAGTGTTACACTTCAAAATATATGTTAGAAGAAAGCTAAATAACTAACGAACCTTTACTTTCATATATATTTTTGGTTTAGATGAAGTTAAAGGAAGTGGTGCCTCAGTAACCCACCTTTCATAGACTATGGAACTAACAGGTGGTGCTCAAGGACATGGGAAAAGGGCAAAAATAAAAGTGGGTATTCAGGTTAGGGGAATGCCAGTTTCAGAAAGGAACCTCATTATTGGAGTTCTGTTACATTGCTGGACATGTAATATCCTCAATTAAATTCCACTCAACGTTGTCCAAGACACCTATATACATATTGGGAGATCTAAGGGGAAGATGGTTAGGGTGAAAGAAGTCGCACTGGGAATGGACACCTGAGTCCTAGGCTCACCTTGGCCACTACTGGTAGACTAAGATGATGCCCGGGGACTCTCACCTCTCTAGAATGCTGAAATGCGCATACCTTATTAGCAGGTAGGAGGGTCGAAGGAGGGCTCCCCCACTTGCTCACCAAGTGACCTTAGACAAGTTTTTATTACGTTTATCACTTCACTTATTTGTAAAAATCCTATCTCGTCAGGTTGTTGTGAGGGCTAAAATGCCAGGCTCAGAGAAAGCAATCAGTAAACATTAGGATCACTCTGTGATTGTATAGCTTACTATCTAGTGGCTCACACATTAGCACTAAGTCAGGAGAGAGTATTTGGAAATGAATGTTTCCTTAAGAGAAAAAGAGGCCCCTTGCAAATTAAGAATTCATGTTACATATTACATTTTTCTGTATCCTTTTGAGACTTGGTAACATTTTGGGAAACATCTTGCACCATCCATCTGCCCAACATTTGCTCTCTGGAATATCTTTCCTCTAACAGCTTGGCCAACTCCACTTTGAATGTGTTCAGTGCTGCTATCCCTGGTCTATTCTGAGCATGTTATTAACCTGAGCTTTCATGTATCAGTATACATTATGCTAAGAGCCAACTTCTTAAAAATTTCTGAGCATCAGTGCAGAAATAAGCTTGGGTGGTTTCTTTGTGGTCTCTTTGCAGCCCCCAGGGATATTAATGACAAGTCACATACCCTCTAAATTCTTATTATTTTTAAATAACTCAGTTCAGTTTTAAATTATAAATTTAATCCTTGCACATTGTTTAAAAATATGAACAGTGTAGAAGGTTTTTAGGTTAAAAAAGAAACACTCTTTGCCTCCCACCTCCGGCTCCCTAGTTATACTACCCATATATTCAGTATTTTATGCTTCCTTCCAGGAATTTTCTCCCTCCCTTCCTTCCTTCCTTTCTATATATATGCTCCCTAACTGTCTTTATTTTACACAAATAATATACCATCTTTACTTCCCACCTCACTTCCTATATACATTCTATATATTTGTATTTTTACACAAATATGACTGTACTCCACAGATCCTATATCTTGGACATTTTTACATACCAGTACCCGTAGATCTGCCTCATTCTTTTGAGTCTTTTGAGTGACTTGCTGGCATTCTTGTAATGGAATGTACCCTTTAGCCAACCCCTCTTGATGGACATTTTGGATGTTTGTTTCCAATCTTTTGCTTTTACAAACATCTCTGGAGATATGTCACTGCACACTTGAAGGACTTTATCTGCAAGATAAGTTCTTCAAAGTTTCAAAACTCTGAAGAGCATCCTCCTATATGTTTGCCAAACCATGAACATATCACTGCTAATGTCAGCCTCCAAAAAGCTTCTTACAAGGCTAGTGGCTGCCTTATTGGACAGCAAGGGAAAAATCAATACTGTAAAAGTCATTAATCTTTATTGTGAAGATTTGTGATAATATAACAAAGTGCCTAATGAATATCTGGCATATCATAGTTGCCAAATAAATGGTAGCTATTAGTTATGTTGCCTTTATCCTTGTGAACAACCAGTCAAAATTTATCTTCAAGTCCTGAGGCTAAATGTAACTACAGTCAATGGATTGGTATAATATTAGTTAATTTTAGGTGGCACTTTATTTTAGGAAACTCGGCAATTAAGAGGAATGTCCAAATGGGACGAGAAAGTCCTTTTTACATGGTAAAGGGAAAACTACAAAACATTATGCTTCAATATTATACATTTTCTCTGGCTAAGTCTCCAAGAAGCCTTCACATTTTCAACAAAATGAAATCAATTTGTAGCTGGTAGGTATTAGCCTCAGTATGTAAAGAAAAGTGATTGCCAACTTAAACCAAGTAATGTTAATTTTACTCTTCGCAAGTATCATGAGAACATTATTTGAAGGAATCCTGAGCTAGAGATAGTGTATTTGCATTCTGTTCATTCATTTAGTCAACAAATGTTTATTGAGCACCTGCTAGGTGCCAAGCAGGATTCCAGGTTACAGAGGATCCAGTATGAACCAAACCTATGTGGGACCTGCAATCAAATAGCCATGTGACCTTGGAGAAGCCCCTTGTGCTACCTGGACTTTACTCTCCACATCTTTAAAATAAGCTGGCTGAACTACATTATCTCCAGAGATCCCCCCAGATGTATCATTTTTATGCCTCTCCTTAATGCATTCTTTTTTGGGTTTTTTTGGTGCGTTTTTTTGTTTGTTTGTTTGTTTGTTTGTTTGTTTTTGAGATGGAGTCTCCGTCAGTTGCCCAGGCTGGAGTGCAATGGCGTGATCTCAGCTCGCTGAAACCTCTACCTCAACCTCTTGAGTAGCTGGGATTACAGGCACCTGCCATCATACCCAGCTAATTTTTGTATTTTTATAGAGATGGGGTTTCACCATGTTGGCCAGGCTGGGCTCGAACTCCTGACCTCAGATGATTCACCTATGTCGGCCTCCCAAAGTGCTGAGATTACAGGTGTGAGCCACCGCTCCAAGCCTCTTAACGCATTCTTAATGGTGATCTCAATCCAGTGCAGCACTGATTTATGTACATGGCACATGAGGGTACCATAAAATTCTTCACAGGTGTACTGCCAAGTTCTGACCAATAGGTACTATGTTAATTTCCTTGAGCTACCATACCAAATTACCACAAAATTGATTGCTCAAGACAATAGAAATGTATTCTGTCACAGTTCTGGAGGCTGGACTTCAAATCAAGGCATTGACAGGGGTCATGTTCTCTCTGAAGGCTCTAGGGAAGGATCCTTTCTCACTTCTTCCTAGCTTCTGGTGTTGCTAACAATCCTTGGCATGTCTTGGCTTGTAGCTGGATTACTCCAGTCTCTGTCTTCATTGTCACATGGATGGTGTTCTCCCTGTGTGTCTGTGTCTCTGTTTTCTCTTATTATAAGAATGGACAGTCACTGGAGTAGGGTTCACCCTAATCCAGTATAACTTTACCTCAGCTAATTATACCTACAAAGATCCTATTTCTAAATAAAGTCACATTCCGAGGTTCAAAAGTAGGGTTCACCCTAATCCAGTATAACCTCACCTCAACTAATTATACCTACAAAGATCCTATTTCTAAATAAAGTCACATTCTGAGGTTCCAGATGGACATGAAATTTGGATAGGGGGACATTATTCAACTTAGTTTAGCTACTGTTTCTTTTGGCTTCTTACCAAGGATATGGACTATTCCAACAGTGTTCATCCGCAGACACTGTGCTGGGAAGGTCATGCTGCCTAGTGCAGAGAGGGATGGGTCTGAGGAAGAGGTAGGGAGTACATCTGAGCATCAAGGCTGGCAACAAAGGAGCGACTGTGTTTAATGGAATCGGTCAGGCTGTGCCCTGCAGACAAGTACATCACTACAAGCATGGTCAGGTTGAGTGCCCAGGATGTTCCAGGCAGTAAACAGCTCTGTGCAACAGCAACACTGTGTTTGGGATGACAGAGTAAAGAGTAAAATAATTGCGGAAGCTTTTCTAGACACTTGGAGACTTGTAAGATAGCGCCGTAGTCATGATTACTTTTGGTTGTCAATTTCTTTGATGGTCGTTTGAATCATTTCATCCCTTCTAACTGAACACTAAAAATTCAGGCATTTAAAAGGGTATCCCACATACTGGAAGGCTGATGGCTGAGCTGTGCAGAGCAAGTGTTAAGGACTCTAGCTCTGAAGGGGATTCCAGGGCGGAACCTCTGCTCTCCCATTTTATTGGCTATGTGTCTATGGAAATGTTCATTTCTTTCTCAAAGCTCAGGCTCCCTTGTCTATAAGTTGAAGATAGTAATAGAGCCTCCTCAATCATTATGTTAAGTAAAATAAGCCAGACACAGAAAGACAAATTTTTCATGTTCTCACTTATTTGTGGAAGCCGAAAATTAAAACAATCGAACTCATGGAGATAGAGATTAGGAGGATGGGCCGGGGGTGGTGACTCACACCTGTACTCCCAGCACTTTGGAAGGCCAAGGTGGGTGGATCACTTGAGGCCAGGAGTTTGAGACCAGCCTGGCCAACGTAGCAAAACCATGTCTCTGCTAAAAATACAAAAATGACCTGGGCATGGTGGCATATGCCTGTAATTCCAGCTACTTGGGAGGCTGAGGCATGAGAATCACTTGAACCCAGGAGGGAGAGGTTGCAATGAGCCAAGATCATGCCACTGCACTCCAGCCTGGGCAACAGAGCAATGCCAGGTCTGTCCTGCAGACCCTTGCTGATGGAAGAAATGAGTACTCAGACACAGGTATGCAGTATAAGAGCAACTAGGTGACTGCCTGGCTCTAGTGGCCAGAGAACAGTCCCGAGAAGCTGGAGCTGCTTGCTTTTATTCAATGTAGGGACAATGCCAAAAACCTGGAGCCAACACAACCTGTAGGTAATTAACATTTATTGTTCCCCTTTCAGGGAACATCTTGCATGGATGATCAAAGGTCAGTTCCTGGTCAACATAAGTAAACAAGTTTGATCAAGATAAATTCCCCTACACTCCTTTGTACCTACTCCTTGCCTTCTGCCTCAGGGTCAGAGAACAGCTGCCTTCAGCTATTCTCCCCTGAAGCTATGCAGAGCCTCCGACTTTTCAGAAGGCCTGCTCCTTTCCCTGTAGTTTCTCCCACCAGTCTGACCCATCTCCTACAGAGCAAGACTGTGTTTCAGAAACAGAAAACAAAAAACAAAACAAAAAAAGAGAGAAGAAGGATAATTACCAGGGGCTGGGAAGAGTAGTGGGGGAGGGAGGGAAGTGAGGATGGCTAATGAGTATTAAAAAATAAAATAGAAAGAATGAGGCCAGGCGTGGTGGCTCATGACTGTAACCCTAGCAGAGGCAGGCAGATTGCCCGAGCTCAGGAGTTCAAGGCCAGCCTGGGCAATACTGTGAAACCCTGTCTCTACTAAAATACAAAAAATTAGCCAGGTGTGGTGGTGTGCGCCTATAGTCCTAGCTACTTGGGAGGATGAGGCAGGAGAATTGCTTGAACCCGGGAGGCAGAAGTTGCAGTGAGCTGAGATCACACCACTGCACTCCACCCTGGGTGGTAACAGAGCTAGACTCATCTCCAAAAAAAAGAATGAATAAGACCTAGTATTTGCTAGCACAACAGGGTGACTGCCATCAAAAATAATTTAGTTGTACATTTTTTTAATAACTAAAAGAGTATGATTGACTTGTTTGTAACACAAAGGATAAATGCTTGAGGGGACTTACCCTGATATGATTGCTACATATTGCATGCCTGAATCAAAATATTTCATGTAACCCATAAATATATACACTTATGTACCCACAAAAATTAAAAGTTAAAAATAATAATAATAAAACCTCTTCATAGGATTGTAGTGAGAAAGAAATGTGAGGAAAAATAATTTATGTGCAGCATTAAACACAGTGCCAGGAACATAAAAATGTGCTTAATAAGTGTCTGTTTCTATTAAAGTATCTACTCATTTTTTCCTGTGCTGGAGGATCTCTTCCAACAAAAATTTAAACATGCTAATTCTCTCATATTAAAACACACACAAAAAAAAACCTTTCTTGATTCTGTTCTCTAACACCCTCCCTTTACAGTGAAATTTTGCAAAAGAATTTTTATTCTCTCTGTCCCCAGATCTTCTCCTCCCATTCTACAAAGAGGCCCTTGCCCCTCTCCCAAACCCTCCCATGGTGGTGTGGTCTTCTGTGACGTCCATGCTGCTAATTCCAGTGGTCAGTTCTGAGTACTCATCTCACTTGGCTGGTCAGCAGCTCGTGACTATTGATAACTCCTTCGTTCTTAAAACACTTTTTCACTTGGGTTCCTGGAGCACCACTCAGCCTTGGCTCTCTACTTATTTCCTTCCTATACTGGAGTGCCCTGGGGGCTCCCCTGGACGTCTCTCTTTTATCTTTGCTTCCTCCCTAATTGATCCCATCCAGCCATAAGGCTTTAAATACCATCTCTGATGGCACATAAACTTAGATATCCAGCCTGAACATTTCTCCTGAACACACTGTTTTAGCATCTCTGTTTGGATCTCAAATAGACATCTCTAAATTAACATGCACGAAATCAAACTCCTGATTCCCCTCTCTGGTGAAACCTGGTCCTCCCGCAGTCTTTCCCACCTTAGCAAATGGAAACTGCCACCTTCCAGTTGCTTGGAGTAAAACTCTGGAAGTCATCCTGACTTTTCACTTTCTCTTACACCCTGCATCCAATCCACCAGCAAACCTTGAGAGTTCTACCTTTAAGATAAATCCAGAATCTAACCGCTTCTCTTCACCTTCACTGCTTTCACTGAGGTCTGAGCCAGTCACAGGTCTCACCTCTGTTACAGCAATAGCCTCCCAGCTATACTTCCTGCTTCTTCCCTTGGCCCCTTTAGTCCATTCTGTATTCCAGAAGCCAGAGTGATCCCACCCTTGGCTACACATTAGAAATACCTGGAGAGGTTTAGCAATTCTAATCCCCAGGCCATATCTCAGACCAATGTAATCAGAATCTCTGGGGATAGGACTCAGGCACAAGCATGGGTTTTTTTCTTTTCTTAAGTCACATTGTTCTACTCTTCTACCCAGAAACTTCCAATCGCTTCTCAGAATAAAAGCCAAAGCCCCCACACTGGCCATGAGGCACTTCTGAGACCCACCTGGCCCACCCTTAGGAGACCAAGGACTTTGCTCTGTTTACTGCTCTGTCCATAGTGTCTAGGACCACGCCTGGCACACAGTAGAGCTCACTAAGTATAAATGGAAAGAATGAAGAAAACCCTGAAACCCACTGACACACCAGACAATAGTCCCTGTAGAGCTGGTGATGGCCACAAGAGGCCGCTGTTGTATCATGGAATGGACAGGAGAGTGGGCAGGCCTAGCAGAGTTTTGAGTGGGAACAGCAGGCCGGCACCTAGGTGGCAAGGCGGACAACTGGGGCGTGGAAACATGTTTATTATCGTGCCCCAGAGCCTCGTGCTTAACACCAACCCTGTTGGCTCCTAGACATCAGCTGCAGTCCATATTGAGTAAGCTTTTTGAAGGGAACACACCAAGGTGAGAGCATTTCAGTAAATCTGCAATGGGGTTTGATGGACACCAGTTCCTGGAGAAAGCCTGCAGGAGAGGAATGAATTTGGCCTGGTCCTGGTACATACAGCCCAGGAGCTGAATTAGATAGAGTTGGGGAGTCACTCTGAGTTGTAGTCCAGAAATTAAATTTCTAAAAATTGCAGAGGGGACAGGCATGGAACCTAGCTTGAATGTATCCCTTCCTGCAATAGGAAAGTTCCAGGGCCTATTCTTTGCCCTTTCCTCATGAATATAGCCATCTACATATTCATATGCATATATATGTATATATATGCATATATTTACACATACGCACACATATATATAAAATATATATAAAACGGAGACCCAGTTCTCCATAAAACTCACTCACTTTTATTCTCCATCACACAGTAGATAAAAGGTCTGGGCTTGGAAATTTTTTTTAAAAAAAGGGAGCCAGGCATAGTGGCTCACACCTATAATCCCAACAATTTGGGAGACTGAGGTGGGAGGATCACTTGAGGCCAGGAGTTTGAGATTAGCCTGGGCAACACAGCAAGACCCTATCTCTACAAAAATTTGTAAGATTTCTGTCCCACTTCTATCTGTGTGACTCAAGATTTACATATGAAGAAGGTGGTCAGCATATCTGTGTTCCCTACTTCATGGGTATTGATCAAATGATGAACTATTATAAACCTTCCTTGTGAATTGTGGAAATGTCAGGATGGTTTTTCGTGTGTGTGTGTGTGTGTGAGAGAGAGAGAGAGAGAGAGAGAGTGAGTCAAAGAGAGAGAGGATCTTGCTCTGTTGCCCAGGCTGGAGTGAGTGGCATAATCACAGCTCACTGCAGCCTTTACCTCCTGGACTCAAGAAATTCTCCCACCTCAGCCTCGGAAGTAGGTGGAGCCACAGGTGTATACCACCACACCCAGCTAATTGTGTGTCTGGGTGTGGGGGCACGCGCACATGAGTGAGTGCATGCATGTGTGTAGACAGGGTTTCACTATGTTGTCCAGGCTGGTCTCATACTCCTGGGCTCACTTCCTACCTTGGCTTCCCAAAGTGCTGGGGTCAGGATGGTTTTTCTGATGATGGTGGGATGACTTATTAGCTTTCACTAGTGGCACTTGAAGCCACCAGGAATTTATCGGAAGACCCCATCCAACCACAAATCCAGGGGAGCCACAGGATTTATTTGTATGTTGTTTGCATACAGTTTAAGAATAATAATAGTATTGACCAAGCGTGGTGGCTCACGCCTGTAATCCCAGCAATTTGGGAGGCCGAAGTGGGCGGATCACCTGAGGTCAGGAATTCGAGACTAGCCTGGCCAACATGGCAAAACCCCGTATCTAGTAAATATACAAAAATTAACTGAATGTGGTGGTGGGAGTCTGTAATCTCAACTACTCGGGAGGCTGAGACAGGAGAATTGCTTGGACAAGGAGGCGGAGGTTGCAGTGAGCCAAGATCATGCCACTGCACTCCAGCCTGGGTGACAGAGTAAGACTCTGTCTCAAAAAAAAAAAAAGAAAAAAAAAGAAAGAATAATAAGAGCTAAAATTTATGGAGCCTTTGCCATAGGCACTTAAACCCATTACAGGTAATTTTATTTAATCATCACAACAAATACATGGGGTAAGAACTATTCTAATCCTCCATTATATATAGATGAGGAAACTAAAACTCAGAGATGTTAAGTGAGTTGCCCCAAATGCCACGCTAATTAATAAATGAGACTTGGACTGAGGCACTCAGCTCCCTTCCCCATCATCTATACTAGAGCCTGCTGAGTGAGCCAGGGGGATGATGAAATCAGACTTCTCAGAAAATGGCAGCAGGATGCGGTGAACCAGCTTTGAATCTTAGGGTCATGCAGACCTGGTGTGCATCTCAACTTTACTACTTCTTTTTTTGTTGTTGTATTTTTTTTTTTTTTTTTTTTTGAGAGGGAGTCTCACTCTGTCACCCAGGCTGGAGTGCAATGGTGTGATCTCGGCTCACTGCAACCTCCGCCTCCTGGGTTCAAGCAATTCTCCTGTCTCAGCCTCCCGAGTAGCTAGGATTACAGGCACACACCACCACGCCCAGCTAAAAATACAAAATAATTTTTGTGTTTTTAGTAGAGACGGGGTTTCACCATATTGGTCAGGCTGGTCTTGAACTCCTGACTTCAGGTGATCCACTTGCCTCAGCCTCCCAAAGTGCTGGGATTACAGGCGTGAGCCACTATGCCCAGCCCAGCTTTACTGCTACTGAACTGCATAAGTGGGCAAGTGATTTATCTCCTCTACACTGCTGGTTTTTCCTCCGAAATATGAAGATAATATTTCCCCTGAAAGGAGGTTGTTGTGAAGATTAAATGAGATAACACTTAAAGCACCCAGCCTAGTTGCTGTCAACATAGATGTCTATTAAATATTAGTCTACTCCTGTGTCCCCATTAAAGATGAGAAAACCAAAACACCAAGAGGCTAAATGTCTTAGTCCCTGTGACCCAGCGTGTTCCCTTAGACTTTGTAGTCAGTCCTCAGGCCATCTCCAGATGAGATTTTATCCTTGCTGCGGTTAGTGGTCTAGGACCTTAACTTTTCTCAGTTCTCTCATCAAATTTCTGATCTTCTCCCTCCTGGGATCTTGAGAGGGAGAGAGAGAGCTACCAGAAGCCTTTACGCAGCCTCCCTTCTCTCTTGCTTAAAAGGATAAATGAGAGAAGGAGAGGCTGAAAGCTCCCTTGGTCATCAAGAGAATTAAGGCGAGGAGAAGGGGTAATGTGGAGGGGAGAGATCAGTGGCTCAGGTCATGCCTGCTCTCCAGTCAAGAGCCTCTTAACTCTAAGCCACCCACTTAGGCACAGCAAGATTCACTTAGTGACACAGTCTAGAGTCACATTTGGTATTAGAGCTGAAAAAGACCTTAGAGATGATTACATTTTCAGCCAAGCTTTATATGTGGTAGATGAGGCATCATAGGGAGATTAACTTGCTCAGAGACTCTCATTAACAGAGCTGGCCTCAGCACCCCAGGGTCCTGGCTGCCTGTCCTCTTTGCCTTATACCACTCTGACTCCCATGACCTTGCTAGTTCTCTGCAGAGCCATTGGCCCTGGAACTTGGCATAGTCAATGCTACAGTGGTGAACTTTGCCCTCCCACTGCCGTCTTCTCCCCAGCACTCTTGCTCTGCTGTGTACCACTGAGGCTCCACTAAGATCTTGGCTACCCAAGACCCCACACTAAGATGCCTTCTCTGGACAAAAACCCAGGTCCCAAAACTTCCCCTATGCCCATTTCTCTATCAAAACTCACCTTTCCAACATCCTAGACAACGGTAAGATTCAAAAGAAAGTCTGCTATGTAATAAGCTCCCCCTTGTTTATGACTGATAATGGACTCAAATGGTTCTATGGTGGTTTCTTTTTAAAACTGGTCTCTTAGAGAAATGAACTTTTACTCAAAGGATTAAGGCACTTAAGGTAGAATTCTGGGAATTCCAAAGCAGAAAATCCTCCCAGCACTCCTCCAAGAGTACAGTTGAGACAACCACCACCATTGCCACTGTGTGGTACTAGTCCTGGGTTAGAGGTATGTGTGTTTTCAAGCACTATCCTGATAATGGTCTGGTCTCTTTTATGTATCTAAGAAATGCTCTTCTTCTTACATACCAAATCTAAAGGCATTCATCTCCATTTCCTTGGAGTTCTCCTTTTAATCCATCTCTCCTTTCTACCCAGTGCCTGCAGTCAGGAGAGTGCTGGAAAGGTGAGGAGGGTCCCAGCTGCCCTATTACTGCTTCTTATAGCAACTCCCAAGGCAATTACATTCATCCCTTTCTAAAAGTCTCAAGCACCAAGTTTCAAATGCCTCATTCCCACAGGACTTTACCTCTTTCTTACAATGCTTTCTAAGTAAATTGTAATAATAAAAATGGTGGTGGTGCCAGATGTAATGGGTTTCTTCTCCACGTTATGATTCCTGGTGGTCCTGAGGGATAGCAAGAGCCCATTTGGATGAGCACAGTGGTCAAGAACTGAGGTTTATGCCTGCTGTCTTGGCATAATTATTAATAGTGCCTTTCACTCTCAAATGTGTCCTGTTTGGGTGACAAACTGTTTGGTCATCCTGTTAGGAGCACGGGCTTTGAAGTGGATTTGACCTGGATTCAAACCCCAGCCTGTTTCTTACTAGCTGAATGACTTTGAACAAGTTACTTAAGGTCCATGAGCCACAGTTGCCAAATCTACAGATAGAGAATACTATTAGCACCAAGTTCACAGGGTCATTTGGAAGGATTGGCCTTGCACAGTGCCAAACACATGGTAAGATTGCAACGTGAGTCACCTCTGATTCTAAAGTTACAGAACATACATTGTACAACCTCATTTGTGGACTCACCTAGGCAGGAAAGTAGACTCTTGAGGAATGTTTTGCATTGGAAAAATCTGGACTTGTAACCAGGCAGACTAGCATTCAAATCCCAGCTGCACCACTCACTAGTTTTATGACCCTGGGAATTTAAACGACCTTTCTGAGCTTCCCCTTGTTCATCTGTGCAATGGGGATTAAAATCTCAGAGTTGTTGTGAAGGGAAAATAAGATAAAGGTATTAGAAAGTACTCTGTATGAACTCAATAAATGCTGCCTCTTACCATTCCATTTGCCCAGGTACACATCCACGGTTCACTGGTAAGGGCAGAAGCAGATCTAGCCCTGTGCTCTTTCGGTTATATCTTATGGCCTCTGGGGACTGCATTATTCTTCCTCCATTGATCAAAATGGTGTCCTAAGCCATCAGCATTATTTCCCACTCTAAATCCTTCTCAATCTCTCCTCCTCTTTATCATGGAAATTAGAAACAAGAAAAGGAAGCATCATGATGACATGCAGCTGGCCCCGGGGTTTTTGGATTAGAACCAAATTTCATGTTTGTGGAACTGATGTCAATTTGCTGGCTATGTGACATTGGGCAAATTACTCCACCCCACTGAGCTGCAATTTCCTCCTGTGTAAAAAGAAAATAATACCCTTTGCAGGGTGAGCAGCAAAACCAAGTCATTCTAACTCCCAAGCCCATGCTTTTCACCTTTATTCTGCTTCCAGTTCAGGAGCTGTTTAGTCTCATGACCATTTGGGCAGTAGTTAAGATGATAGCAGGTAGTGAGACCAAAGTTTCTGGACTAGAACCTACATTTCAGGTGTATGGGATTTAATTCAAAAGTTTGGGATTTGGGCCGGGCGCGGTGGCTCACGCCTATAATCCCAGTTCTTTGGGAGGCTAAGGCGGGTGGATCACGAGGTCAGGAGATCAAGACCATCCTGGCTAACATGGTGAAACCCCGTCTCTACTAAAAATTAAATAAAATTTTAAAAATTAGCCGGGCGTGGTGGCAGGTGCCTGTAGTTCCAGCTGCTCGGGAGGCTGAGGCAGGAGAATAGTGTGAACCCGGGAGGCAGAGCTTGCAGTGAGTCAGGATTGCAACACTGCACTCCAGCCTGGGCAACAGAGCGAGACTCTATCTCAAAATAAAACAAAGTTTGGAATTTGGGCTAAGGTATGAAGTATGATGCTACCTCATTCAAAAATAGTCTACAAAGCATCTGGCCTGTTTTTTGTTTTACATAACTATATCCCTCTAGTATAAACCATCGCCCACCGGCCAAAACCAGCCTGCCCCCTATTCTGGTAGTGTTTTATTGTAGCAGAGCTATGCCCATTAATTTATGTATGCAATATGTCTGCTGCCTTGGAACTATGGAAGATTGAATTGTTGCAACAGAAACTGTATGGACTACAAAGGTAAAATAATGGCTCTCTGACCCTCTACAGAAACAGGTTGCAACCCTGCTATAGGGCATAATACCACTTTAAGTTTTAATAATGATAATTACGGTAATATGTGGTGCTGAGTGCTTACTCTATGCTGAGTGCCATTCTATGGCTTTATATGTATATCTTATTTATACTTGCAATAACTCCATGATATACACACACTATTATTCCTATTTTACGAGTAAGGAAACAGACAGAAAGAGGTTAAATAACTTGCTGGAGGTCCAGTTATTTTTGAAATGGAGTCTTTGAAATGGCACAGCTGGGATTCTAACCCAAGTAGTGTCAAGTATTAGATTTCCTTAGAAGTTTGCAAACACATTTTCTTTCCTGATCAACTTGACCACTCATGATATGAGAGACAATTTTAGATGGTTCATAAACACCTTATTAAGAAACATCCTCTCCTATGGTGAGAAAGTCATTCCCTTTTAAGTTCACTTTAACATGACAAATCTCCCTTTTAACACAGAGTGAACAGTCTCTTCACACACAGCAGTACCTTGCTAAAATTTAACTTTTAAATTATTTAAACTTTTAAATTTAAATTTTAAATTATATTTAAAATTTAATATATTTAAAATGTATTGCTTCATTTCATAGCATGTACTTTTTATGGTCGCCTTTTATTTGTGGAAAACGATCCTTTCTTTCTCTTCACAGCAATTTCCTTTCAAAATAGATTTATTTAAGGATAAAAAAATAGAGTTGATTCAGATATTAAGACCATGTTAATAATGTTGCAGAAAGTGTGTAAATATGACACAAATCATGACAGTGGTACAGAAATGAATGACAGAGACCAGGCGCAGTGGCTCATGCCTGTAATCCCAGCACTTTGGGAGGCTGAGGCAGGAGGATCACTTGCGGTCAGGAGCCCAAGACCAGCCTGGCCAACATGGTGAAACCCCATCTCTACTAACAATACAAAAACTAGCTGGGTGTGGTGGTACATGCTTGTAATCCCAGCTACTCAGGAGGCTGAAGCAGGAGAATTGCTTGAACTCAGGAGGCAGAGGTTGCAGTGAGCTGAGATCGTGCCACTGCACTTTAACCTGGGCAACAGAGCAAGACTCCATTTCAAAAAAAAAAGAAAGAAAGAAAAGAAAAAGAAATGAATGACAGAGATAGGAAGCCCTGCCCAGAGCACTGACCCAGGAGTAAGGTGCCCTAGCCCTCAGCCCAGCCAGCAGCAGTTTGGTATATGGCTGTGGACAGATCGTCCCCTCCCTGATCTCAGATTCTCTATCTATTGAGTAAGGAGTTTAAATTAAATTATCTCTAACATTCTGTGGCATCCTAGTTTTTTCTTCTTGGCCTGGAATTTACTATACTTTAACTCGAGCCAATATTAAATTAGACTTGTTAGAGATCCACCCTTTCAAGCCCCATGAAGACAAAGGACTCTACTGCACCCCCTGTGTCTTTTCCTCTTTGAGTGAGTCTATTAATTCCTACCTAGATTCCTGCCGAAAAAGGTGAGGAGATAAATGCATGTGGTGCAGGATTCAATTTGTGCTTCTTGCCTAGAAATTAAACAGGTCTGGGTTAGTCCATGGCATTTACTAGGAGAAAGATAAATTCCTAGCGTGTCGTCATTCACAGCAATTGCACCTGGGCCCAGCAGGCCTTCTGATGGGGTTTCTCTCCCTCTGGAGGGCTCTGCGTCTGCTCACCCAGAGACAGCTGTGGCCCTACCTCATGATGTCCGCGGGAAAAAAAGAGAAGGATTTTTGTTAAAAAATACAAGATGCAGCACTGCAAATGGATGCCAAGCCTATATGAAAAGTTACCTGACTAGAAGCAGCAAGAGTGGAAAAACCCATTCTTCTTACATTTAAAAAAAGTTGTGGGGTAGAGGGATGCCCAGGATAGGCCAGGTGCAATAACTCATCCTATTAATCTGCTAGATTTAGTTATTTTAACCCCACATCAATCGTGAGAAGGAGTTATCATCATCATTTATTTTATTAATTTCATTACACTTTATAGTATAGATTAAGAAACCGAGATTCTAAAGGTTACAGTTCTCTCATCAGTACAGCCCTAATAGGTATAGGTGTAATTGTTCCCTATTTCATATGTAAGGAACTTGCGATTCAGGAAGACTAATGCATGCAGCTAGTAAGTGGCAGAGCCCAGATTGGAACAGAGGTCTGACTCTCTGCAGACCTTTTCTGTGCACTTCCTCACATGTAGCCTCAGGAAAACTTTGCCTTATTGCCTTCTAGTACTTAGCAAGAGCAAAGAAAGGAGAACGAAATGCAGGCAGTCTTGATTCTAATGGAGAATGGAGAATGGGCAAGAATGTATCCCACATGTCAGATCATAGGGTCACAGACCTCGCTCAACGTCGTCATGTTTCATTCCTCAGTGTGTGTCAAGAATTCCTGCTTGGTTAAAACGATGCATCCTTTTTCCCCAGGCATCCACAGAGATTTGAACCATCTGTCAGCCCTTCCTAATGACAGCTGATGGAGACATCTGTGGCCAAAAGCCACCACTGCCAGCAAGGAGCAGGTTAAGAACCTGTTCTCTGTCTTGATCAAAATTCTTTCCCACAGGCTGTGCACACACTTTGAAGCACATTATCTGCAAGGCCAGAACCTCTGTCCTCAGGGAGCCCCCATTGATGCCTCAGCCAGTGCCCCTCATATCCCCTTTACCCTTTTGTGATCCCTCTGCCAGCTTCTGTGTGCTCCGCTCCTAATGGCTCACATCTGTGACTTTCTTCAGAGGCCTGTCCTGGGGCTGCCGGATCTGCTCTGCCCTCACTTTTAGAGAGCTGAAAGTGTTCAAAGCCAATACTGACAAGGGCAGGACTACGGAAGCCCAGCTCTCTTGCATCAAGTCAGGGCCAGCTCTAAGGTAGAATTTTTACTCCAGAGCTCCCCATGGGATCAGGCTGGGATGGAGTCCGAAAAAGCACACTTCGCTTGGCTTCTTCCCTGTCCTGTTCTGCTACCCCACTCCCTCACCAGTTTCTCCTCAGAGCACTCCCTTAATAAGTCACGTGCAAATACAGTATCATTGCAGGATCTTCTTCTGGGGAACTTGACCTAAGACATCATTTTTCATCCATTAGCTGCCTTCTTTTCTATGTCCACAGACTATCTTCCCCTGAAGAGACACCCCCTCCAGGCATCTCCTGAACCAGCCTCCCTGTGGAAGTTGTCTTATGGACATAAATACGGTAAATGAGAGTGTCACTGTTCAAAGTATCACCGGTCTTCTAGGCAACAATAAATTCAACCTGGTGGTGTCTCTGTCCATCTTACATATACAGCCTTTTGGAGAAGAACATTTCACCACACAAAATGCTGACTTTATCCCATTGCTTTAAAAGAAAGAAAAAAAAAGTAAGAAAATTGGGTCAAGTTTCTTCTCATCCATCCACTTATTAACTAGGTAACCTTTGATAACTGACCTAACCTTTATTTTACTTAAAAGGGGGAAAGGAAAGGCTTTCTCTCTGCTTTAAAGTCATGTGTGTCCTTCATAGAAAAATTTAGAAAACTTAGAAAAGTACAATAATCCAGACACCCTCACCTCAACCAGTACTTTTTGGAAAATTTCTATCCAATCTTTCTTTCTCTATGCAGATATTCTTAATTGTGATAGACATTAGTTGTATTCATCATCTGGTCCAGATAATTATCTGGTATGAAGAACAGCCTACCAGACCTTAAATCTGCTACTGTGGACTGTGAAGCTTCAAACTGAGATTGTGGTTACTCCACCATCTCTACCGCAATGACAACAATAATAGCAGAGTCCCCTGCCAACTCAAAATGAGCATATAGTATATGCAAGAAGCGAACTGTTGTTTCAAGCCATTGGGATTCAGTAGCTGTATTGGTTTGCTAAAGGTGCTATAACAAAGTACCACAAACTGAGTGGCTTAACATCAGAAACTTACTGTCTTATAGTTCTGGAGCTTAGAAGTCCAAGATCAAAGTGTCAGCAGGATTGGTTCCTTCAAAGGGCTGTGAGAGAGAATCTGTCCTGTGCCTTTCATCTAGCTTCTTGTAATTTGCTGGCAATTTGTGTGGCATTCTTTGGCCTGTAGAAGCATCACCCCACACTCAGCCTTCACCTTCACGTGATGTTTTGTGTGTATATGTACACATGCATGCATGCACATGTGTCCAAATTTCCCTATTTTATATGGACACCAGTTATATTTCATTAGGGCCCACTCTAATGACCTTAATTTAACTAATTACATCTGCAACATCCCTACTCCCAAATAAGATCATATGAGGTACTGAGCATTAGGGCTTCAACATAGGGATTTGGAGGGACACAATTCCACTCATAACAGTGGATGTTTATTACAATGGTATAGTTTAGCCTATACTGGCCAATGCAAGGGATTCTTCTTATGCTGTTTTTTGACCTCCTATTTTCACTTCATGAGGTTAAATATTTTTATAAATATTTATATTTATGAACAAAATTTATAAATAAAATTTTATAAATAAAATAAATATTTTGCCCACAGTCACAATACCAGTAAGAGGTAAATTGGAATTCTAATCCAGGTTTTTGATTTGATAGCCTGTGCTTTCGGCCACTCCCCAGGGGTTAATCCCTTATAGTGGAGGTGCTTTGTAGTTCCCATACTTCTCACCATTCCCTATTACTCTCAGACACTGAGGCTAAGTACTATCTGTCTTTAGGCTTGTCCCATTGACTTTCCTGTACACAGCCCAATTTATTCTTTTACACTGCCCGTTTTCCCCCTGTGGACATTGCATTTGCAACCTTGCACTATGTTATAATTCCTTCCCTTTATTATTAAAAAGGCAACTCACACCTTTCAAATTCACCTTCCAGGCCACTAAAAGCCCTAGAGTCATTAAGACAATCTGTACAACACTCACCCTGAATTATACCTGTCCCTGACTCTCTGCTCCCACTTTTCAAGCACAGTCCCATGGACTAGGCCCCATCACCCATCTTGTACTTGTTTTCTGCCAAGCAAATTTCCCCTCAAAGGAGTAAACCAGAAATACAGATATTTGATCGATTAAAGCAAACGGCCTGTCAGGAAACGGCACCTCCTCCTGTGTACATCGTTTATTAAAGATTCTCCCCATTACAAGGAATTCGATCAAATGGCATTTTCTCTCATTCCTGATGTTCGCATTTCTGAATGCAGAGAAAAGAAGAAACCCTGCTTTGTGAAGCTTATGCCCAGGCAGTGAATCACAGAAGCTCTTCAATCTCTTACTGCTTTCTCTGTCTTGCCATTCCTATTGAGCAATGATGTCTTTTTTATCCCACACCGAGGGGCTTTGTGTGTGTGCTACTCCTCATTAATTTGATCACAGAGGGCAGATCTAAGATGTGATTCAAGTAAATGAGAGTTTCTCCAGAAGCTATCCAGGTAGAGGCATTCTCTTCTAAGCCCTCATCCATGGCTTTGAATTCATTAGCTCACAGCACACAGTGCCTCCAAAGAGGCACATACACCAAGTGTACACACCGTGGAGAGCCCGACTCTGCAGACTGGCACCGAGTCACCTTCTCCTAACCCAAGTTGACAAGACACATGTTGTGTTTACTCCAATTTTCTCATTAATTTCTCTGGCTGCCTGACAGCCTCTGCCTCCCCAGATTAGATTTCTGGAATTAGACTGATCTTAATGCTGCGAGAGAACAGCAGACCCTATGCCCTCCTTCCAGGCAGAAGTCCCCATCCCCATTTTGCTGATTAAGACAACTGAAGCCCTGCCAGGAAAGACCTTTCTAAACTGTTAAGTGTTGGGGAGACTAGCCTCCATTTGTAGGTCAAGTGCTTTGCCTAACCTGCAAGACAACCTCACCAAAACATTTCTCAGGCTGCCTGCCTCTGTGCGGCAGTGTACAACATTAGTCCAGGGTTTACATGGGGTATTTTTAAATGCAGCACTTACCTGGAAGGATTGCTATAATATGCCATTAATGCTTAACTATAAATGAATTTGATCAAATTGACCTCAGCCACCTGATAGGGTCAGCAGGGATACATTCTAGTGAGGGAAAGGGCTTCAAAAAAAGTTGCAAAGGCAGAAGTAATAAGGGCCCCAGGCACCAGGAACAGCAAATGGACACTGGGCACCAGGTAGGGAAATGAAATGGAGAAAGGTCAAGAGAGTCCGGAGAGGTGGAGCAGACAACTCTTAACCACCCAACAACCGTAGGAGGACTTGAGATGTCAAACACATTTCTGAATATCCAAGCTAAGTGACTTTGCACCACCCCCTTAAAAATCTCTGGCCCCATGGCAAGTATCAAAAGGAGATAATAATGGTTTATTTACCTAAAGGCAGAGGAGTGGATCAAAGATCCCTGGAGAACCCTTCCTTCAGGAAGGTTCTATAAATCAAAGTGAACTCCAGTCAATAAAGAAATCCTCTGGTTTAACCCTTCCCAGCCTTAGCATCATCTTTAGATCCAGACAGACTTCGCTTTAATTCTGAGCTCAGCCACTGCGTAACTCACTGGGCAACCTTGGATGGTTCCCTAAACCTCTTAAGGCCTCAAGCTTCTTGTGTACAAATAAATCATAAAATCTACCTCAGTGGGTTGTCGGACTGGTTTTAATAAGACAATGTGTGTGAATCCCTTAGTGCCATGTTGGGCACAAAATTAACACTCAGTAATAACAGTTTAGCTGCCGTGTATCGTCCTCATCCTCTCAGACCCAGCAGTGTCTTTTGGCAGGTGATAGTCCAGCAAGGTCATGGTGAACGGCATGGGTTCTGGAGTCAGACCATCCTGGTTTCAAATACAGGCTCCAGTGAGAACCAGGTATGCGACCTTGGGCAAGTCATTTATACTGAGTTTCAGTTCTGTCATCTGTAAATGGGAATGATTAAAAATGCCTTCCTCTGGGGTGAGGATTAAGTAAGACAATACACGTAACCTGCTGAGAGTGGTGGCTAGCACACTGTAAGAGCCTAGTAAATAGGAGACGAAGACTCCCTTTCTCTTCCTCTGCCTTTCTCTCTCTGTATCTCTTTCTCTCTTTGCTGACAGATGTGGTTGAATAGGGAGAATGAGATCCAGTTCTACCGATGATCAAAGGAGATGTAAAGACCTTGCTTTTCAACCAGAGAGACAAAGAAGACCCAGTGAGCCAACTCAAGGAGCCAAATCTGGTTTTATCCAGCTCTTGTAGTAGTGTTCTGGCTTTTGGGCTGCAGTACAGAAAATTAGTTCCCCTGAAGTCATCCCCTTCAGAATGGAGCTGGGAGACATAAAGAGTGGCTAAAGAGCTCTGAACAATGGCTAATCCTCTAATTAGCACTTCAGAGAGAAGTGATAACTGGAATCCACTCTCAGTTCTAAGCTCTAGGGAGCAGCAGGGTCTCATCAATGTTTTCCTGGACTCATACCCAAAGCCACTGAGCTCCTTCCTTCTAAGTTTGAGTCTCCCTCCTGGAGCGTTGCTCTTTCCCTTTCTTTTGTCAGTGCCTCTTTCTTCTTCCCTTTGTCTAGCTCTCTGTTTCCTTCTAGCTCTCAGAACTACTCTCTTCTCCCAACCCCTGCAAATTTTCCCACCTCTTTCTCTCAAAACTACCATACTGTGAGGTACTTGTATAATTAGGTGTTCATTCCTTCATTTGTGAGACATTTACTGAATACGTGCTAGGTGCTAAGAATATAGAAAAGAATATGATGGGCTCCCCATTCTCAAGGCAATGGACTGACAAACAATGGAAGGATCTTCCAAACAACTACAATATGGTCCAGCAAATGCTTTTCCAGAAGTACACACAAGGATGGGTTATATACAGCAAGTGCCAAAATCTGGCTGGTTGGGGCCCAGAGGAGCAGATGTTGGGCTTGAGACATGAGGAATGAGTCTAGGTTTTAAAAATAAATTAATCATTCGATCAACTGTGTAGTTCTTCATCCTCATTCAAACACCCGTAACTTAAACATGCATTTGTCAAACAGAAACCAACATTCCTAAACTAACTGACATGTGGTGTGTGTAACCCCCACTGTTTCCCTCCATATGTCTGCGACCAATAGGAAAAGGAGCTTCCCCTCCTATGGGGCTCCTTAATCCAAATGGGTGACTAAAGTGAGGGTGGATAGGGAACTGAACCAGCAAAGTGATTAGAGAAGGCACTAATAAGGCTCCTCACCCATACTGTCTATAGAAAAGGGGGCCCTATGCTTTACAATCTCTAAGCTTTATTCTTAGTGATTAAGCTACGGTTTTCAAAATAATCCAGTGCCTTCTGTCTCCCATCTCTCTCCCAAACCCAGAGCTGGAGAGTAAGAGAAGCACGGACCTGAAGCCAGACCTCCCCCTACCCAACCATTGATCAGACTTCACTCTGGACAGATGAATGGTTTAAGCACTTTCTGAGTGACAACTCACAGAGCCTGCATATTACATTTAAGCCATTTACATTTTGAAGGCTGTGAGTCTGTCAAAACAATGCCACCCCCTGCTGTGCCTCTGGCGTAATAACTGGCTTGTGCAGGGCAAATCTTGACTCAGCTTCCATGTGAGCAACCATGTGAATGTGTGCAGATGAAAAGAGAGAAAGAAGCAGAGGTTTTTTTTTTTTTTAATCTTTAATAGATACAGGCACCTTTTGGTCCAGGTTTCCCTCTGATTCAATGTCATGCACTAATAAATCTGGATATGAGACAGCCCAGTTTAACTTGGAGTATTAAGGACTTAGGGAAGCAAAGAAAACTCATTCTAAGGGTTTAAAGGAAGTTAAAGAATATCCAGTTACATTATCATGTTTAGGATCCTAAGTGCCTTATTCACTGGTATATTCTATGGATTTGCCCAGGGCCTGATGTGTAGAAGATGACTGACAATATTCGTTGAGGGAATCAATGTTTTCAACAACAGCATCTCTACCACTCCACCCCAAAAACCATACAAGGTTTCCTCCCATTCATCCATCCCTTGTAGTGTTGTCATCCATACCGCCTCCTCACATTTCTTAGAGAGCTACTTTGGATGATCTATCCTCATTTCATTTCTGAGTAGATTTCCATCTTGCAGCTGAACCATTCATTCACTGTTTCATCAAGTCTATGTTGTATGGAGGGCCGATTTGTATCAAACAATTAATGACAAAACTACAAAGGTAAGAGGCATATGGAAAATACCTTTGATGAGATTATAGTCCAGTAGAGAAGACAGGAACATGGACATCTGAAATCTAGGGTATGAGGATAGGAGGAGATGAATAAAGGCCAAAATAGGAAAGAGAGGAAAAATTCTCAAGGAAACACCAATAAGGTGTTCAGAGAAATGGAGAATGTCTAATTTGTGGGTATTAGAGCTTGGGAGTGTGTAACAGTGAAGGAACTATAAGTTGGGTATGTGTGGTGCAGCTAGGAGAATTGTCCATCCGAGGTTGCATAAAAACGAGCTAGCTAGGACCAAGATACCCCCTCCTTCTCCACACCAGAAGGGCTACCCCCAAACTCAGCTTTCTACAGGACTGATGACTTCCTTCACCTGGTAGGGAGGACTCTAATTTTCTATGTACCCCAACATCAATTGCAGGACAGCTGGTGTCCCCAGACTATTTCTTTACATGGTTGGCCCCATAATTCTGGACAGATAGTACCAAGTAGCCTATGTGTTCCACCCTCTTCAAGGACTGTTTTCTCACTTTTGGCCTACAAATGGGAGAAGAACAGGGCCCAGTGGGTCCCTACTGGCAATCAGATCCTTACTGCAGGCCCAAAAATGGCTCCTCCCTGTGAAGTATAGAAGCACCAGATTTGTAAGTTTTCCATTTCCTCAATAAGCCTATTCCTTATACCATGGTAATCAATTTAAACCAAACCATGATGCATCATAGGCAGATCCAGAAGGGTCCACCTCATTTGACATGGGCTTGGGAACCCTGCAGAGGTAGGCAGCAAGGGTATCCTGGTGTGTGCAGGCTGTGAACTGGAGGAAAGGGGAATATATTAGGTTGGTACTGCAGTTTTTGCCATTGAAAAGAAATGTCAAAAACCACAAGGACTTTTGCACCAACCTAATAGTAAAGAAGAGGGGACAGTGTGCGCTAGAAGTCATGGGACCTGGGACAGCAGGGATGGCTGGAACCTCTTTTGGGCAAGGCCTTTGTAGCAGACATCTGTTGTTTCTACTTGCCTGTCTTCTTCCCCTTCTTTTGCTAATAGTACATCAATGTTTCTCTGAAGAAACTTCCTTTCCCATAGCATGCAGTCTGGCGAGCCTGTCAGTGCTGGCCATTCTCTGGCCAAGGAAAGAGCTAATTCACGCCATGAGAACCTCTCAGGGATTTAAACCCTGAGCACAATCACCAGGAACTGAAAATCATGGCACAGACTCACCAGATGGAATCTCTAGGGAGTGAGTCCATTCTTGCCCTGGATCCCTCTGCCAGCCCTGCTTGAGGTGCCCACCTTTTCTTTGATTCTGTCAGCCCCACAGGCTTCCACCAGGTCCCCTTTGGGCCTGAGTTAACTTGAGCCAGTCTGCAATTTGCAAACAAAGAAGCCTAGTGGTCAGTCTTGAACAGTGAAGCTTACTGAGTGAATGCCATCCCAGGGCAAGAGTAACATTAGAATCCATGCCTTATGTCTGTCTGTATGGTGCTGTGCAGTTTCCTCACACTATTAGAGATATTGAAAGGTAAGATTCAGAAAATTGGGGACCATCTGGCTTAGTGTTGTGACCTTAGACTCCTGTTGGGGATGTTCAATTAGAGAAACAGATGTGTTGGTATCAAGGATAGCTCTTTATCTTTCCAACTTCTCTGAAGATTGATAAAGAAATCAAAATTCTGTGTGCACGTGGGTGTGTTTCTGTGCCCAAGTGTCCTTGGGTGGTATTCCAAGAAGTCAAGCAATTTATCTGTCACTGTCATTTGCAAGAATTGCTCTTGGTTGATAAGATTCAAACCCAGCACATCCTCCAGTGCCTGTTGACAACCACTCCTCCCTGGAGCTCTGCCTGGGATCAGTCTTGCTCTGATTCTGCTCCATACCTTACTGCATTGGGTCCTGGAGATAAGAGATACCCAGTATGATTCTCAGAGGATGCCCTCTTGAGCAAAAGCCTTTAAGCTTCCAGCTCACCTGCCCACTTTCAGGCAATGAGCTACACATGCCCATCCCCTTCCCAGATTCCACTCTACTGGACGGAAAGGAGGAAAGAACCACATGAATTGTCAGAAGCACAGGAGATGCTGACTCCAAAGCCCTTGAGGAAAAGGGCAAATTGAGAAGTTGCTGGATCTCTAGGTACATGATCACTGGGTCTTTACTCCTTGGTTTTCTGTATAATCAGCAACAGAGAATTTTGTTCCTCACCACGGTGGGTTTTGCCATCATAGTTGTCTCAGAGTCCATTGTCATCTTACCAAAGATGCATTCTGTACAATGCATACTGGATAAGGAAGTTAAATCCAGGCTAGGAAAGGCATCTCAAGACTTCACTATTAAATATATGGTCTGATTAATAAGGACATTTTTAATCATCTTAGAATCTCAGAACCAGAAGCAATTTTAAAGGTCATCTATTTTCCAATTTTCATGTAATCCCCTCAAATTAAAAAGTACATATACATGGATATGTGCATATTGAACGCTTATAGGCTCCAGGCTAAGTATTTTATATGTATTCTCTCATTGATATTCTCTGAATCCTTACAACAAACCTCTGCAATAATCACCGTTATTCTCCATGGTGCAAACCAGGAACCTGGGGCTCAGAAGGTTTGGTCATTCACCCCGTATCATGCAGCAAGTATGTAGCAGAGCCTCTTCAGAGAGGGTGTCCCTATAGCTCCTGGCCAAACCTGACCTGTGTGTGTGAACTTAACATTTTCCAATATAGCTTCAATAATTTTTTTTTTTTTTTTGAAACGGATCTCCCTCTGTGGCCCAGGCTGGAGTACAGTGTGCGATCTCAGCTCACTGTAACCTCCACCTCCTGGATTCAAGTGAATCTCGTGCCTCAGCCTCCTGAGTAGCTGGGATTATAGGTACCCACCACCATGCCCAGCTAATTGTTTTATTTTTATTTATTATTTTATTTTATTTTATTTTTGAGATGGAGTCTTGTTCTATTGCCAGGCTGGAGTGCAGTGGCACGATCTTGGCTCACTGCAACCTCCTCCTCCTGGGTTCAAGCGATTCTCTGCCTCAGCCTCCCAAGTAGCTGGGACTACAGGCACGTGCCACCACGCCCAGCTAATTTTTGTATTTTTAGTAGAGACGAGGTTTCACCATGTTAGCCAGGATGGTCTCGATCTCATGATCTCATGATCCACCTGCCTCAGCCTCCCAAAGTGCTGGGATTACAGGCGTGAGCCACCGCACCCGGCCAGCTTCAATAATTTTAAATGGAGGGTTTAATATTAGAAATATTCAGATTTGCACCTTTCCCTGAAAAGTCAGAAGACCTGGCCACACTGGGCTGGCATTCCGACATGGGAAGAATGGGCTCGAGGCAAGTAGTAGTCACCCCTTCAGACACAAATCAGATCACTGCAATAACCTGCTTAGGCTTCCCAATGGCTCCTAATCACACTTAGATAAAATCCAAAGCCCTCACCACAGCCCGCAGGGTCAGGCCTCTGCCTCCTGCTCCACCCTCATCTTGTCTGACTCTCTGCTTCCCCATGCTAGCATTCTCTCCAGTCCCTGTACTTAAAAAGCCCTGTCCTCCTTCAGGGTCTTTGCTCTTACTGTTTCCTCTGTTGGAAAAGCTATTTCCTCTAGTCTGCCCATGTCTGACTTGTACTAAGCCTTTTGCTTAAATAGCACTTCCTCAGAGAGGCCTTCTTGACTCCTGTGGTAAATAGAATAATGCCTACTCCCCTCTTAAAGATGCCCACATCCTGATCCCCAGACCCTGTGAATGTGTTACCTTACATGGCAAAAGGAACTTTGCAGATGTGATTAAGTATCTTGAGATGGGGAGATTATCCTGAATTGTCCGGGTGAGCCTGATGTAATTGCAGAAGTTCTTATAAGAGGAGGGTAGGAAAGGCAGAGTGAGAGAAAGAGATTTAATAGCAGATACAGAGGTTGGCATGATGTGAGGAAGCTACCCTGAACTGAGGAATTCAGGTGGCCTTTAGAAGCTGGAAAACTGAATTTTCCGCTCCATAATCTGACCTTTTCTGTAATCCTAAAACTTCTCTAAGAAATAAAGTCTATGAATAGTAATAAGAAAGAGAGAAAAATATGCAGACCCCTTTGGTTTAAATCTGGGTCAGGCACTTGTAAGTTGGGAACTCTTAGGAAGATTATTTAATCTCAGCCTCAGCGTACTCAGCTGTAACATATGTCTCTTTCTACCACCCAATGGAGCTGTTGTGAAAAACAAGTTAATGCCTAGTGTAGTTCCTGGCATCATGTAGCAAGCACTCGTAAGTATTAGGCTTAGGGATGGGGGGGAAGTGGAGATGTTGTTTGTTTTCTGTAAACACTCAAGAAGCCATTGAAATTTTACGTGCTGGGAAGCTGTCGCTCAGAACTGCCTGCAGAATGGAATGGCATGCAGAGAGGATCTTGAGCCTCCAAGAGGAATACAGCCCTGAGACACCTTGGCTGTAGCCCAGTGAAGTTGATTTTGAACTTCTGACCTCTAGAACTGTAAGAAAATATATTTATGTTGTTTTAAGCCACTAAGTTTGTGGCAATTTTGTACAGCAGCAATAGAAAACTAATACAACCACTTTTTAAAAAATACTCCCCCATCACTAGTCTCAAACTTAACTGTTTATTAGTGTCCATTCCTGCACTTAGCACAACTTGAAATTATTGTATTTGATTGCCTGCTTGCTTAGTTTTGGTCTCCTTGACTGCTAGACTGGAAGTCCCAAGAGGACAGTACTATGTCTTTCTAGTTCATGGCTGTTATCCCAAAATAGAGCAACTGTCCAGCAACGGTAGAAGCTCAGCAGATATTTACTGAATAACTAAATAGGTTATTGAATAGTTTGCTTCACTATTGATTTCAGGTGCCCTCATTTGAGCATACTGCAAGTTGAAAATGTCCCTACTTAATGGGGGAATTTACGATTGAACTCAGCCAGGTGCAAGTATTTCTCTGAAGCATAAGAAACAATCAGAGATTTTAAGGAAATCAGGTAGCCAACCTAATGACAAAACAGGCAATATGCCCAAGGTAAATTCATGTTCTGTTTCTTACATCCTTGCTACTCTCAGTGTCACCTGGGAGCTTGTTAGAAATGCAGAATTATCAAGCCTCACCCCAGAGCTAATGAATCAGAATCTGCATTTTAACAAGATGTCCAGAAAATCCATACACATGTTATAAAGTTTCAGAATTGCGGCACCACATATTTGATTGAAGGGGAGTGCTCTTCAGAAAAGCAAGCTACAGGTATATTTGCCATGGGCAGATGCAACAAGCACTATCAGCCCCATCACAGCCTGAGTGAGCCCTGACCCAACTGCTCTATGCTGCCGTATCCCATCACCTGCTCACTAGGCTGAATTCTCTGTGGACAGACAAAGAGGTGATGAAGTTTTAGGCACCCATAAGTTCAATCAGAACTAGCTTGAGCAGGGGAGGAAACCCCTTCCCACCAATGGTGGTGGTGGGGTCTGGCTTTCTTGACTCCTGCCCTGTGTTATTCTTCCAGGGAGTGGAAGATGCTAGAAACTACTGAAAGCCTCTAGGTAGCTGGGTCAGGAGTAAGCCTACTGAGCTACTGCTACCCGGAAAAACCCCTCACACCACCCCATGTGTCCTACAATAAATGTTTGCTAAAAACAAAAATGTGTTTATAAGTGCAGATGGGACCCCCATATGCATGGATTCACTATCTCTGTGCTTCAAAAAGCTCTTGTTAGTCCTTTCCAGTGGCCAACAGTCAGTGCAGCATGTGGAGCATAATAGATATGTAATAAATATCTGTTGAATGAATAGTGAATCCACAGATGGTCTGTGGGGAAAAGTGAGTCATACTGTTCTTATAGTACCTACCATTCTCCACTTGTATTGGCAAGTCCTTGCAGTAGCAAATATCAGAGACCCAACCAAAATACTCTTGAATGGAAAAGAATGTATAGGTGCACATGAATACGGTTTGATTGTGGGTGCAAATTATATCCTTATGACCTAATTTCTCTTTTTCATTTCTCCCACAAATGATCCTATTCTCAGACAGATTCTCCCTTGGGCCACACTAGAGCTGCCACTGCTCCTCATACCCTCTCAGCTTCAAATTTATGAACTCTCAATGCAGGTTTCATTGGTTCCCACTAGGTGACATTCTCATTCCTAAACCAATCCCCTGGGAAATGCAATTCCGTAATGGGTTTAAGTCTGGTCTTAGGTTCCCCACCTGCTGTATGGCAGTGGGGTGATGACTATCCATGCTTGAACATTCCTGGAAATAGGAGCAGTTCGAGCAAAAGCTTGAAGAAATGAAGGTCATGTGCAGGGACCAGTGAGGTCAGAATAAAATTGGAAAGAAAGGCAAGGGTCAGATTAGGAAATGTCTAAAACTTCAGCCTAAGTAATGTGCCTTCAAAGAGGCTATAGAGTGTAAAAATTAAAAATATATACCAGGATAAGCAAACTGCGGTACATCCATACAATAGAATATTACTCAGCAAAAAAAAAAAAAAAAGAAGAAGAAAAAAAGAAAAAGAAATGCGTTATCAAGCCACAGAAAGACATAAAGGAACCCTAAATGCATATTGCTAAGTGAGAGAAGCCCATCTGAAAAGACTATGTACTGCTGCATGCTTTTCCAGCATGCAGAAAAGGCAAATCTATGAAGACAGTGAAAAGATCAGTGGTTGCCAGGAGTATGGGGAGAGGAAGGAGGGGATGAATAGGTGGGGGACAGGGCATTTTTAGGGCCATGAAACTATTCTGTATGATAGTAATAGGTAGATACATGTCATTACACATTTGTCAAAACCCATAGAATGTACAACACCAAGAGTGAATCCTGGTGTAAACTATGGACTGAGTGACTATGATGTGTCAATGTAGATTCATTATTTGTAACAAATAAACCACACTAATGCAAGATGTCAGTAATAGGGGAAACTGAGGTGGGGATAAGATGGTATATAGGAACTATAAATTCTGCTCAGTTTTTCTGTAAACCTAAAACTTCTCTAAAAGATAGTCTGTGCAGGCCACTTTGGTTTAAATCTGGGTTAGGCACTTACAAGGTGGAAGCTCTTAAGCAGGTTATTTAATCTCTCAGCCTCATGTTACTCAGCTGTAATATGTACTTATTAGTACCCACCTCATAGAGCTGTTGTGAAAAACAAGTTAATGCATGAAGCACCTGGCATCATGCAGCAAGCACTCATAAGTGTTAGGCTTGGGGGTTGTGGGGGAGGTGTCTTTTGTTTTCTGTAAACACTCAAGAAACCATTGAAATTTTCTATGCTGGGAAGCTGTTGTTCAGGAATGCCTGCAGAATAGACCGTCATTCAGAGAAGTTAGGGTCAGGAAGATAAGTTAGGACATTATTCTGAGAGGAATATGGACATTGCAGTAGAGACAGGGGAGGTAATGATGGAAGAAGTGTTGATTAATGGGGAATATGAAGAGGGGCCTTGGAAGGAGAACAGGGTGCCTTGAATGAAGACCAGAAATGTTGGGGGTTTGAGGGAGTAAGCACTGGAATCTTAAACTGATGGAAGAACTGTCTAGATTACTGAGATCATTTACCCCTTCCTCTCCAGCTGAAAATAGTCTTCATGGCTGACTGCCATACAAGAATCCTAACATCATTTCCTTTCTCCAAAGCAGAAAGTGGAGTTTTACACAGAAATTTACCTGCTAGCTACACTGCTGCCTTGACGTTTTAAGTGGTACCTGCCCTTCTGCGTCAGACATTTCCCTCAAATAAGAAAGCGACAAGCTTCCCTAATGGGCGTTTGTTCGAGTGTTCAACCAAGTGAGAACTCGGCTAGAGGTGGGGAAATGTGGTGCCTGCTGAAGACAAAGGGAACATCAGCAACAAGTATATTCAGAGCAATTATCTTGGGGCCCTCCCACCCAGTGTCCCCTCCCTTAACCAAGTAAGGTCTTCAGGAGAAAGGCTGGGCCCTGGCTGTCTCGCCTCCTGCCTACCTCCTGCTGAGTCACCATAGCAAATTGCAGCAAATAGAGCAGCCTCAAAATTGGCAAGATCAGATCCCAGGGAGCACAAGCATTGGCCTTTTCAATTTGAAAATTTGAAAATTTCCATTTTTAAGACAAATTGGCATAAGACTCTCATAGAAGAAAGAACAGTAAAGGTCATGTGGACCCATCTTGCCGTCCTGTGATTGAATCCCTTCTGTCATGTTGTTGCCATGTGGTTCCCTAGCTATGCTTCAAGCTTACATCCAGGGACAAGGAGCTCACCACTAAAACAGGGCTACCTGATTAATTCAAGGCCTCAGAGCTAACCCATTAATTTTGCAGCTGGGGAATTCCAAACTCCATGAGAAAGTGCCTTGCTCTAAATTGCCAGGTGAGCCAGGGGCTGACCTTCCCATATATTCTAGAACCCATCCTTGAGCACGTTTACCAGGCAGAACATGATGGTAAAAAGGGCAGGTTCTCGTGGTGTCAGGCAGACCTGAGGGCAAAACCAATCTATTGCCCTGGGTCAAACTATTTTTTCTTTTTAAGTTCCAGGAGTTTTTTTGACTAAAATATAGGGACAATAACTGTACCTAACTTACTAGGTTGTCATAAAGATTACATGAGAAAATGATACAGCATACTTCACACAGTGCCTGACACATAATACACGAGCAATAGTGGCAACTACTAAATATAATTGGTACTAATTCTGCTTATGTTTACCTGCCATTCCAGTTGAGTATTAGGACATCATATTTACCATCCTGACTCTGGACTGCTCATTATTTGGATCTGTGTGAATCCCAGGGTCTGAGAGAGAGAGAGAGCCAAGATGAATATGGCCTTCCAACAAGACATACTGACAAGAAACGACTCAGAGTGCCCAGGAGCTTCTCCCTCCTATCAACCCTACAGCCTGGAATGCTAGCCATACCTCTCCCTGACTGTGCCTAGTACAGCCTTTGAGCTGAGCCGAGCTGCCTCCCTGGTGATGTCCATAAGAGTGCCACTTATCAGCACCTTGGACAGCATGCAAATGATTCTGCATCTCCACGTAAGGGAGGTGTCAATTCCTTGATGTGAAATAGGGTTGGTGGCAGCAAGAAGGGTTGCAGAAATCTACTTTCCCTGTGACCAAATTCCTAGGGAAATTGCACATACAAGAGAATAAAGCACTCAAACTGAGAATAAAACCTCCCCTATGTCTGGTTTTTATTCTCCACTTCCCACAGAAAGCCCACTGCTTATTAGAAATTTGGGATAGAAAAAAACAAATAAGGATGGTACTCATTCCAAAGAGAGTGATTGGAACCAAGTAGGTGCATTTCACAGGACTGGCTGATTTGCCAGCTCCCTTTCTGCAGCATTGTTACAATTACAGCTATTCTTGGGGATGCAATTCATTATGGACCCCATTATTCCCAAGAATCAGAGAAGAACAAAAATCAAAGGTTTATCATCTGGCTGTGGTATGTAGAACACAGCAGGCTACCTGTTGGGCACATCCAGGTGGCAATCAAAAACCAGAGCTCAGGGACAAATACACATTCCGCTGAGCTCTTCCATCTACCCAGAAGAAATGATGCTATTTGCATCAGGGAAAGAAGGCTGCTGGCCCTTCTGTCAGCCTCTGAACAATTTTTAGTCATCTGGCCAACAAAGGATGAGCTGCTGCATGTATAAAAGAGGGGCATAGTCACCTTCGCTCCCAGAGCTCAGAGGAAGGAGGACAGTTACTACTATGTGCCAGCATTGTGATCAACATCTTGTATGTGTAGGAGTGGTGGTATTAAACTCCATTTAGCTGAAGACAAAACTGAGGCTCGGAGAGGTTGTTTAGGATTCTTTCCATGACAGAACCCAATTTTGACTGGCTTAAATGAAAAAAGAGAATACATTAGCTCAAGTAACTCAAAAGTCTAGGGGTAAGTTGGTCTTCAGGTATGGCTGGATAGAGGAACTAAAACATGTCCTGTCAGTCCATCTCTTGCCTTGGCTTTCCTCTGTGTTGCCATCTCCACTACTTCTTCCCCTCTCTCCCTGGCCCTGTATATACACACACACCAACATAGGCTCTTGCTCTTGGTTGCAAGACGGGGACCACAGACTCTTGACCTCATCCATCTAGCCTAGCAACCACAGTGAAAAGAGAGATCTTTGCCTTAATGATTCCAACAAAAGTCCCAGGACTTACACCCATTGGCCTGGGGTCAGTGAGGTGGGACAAGCACTGACTTGTGAATCAGGCCATGCCTGATTCAAGGACCCATAGCTGGAGCTGGAGGAAAGCCCACCGCTCCAATATCGCACTGGTTGAGAGATGGAGCAGAGTGATTTCTGCATGAAATTTGACTGGCAGCTTCAAAAGAAGGAGGAAAGGAGACAAACAGACAACAAAAACCGATGTCCATTATAGCCACCATGCTTACAAGCAGCTGAGTTCTTCCCACAGTCACATGTGTATCACTAGTGCACATTTGGCTTTATCAGGCTTCTGCTCTGGGACCATGCTATACTACTAACAGAGATAATATTTTATGTTCCCAGTGGGTTCCAAAGAAGACCAGAAAATTATACTAGGTAATTGAGATTACAACCTGATACCTTCTCCAAATCAACCATTTTCCAACCTTGGACTGATTGATAACCAGGAAGAAAGTGATCAGGGTTGTTCTGATGAAAGGACATATAACTTATTATCCTGCCCAAGGAACCCCCGTATAAAAAGTTGTTCCTCTGCTGTATTTAAAGTCTTATGTAATACATTGAATTCAGAAAAAAAAAAAATGACAAGGAATGAAGGACTATTTAAGCCACTATTCTTGCCATCAGGGAGTAAGGAATAATTTTTTTCACAATAATAGCAATTGCTAAATGTGTACTAAGTGATTTACACATACAGTTGCTTCATGTAACCTTCACAACAATCCTGTGTGTGTCTAATTGTAAAGTAGCCATTTGATCTGGGCTTGGTGATATTAAGTTGCTTGCCTGGTATCCACAGCTAGCAAATGGCAAACCCAGGATTTGAACTCAGGCATCTCTGATTTGAAATTAGTGTTCTTGACCACATGCAAAAATCTGCATGAACCTCCATTCTTGCTAGGAGACAAGGTAGTTTCTTGGAAAAGATAGCATTCGAGTAGTGTATCCATCAGAAACTTTTGGTTGTAAATGACAGATTCCATTCATGCTGGCTAAGCAGAAATATAGGAGTGGTTGTTGTTGTTGTCATCCTGTGTAAGTAAAAGCCCCAAGGAGCGATGGAACTGCAGGCACAGGCTGATTCAGAGTCACGTGATGTCTACTGGGCTCACTCTGTGTCTCTCAGTTCTTCTCTCTTCTGTGGTTAGCTTCATTCTAAGGCAGGTTCTCCCCTCACAGTGGCAAGATTACTACCAGCTTCTTGAGGCTTATATTCTCCTAGCCAAGCCATAGAAAAAGGGCGTCATTATTCCAAGAATCACAATAAAAATTCTAGACTTAGTCTCGCTGAACCAGCTTGAATCATGTGCCCATTCTGGTGGCCAGGGATACACTGATTGGCCATCTCTAGAGTCAGAGGCAGCAGTTCGAATCAACTTTGCTAGAAGCATATAGCATAGATGAGAACAGAGGAAGGTGTTTGTTGATTTGCTATTATCAACAGAAGAGTAAGAGGTATTAAATTGGTAAAAACAATTGGTGGCTGCATTGTTTATCTACCGTATTCAACAAATCACCCAAAATGTGTAACTTAAAATAACAACCATTTATTTAGCACAGGATTCTGTGGTTGGCATGCATCTGTGAACAGATGCCAGGTCAACTTGGGACTGATTGGTCTAGGGCCCTTAGCTGGGATAGATTGTCTCTGTTTCATAGGTTGTTCAGCCTCCAGCAGGCTAGTCCAGACTTATTCACACAGTGACAGAAGATTTCCAAGAAAAAAGAATTTAAGCCCTTTTCAGACCTCTGTTTGCACTGTATTTGCCAACATCCCACTGGCCAAAGCAAATCACATGACTAAACCCAAGTCAGAACTGGAGACCATGTCAAGGGGCCATGGATTCAGGGAAGTGAAGAATTTGTGGCCCTGTCTGCAATCTATGACTATGGTCATTTCAAATAGCACTAGAATAATGTCTAGCATATAATAGACCTGCCAGTCAAATAAAATCTTGTCATATAAATGACAAGGTTAGGATAAAGGAAGAGAAAAGATGGCCTTCAGGCAGAAGAGACAGTATCCGCAAAGACCCAGAAGTGGTAAATACAGGCTTATTTGTATACTGGTGAGTTACCATGCTATGGTTGAAAAATGGAGTAGAGGAGCAGTGGGGTTTAAGGCATATTAGGGAAGACTATGGGTGCCGAGCTTAGGATTTGGACTTCTATCCCTATGCATTGGGGAACTGTTCAAGGTTTTTGAAAAATGGTGTGATTCGATTAACAAACTTTGGGCAGGGTTTCAAAGGGTAGCTTTTGGCAGATGGCTTTCTTTAAAAGACAAAATCTCAGGGAAAGGAAGGGACAACCACATCTTTAAAAGCACAGAGACAGAGCAGCTGCAGAATCTACTCTGCTCCAGTGGGCACCAAACTGGGTTTGAAAGTCATCTTTTCCTTGGCATGTGCCAGATCCTGAGCTTCCTCCTGTCTCCCCAACACTGGGAGGACTTGGAGACACTCTGTATCCTGAGCACCAGGCAAATGCCATTTGTTTTCCTTGACAGTTTGTGTGTGTCCACCCCAACACCTGGGACCAGCTGACTATTGGTCCGAGATGTTTCTTAATGGGTTTTTAATGTGCTAGACCCTCTTTGGGAATAATATTTTTCCATGCAGGTGAGGAGAAAAAAAAATAATTTTTTATATATATATACACACACACACACACACACAGAGAGAGAGAGAGAGAGAGAGAGAAAGAGATGTGCACATATTTATAAATCATAAATGTAAATAAATGATATATAATTACATATATGTATATATAAATAAATATAGCGAATAATAGTTCCTATCTACTGCTCTGTTCTGAAATCCAAACCTCCACTCACAGCTGACCTATCATAGCCTTTGCCAGCCCCTCCCATCAGATGCTAGGAAGCAGTTTGTTCTGCAAGCTTCCAAGCAAACACTAAGGGCCCAAGCACCATTTCAAAGTGTCATTTCTTTGTATAGAGCCTCTCCAAGCCCAGTCACAAGCCCAGCAGGTTCTGGACATGACTGAGATAGATCATTTTTGTCCTCTTGTTTGCCTAAATGTGTGTCTTGTCTCTCAGTAGGAATGCTTTGCACTGTGGGCTTTTTGTTAGTTTATTTGTATGTGTGTTTTAGCAAATGAAATAAATGCTGACCTGCAGCAAGCAACAGACCCAGAGGCCACATGTTTGTCTTTTGAGAAACGATAAGGCTGGGTGCAGTGGTTCATGCCTATAGTCCCAGCACTTTGGGAGATCAAGACAGGAAAATTACTTAAGCCCAGGAGTTCGAGGTCAGCTGGGCAACATGGTGGAACCCCGTCTCTACAGAAAATACAAAAATAAGCTGGGCATGATGGCATGCACCTGTAGTCCCAGCTTCTCAGACGCTAAGGTGGGAGGATTGCTTGAGCTCAGGAGATCGAGGCTGCAGTGAGCCATCATTGCACTGCGCTCCAGCCTGAGTGACAGAGTAAGACCCTGTCCAAAAAAAAAGGAGGCTAGGCGTGCTGGCTCACACCTATAATCCCAGCACTTTGGGAGGCCAAGGCAGATGGATCACTTGAGGTCAGGAGTTCAAGACCAGCCTGACCAATATGGTGACACCCCATCTTTACTAAAATTAGCTGGGCATGGTGGTACACGCCTATAGTCCCAGCTACTCAGGAGGCTGAGGCAGGAGAATCACTTGAACCCGGGAGGCGGAGGTTGCAGTGAGCCAAGATCACACCACTGAACTCCAGCCTGGGCAACAGAGCGAGACTCCGTCTCAAAAAAAAAAAAAAAAGAGCGAAACAATAAGCACCATGATCATACACTGAAATGATATCCCACAGTGATCCTCGCAATAGCACTGCAGAGTTGATTGTGTTATAGGCTTCATCCATGACTTCAGCTCACTGAGGCCTGCAGCCCCCAGGGGCAGGATTTAGAGCTTGCAGGTGCATGAATTGCTGCAGTTGCTCATTCACACCCAATTTCCACCTACTGATGTCCTCTGAGAGAGAAGGCAAGAACCATAGCATAGTGCAGGATCCTGTTCTAAGTACTTTACATATTTAAACTCATTCAGTCTTCTTGAAGAAATTGAGACATGGGTACATTTTGAGACCTGATACAGCTCACACAAGTTGATGGTAATGCTTTTCTTTTTTTCATGATTAAATACTCAAATTTAAAATTGAAGCTAAAAATTAAAATAAGTGAATATTTTAAATAAAATGGGCTTAAATAAATGGAAGACTCTACTATATCTTATTGGAAAGAGCAGTGAACAGCTCAAACATGACCTTTGCATCAGACTTGCAGGACCCCATCCACCCTGTCTGCCCTTTCCACCACTGGAGAACTGCGGTCTCCCTACCTTGCGATCCCCCTGGAGAGGCCCCACACTATTCCTGTGGCATCACTTCTAACGCAATGCTCATCACCATGTATGTTCCTGTCTTCCTCAGTAGACGTGAGCTTTTCAGCACCTAGCACAGGGCCTGACGCATAGCAGACACCACACTTGGTTGAAAACAGAAATTTATAAGAGTTCCTGAGTTCAAGCTGGTGCTCATAATTACAGTGACTGTGAACAAGTCATTGCCTGCTCCATGCCTCTGTTTCCACATAAGGGAAAACTTTAGACAGTAGGCATCACTGATTAGTTGCCTGAGTGGTGGTAAACTCAGAAATGTTGTAGCTGTGGAATTCCAGGCTCAGAACCTGAGAACTAGGAGGGCACACCTGCTTGACTGCAGGCAGGAGTGAGCCGTCCCAGCCCACTGCCCATCATCGGCAGTGTCTGGAAGTGGAAGCCCACCTCTGCACCCTTGCTGCGGTTCTGTGGCTGCCACGTGCAGCACAAAAGTGTAAATGAGTTAGCAATGGCACTTCCCTGAATCACTGCATCATCCAAAGACTGCAAGGTGGCAGCTGGCATCTTTGGCCACTGCTGTGAATCAGTCTGTTGCCCCAGGCACCCAGCTGGCTCTGTCGTGGAAAGACTGGTGAGAGCTGCCTTCCTCCTGCTGTGTGTCTTGGCCAGAAACACTGAGCAGGGAGAGAGAAGTCATCAGTGACACTTGGCTTAGAGCTGATCATATCCCCAACACTGGGGGTTGGGGTTTGGGGTGAACAGAGGGATCATCTGTATTCCTGATGTTTTCATCTGAGATCTTCTGTGCAACGCCATCTGGGTAACCTCCAAACAATTGTGACAGTTCCATATTCTGTGACGCAGGGAAAATTACCAGATTTCTCTGAGCCACAGCCTCCTTATTATAAAAAAAATAATAATAATAAGGCCTGAAAGAAAGAAGAATAAGTACCCAAAGTTGTTTTAAGATTCCAAGATGAGAAGCCAGGCATGGTGGCTCACACTTGTAGCCCCAGCACTTTGAAAGGCTGAGGCAGGAGAATCACTTGAGCACAGGAGTTCAAGACTAGCCTGAACAACATGGTAAAACCTCGTTGCTACAAAAAATTAAAAAATTTAAAAAAGTAGCTAGGTGTGGTAGCATCGCCTGTAGTCCCAGCTGCCCAGCAGGCTGAAGTGGGAAGATCAATTGTGCCTGGGAGTTCAAGGCTGCAGTGAGCCATGATCACACCACTGCACTCTAGCCTGGGCAACAAAACGAGACCCTGTCTTTAAAAAATTAAATAAAAAAGGGTGAAATGTATAATTTCCATCCTCTAAATACCTGAACTTCTGGCTACTTGTTCTCTCTGCAGTCGCTGGCCTGATCTCCCACCTAAAAAGTACTCCCCAGACGCTCCCTATCAGACTGTCCTGTTCTGTTTTCTGTGTAGCAGTTACCATGGTCTAAGCTCTTGCTTAATTGTTTGTTTGTAAGATCTGTGTGTTTGTTTGTTTGCCTGTTTGTTTGTTTTTAGACGAAGTCTCACTCTGTCGCCCAGGCTGGAGTGGAGTGGCACAATCTCAGCTGACTGCAACATCCGCCTCCCAGGTTCAAGTGTATCTCCTGCCTCAGCCTCCCAAGTAGCTGGGATTACAGATGACTGCGACCATGCCTGACTAATTTTTGTATTTTTAGTAGAGATGGGGTTCTGCCATGTTGGCCAGGCTGGTCTCGAACTCCTGACCTCAAGTGATCTGCCCACCTCGGCCTCCCAAAGATATGTGTTTTTAAATACTTATTTAGAATATTAATTAAATTAATTTGCTGCTAAGTTGTGTGCCTCTCCACCACTAGAACCTAAGTTCCATGAGGGTACAGACCTTGCCAGTGTTGGTCTCTGCTATTCTTCCAGCACCTTGGTCAATGCCCAGCGTGTGGTAGGCGTTTGAAACATAATAGTTGCATAAATGAGTAAGTGAATGAATGAATATCAACTCATTTTATAAACTCTAAAATATTCTTCAGAAGTTATAGGTTATTATTACTACTAAAGCCAGACCAGAGGCTGCAACTAACTTCCTGTATCTGAGAATACAGAGAGCAATGAGGAGGGTTTCATAAGGAGAATGGGGCTTGGGGGCAAGTAGAGAGTGGTATAAGTGAACAAGGTACCCATGAGTTCAGATGTTCAAGCAACAAGCAACAAGCAAGAAGAGTATATGGAGAAGACTCCTGGGGGACCATGCCAAGTACATAGAGATTCACCCTCACCAAAGTTATCACCATCATGATCATCATGGCTACCAAGTAAGTATTGAATGCTAACTGTCTGCCTGACACCACACTAAGTAAGGAGGGAACCAGTATTTATAGCGAGAAAAGTAACTACTTACTCTTAATATCATCTACACACTTACATGCATTCACACATGTAACTGTGCATACGCACTTATACACACACACCATCTGTCTGAGGTTGAGTTCCTCCAAAAGAAGACTCTGAGACCAAGATCGAGATGCATGTAGTTTACTTGGGAGGTGATCTGGAGAAGAGATGGTAAGGGAGTGGCTTAAGAAAGACAGGAAAGGGAAAGGAGCCAGTATTGGGTATATTACCAATACTGTTTGTTTGTTTTTAGATGGTGAGAGGGTGACTGCTGTGAGTACCTGGAGTTCAAATCTTCTGGGTCCTCAAGTACATAGTGTAGAACATGCCTCAGAGTTGCCCCACCCAAGGAAAAGGAAGCTAAGGTACTATATTAGTCCATTTTCATACTGTTACGAAGAAATACCTGAGACTGGGTTATTTATACAGTAAAAGAGGTTTAATAGACTCACAGTTTCACATGGCTGGGGAGGCCTCACAATTGTGGTGGAAGGCAAAGAAGGAGCAAAGGCACATCTTACATGGTGGCAGGCAAGAGAGCATGTGCAGGGGAACTGCCCTTTATAAAACCATCAGATCTTGTAAGACTTATTCCCTATCACGAGAACAGCATGGGAAAACCTGCCCCCGTGATTCAATTACCTCGCACAGGGTCTCTCCCACGACATGTGGGGTTTATGGGAGCAACAATTCAAGATGAGATTTGGGTGGGGACACAGCCAAACCATATCAGGTACTTATCGACCAACTCCCCTCCATCACCCAACAGAGTCGACACTTGGCATTTCTGTCCAGACCATCTGTAGGCTGCATGAGGTCTTCAGGCAAGAATAATGTCTGCTACCTGCTACACCATTTCATGGGATGGATCTGGACAACTGAAGTCTCGTTTGCTGCGGGACTTGGGTGTACTGTACCTCAAGACATTAAGTGATGGACATAGGACACAAGCTTGGAGGGGGCAAGCTAAAGCTAACTTCCTGTGAGAATGCAGAGAGTGATGAGGAGGGTCTCAGAGGGAGCATGGGGCTTGTCAACAGATAGAGAGTAATAACTCTATGGTAGTCCAGGATAGTCTTTGAAGGGAAACAGAGATGTGTATAAAGAAGTTGATGTAAGTTGCTGTGCACAGCATGGTATAAACCGTCTCTGTCTCCTCAGTAAAATCTGTAATAAAATTTATATTGCTTCTTAAGGTCATGTACTATACTTGAGGGGCATTGGGGGCAGAGAGAGTTGATCAACTACAAAATCCTGCTTTGGAGCTGATTCAGACTGAACAAAGTAGTGGCATATGGAGACAGCCAACATCTGAGTAACATGCATATTCTCTTTTTTATTCTTTTTTTTTTTTTTTTCAGAGACAAGAGCTTGCTCTCTTGCCCAGGCTGGAGTGCAGAGGCACAATCATAGCTCACTAAAACCTTGAATTCAGTGATCTTCCCACCTCAGACTCCCAAGTAGCTGGGATTACAGGCATGCCACCATGCCCGGCTAATTTTTAAATCTTTTTTAGAGATGGGGTCTCACTATGTTGCCCAGGCTGGTCTTGAACTCCTGACCTCAAGTGATCCTCCCACCTCAACCTCCCATAGTGCTATGATTACAGGTGTGAGCCACCATGCCCAGCCTGCATATTTTCTTTTAATCCTCATTATTGTAGCTTCTGTATATTAGGTATGGCCACAACAATACTGCGCAACAAACTACCCCCGAAACGGAGTGGCTTACGATAAAAAGCATTTCATTTTCTAGTTCATGCGTCTGCAGGCTAGTTTGGGAAGGGCTCACGTTCAAGCCATAGGTGATCTCCAAGCTGATGATTGGGTTCTAGTCATCACATCTTCCATGTGTGTCCTCTTTCTCCTTTGACCGGACACTATAAAGTACTTGTTCTTTCAATGGTGGATCATAGGATGTAAAAACCAAACCAAACCTTGGAAGCACACTACGGCCTCTGCTCGTACCAAGTTGATAACATTCCATTGGCCCAAGCGAGTCACATGGCCAAGTCCAACATCTGTTGGATAAGAAAATCTACTTCTGTGCACATGTATGCACTGCATAATCACATGGAAGATAGAAGGTTTGAAGAATTGTGAACAATTCCATCTGCCACAGCCCCATTTTACCCTCTGGGGGAAGCCACAGCTTAAAACAATCAAGTTGTTTGTCTGAAGTCACAAACCTTATATATAATGCACCTGGGTTTGGGACCAGCTTTGACGACAAAGCTTGTATGTTTAGTATGCTGAACTCCTCTGCTAGAATGCAAGGTGAACCAAGCCCCTCAGGGAGCTCACTCAGCAGTGTGCAAAGCACCCAAGTTAACCAGAGATCACCTGTCTGCTCAAGGTCATGCCACTGGTTGGTGACAGCACCAACCCTAGAACCTTATTCTTCCTGTTCCTTGTACCATTCTCCCCAGATAGCAGAACCATGTGCATCTGGCTTTGAAACATCACTCACAGGAATTTCTCCTCTCTGAGGAATTTCAGTCCAGCCAGAGGTTTCCGAAACAAGCCCAGGAAGCCCAGAGGTGACAAATAGTTCCATTTTCACTTCCTTGAAATTTCTCCTAAATGTGCCTACTCTGCCAATAGTATCTGCAAAAGGAAGGAGGTGAAGTTCACACCATTCAACTCCTTGGCTGTTGCCATGGAGCCCATCCAGCCATCAACATGCCAGCAACTCTGACTGCCTTAGCAATGAAATCAAAGAAGGGGAAAATAATCAGCGGGGGAGCAAACTCTTGTTTAAATGCAAATACCTTTGAGAGGAAGCAATGGAGGGAAAATAAATTACGAAAACCCCAGTAAAGAACATGGAGTAGAGGCTAAAGCTGATAAGCCATGCCATTCCCCCAGCAGGACAGTCCCTGTTCCATCTCCTGCCAAAGTGGGAAACGTGTTTTCAGAAGCGATTTGCCAGCGTTACACATCCTAGTCACCCCTAACGAGGTTCTTAGAATGGAGCGGAGAGGAGTTCCTGATGGGCAGAGAGCTTGTCAGAGCCGGGAAATGCTGACAGGAGGGCTGGGCTGATTTGCACTAGAATTTAAAGTGAAGGAAATGAAGGTTGAGAATTGGGGCCCAATGCGAGATTTTGAAAGACGTATCAGGCTCCCCAGAGGAGTTCCCCAGCCCAGTGATGCTCAGCTCTTCCTAATAAGAATGATAGTGTATTTTCATTTGCTAATCTTGTTTTGTTAAAAATAAACAACCACCCATTTTTGGCTTAAAATGTGATAAAGCTCAAGTGTTTAAATGCAAAGGAGATTATATGTTATAATTATATTGTATTGAGGATTATTTTGTCCTGTATCCTTTTATGATGCTTTGCAACTAAAAGACATTTCGTGATTCTAACTCAGGGAAAGTGCGCAAAGCTGGCAGGCATGGGGCGAGAGGAACTGCTGAGACAGTTCTGGTACCTGGCAGCTCTGAATCACCAGCCCGCTTCACCCCCCGACACTCTGTCCTGAGCCACTGTTGAGCTGCAGGTGTTACATGTAGGCACATAGGTTGAGGGTCTGTGGATGACCTCGAACCACTGTTGTCTGCACGTACTGTTGTAGCAGGACGAGCCGCAGACAAAACCTCCCAGACACCGAGTTGTAGAAGGAAGGGCTTTATTCGGCTGGGAGCATCAGCAAGCTACTGCCTTAAAATCCAAGCTCCCCAAGTGCACAATTTCTGTCCCTTTTAAGGGCTTACAACACTAAAAATTTCACATGAAAGGGCTGTGATTGATTTAAGCAAGCAGGGGGTACGTGACAGGGGCTGCATGCACCGGTGGTCAGAGATAAACAGAACAGGGCAGGGAGTTTCACTATGTTCTTCTATACAATGTCTGGAATCTGTGAATAACATCGGTTTCTAAGTTATGAGTTGATTTTTAACTACCGGGTTTAGGCCAGGCAGGCCCAGGCCTGGTTTCCGGCCTGATGCCGGGCTGCATGTCTTTGGTTTTACTTCCTTGTTTTTTTCTTAAAACAGGTACTGAGTATAAAACAATATAGAACAATGTGAAAGGGTCTTTTTCTTTCCTCACTGTAGGAAAATATGTGGAAAAGAGGTGAGGAGAGCTGTGTCTCCAGTCCCTGAGTTCCCACAAGGCTTCTAGACAGTTCCAGGCAGCTTAGCGTCAAGGCTGTGATCTTCCAGAAGGATTCCTGTAGCTTAGCAAAAAGAGCACCAGACTGGGAGTCCAAAGACCTGAGTTAAAATCCTGGCTCTAATATAATCCAGCCATGTAACATGGGGGAAGTCATCTCACCTCTCTTAGCCTCGGTCTCAGTTTCCATATCTGTAAAATGGAGTTGTTGAGAGAGCTAAATTGGATGACCAGGGTTTTTCCTAGCACTCATTGGGCACTTATTAAAGGTTACAAACTGGCAAACTGCAGGCCACATCCTGGCCACAGCTGTGTTTTAATTTATCCTGCATAGTATTAAAAAAAAAAAACAAGCCAATGTATAAAACTAAGGCACTTTCACATAAAAATCCAGGTTTCCTGTGAAAAAAATCAGACCTGGCAACACTGGGACCTCCAACGTTATAGTTGTGGAGTAAGCCACCCTATTTGGAGGGAATATACACTCTCTACTTGGCTACAATCCCTACCACTGCCTATATCCCTAACCAAGGGTCAGTTGCATATTTATCAGAAAAATATGTTTTCTCTTACAGTAGATAGAAATTTCCTGGAAAACATTACATATTTAATCTTCCTAACAACTCTAAGCGATATGCAGTTAACTCTCATTAGGACAAGAATAGGCCATCCTAATTCCCATTTTACAGACAAGGAAACTTACACGTACTTCACATTGATTGGTACTTGTTCAAGGCCACACAGCTAGTAAGTGGTAGAGACCAGATGTGATCCCAGGCTGCCTGCCTCAAAGCCTGTGCTTATAAAGTACTTTGCTATTCTGCTGGTCTGTGAAAGGCACCATTAAACACGTGATTTTATTCAAATCACGACAGGAGATTTAGGGAGACAGTAGCCCACCTGGGTTGCTTTTTCCATATCTCACTTGTTCCTGGAGATAAGTAAGCTGCACAAGGATCGAAGCCTTGAATAAACAGGAGCAAAGAAAATGAGAGCCAAAGGGGCCGCAAAAAGACAATTTAGTTGAATGTCTTCATTTTAAGAAGGAGAGACTTGGAAAGGTTAAATGACTTGCCCATGATCACATATTTCTTAGAAATATCAACACAACAGCTATATTTAGGAAAAGGAAGTGAAGTGAATTAGCTAGTCAGGTATAGTCTACGCTCGCGATCAAACTGAGCTTGCAACTGTTAGATTTTGCATACAAAGAGGTTTTGTGGGGAGCCAGAATTACCTGGGGAATTGCCTCCATTCCATTTACTTCTATAGGCTATCAGAAAAAAATGGTCCCCAAAGTCTTAGCAAGGAGGTAGTGTAGCCATTTCATAGTTTCCTTTTAAAAACATGGAATGTCAGGGGAACAAATATCATCCGAGGTCATCTAGGCCAATCTTCATTTTACAGGTGAGAAAACCAAGGCCCAGAGGTGAGGGGACATGTTCAAGGTTGGTTCACCAGTGGGTGCAGAGCCAGATAGGAAGCACTTCCCGCCTCAGCCTCAGCCTCAGCCTCTGTCTCCACCGGCATGGCTCAGTGCTGCTGTCAGCTTCTCACCTGCTGGGCTTCAGTCTCTTCCTGGGAAGCATTTTAATGATATTGTTTGGAGGCTCTGTGCCTCATTCCTCAGGGGTTCAGGGATGAGAGGACAGCTGGTCTAAAAAATGCTCACAGCTGGACTAATAAGAGAAGTGACACCTCTGAGTTCCTGCACTTCGACAGGAGGGCAGGGAACACAGATGTTTCTCTCTCTGCTTCCCAGATGCTCCCAGCGAGGCAAAGATGCTCCCTGGTTTCCTGCAGGAAGGAAAGGAAGGAAGATGTTCCTTGCTTTCCATGCATGCTTCAGGTTTATTGTGTGAGTCAGATGCCTTTTCCTCCAAGCAGTCTTTCCTGACTCCCCACAGGATCAGAACTCCCTCCTCTGAGCCTGACTCCCACCATACTCTCAACAGACAAACTCTAATAGCACACTGATGGACTAGCTATTGCTGATTTCGCTGATTGTATTAGAAGCTGCTCAAAGGCATGGATCCAATCTGATTCATCTATCCTCCCCACGTCTCAGCAACAGCGCACCTTACATACGGTCATAAACTAATTGCTACCATTTATTCAAAGACTGTCATAGACCAGGTTCGGGTCTAAGCACTTTGCATACTTTATCTTAGTAAGTTCTCCTGCCACGCTTCAAGGAAGGCATCATTGTACCCATTTTATGGATAAGAACACTGAAAGTTAACTTGTTCACAGACTTTATTGCAGAATTAGGAAATTCAGGCAGGGCACAGTGGCTTATGCCTGGGCTCATGCTCAGCATGCTGGGAGTCCAAGGTGGGAGGATCGCTTGAGCACAGGAATTTGAGACCAGCCTGGGCAGCATAGGGAGACCCCATCTCTAAAAAAAATTAAAAATTAGCCGGGCATGGTGGCATGCAGCTGTAGTCACAGCTACTTGGGAGACTGAGGTGGGAGGATTACCTGAGGCTGGAAGGTCAAGGCTGCAGTGAGCCGTGGTTGTATAACTTACTCCGGCCTGGATGACAGAGCAAGATCTTGTCTCAGAAAAAATAATAAACTAAAATAAATTCAAAACTTCCCATTATGTGTTCCTTCCCCACCCTTCTCACTCGCTCTCTGCATTTCTTCAAAGCCCTCAACATTTTCAGCTTCCTTCTGCCTTGGGGCCTTTCCCTGAGCAGTTTCCCTGGTAGCATCACATGCCGTTCTTCACCCAGTTAATTATGCTTTCAGATCTTCAGATCTTGACTCAAAAGGTTTTCCCCAAGGCAGACTCTTCCCAACCCCTAAACCATGTCATGCCCTCTTGTAATAAGCTCTCACAGCTTCACTGGTTTCTCCTTCATGGCATTTACCACAGTCTGTAATTCCATGTTTTGTGGTATTATGTGATTACCATATATCTCCTCCATCAGTACAAGCTCCATGAGGCAAGGCCCCTTGTCTGTTTTGCTTATTATTTTGTCCCCAGTGCCGGGCACAGCACCCAATATATAATAGATGCCTAAAAAGCATTTATCGAATGAGTATCTGACTTCAAACACATGCACTGACTAGCATGTGCTGAATAATTCTGAATAAGTGCATGCTAATAAATGATTATATCAATGAAAGCATGGGTGGAGGAGGTGATCAGTCACAAGATTTCAGCTTGGAAAGATCAACTGCTTGGCTCCTGGAAAATATGGAGACCCAACAAGCTGCTGGTTCACTTTCCAACAAAGCAGCCTTCCAGTTTGGGGGAAAAAAGAAAACAATTTGGTTTCCCACTTTCTCTTTTCAATAGCTATTGGGAGTCCTTGGCTTGAACAGCCCTCAAACGCAAACGAAAGAACAGGTGTGCTCATATCAGAACTGAGTAATCAGGGCATCTCTGTTATTTCTTCCCAAGAGCTTTGCACTCTGCCTCCTGAAGGAGCTACTTGATCAGCCCAGCCCTTGAAATGATGTGGGCAATCATTTCCCTTTTTTTTTTTTTTTTTTTCAAATTGGGTTTTTAAATTTCTACTTAAAGGGAGATTGAAAGTGGGAGGGTATGACCTGGTGTAACTGGAAAAGCCATACCAAGCTTTCAAAGACATTCTGGATGAAAGGCCCAGAGACCATATGATGGAAAGGAAGAGAAAGGGAGAGGAAGGGGGTGACATGCTGTAAGCCTCTCTGGTCTTCTCAGGGGGCACACTCCCTTTTCCCTGGGGATGGAAAGACATGAGCACATGCAGTTAAAAAAAAAAGTGTGGCTGGGTAGAACTCCAAGCTTAAAGCTTGTCTGTAGAATCGTATAAAGGCACATTTGGGATGGATCATCTGGTCCAGCTTTTCATTTTATATCTATCCAAAGCCCAGAGAGGTGAGGGATCACCCTAGGTCACACTGTGACTCAATGCAGAGTCCACCCTGAAACGCCAGGCTCCTGATTCCCACCCCAGGGCTCTGTTCATTACATCAAGATTCCTTACTTAGTAGATAGGGCTAAGTATATCTAGTGTGATGGGCAGAATAATGATTCCCCAAAGCCGTCCATGGTCTATTAATATTTCCCATCACTTGTGAATATGTTACCTTATATGGCAAAAAGGACTTTGCAGATATGAATAAGGATCTTGAGATGGGGAGATTGTCCTGGATTGTCTGGATAGTCCCAATGTAATCACAAGGTTCTGATAACAGGAAAGTAGAGGTGTCAGAATAAGAGAAGATGTGATGACAGAAGTGGAGGTTGGAGTGATGCAGGAGGCCTCCAGAATCTAGAATAGACAAGAAAAAAGATTTTTTCCCCTAGAACTTCCAGAAGGGTTGTAGTCCTGCTGACCCATTTTAGGCTTCCGACCTCCAGAGCTGTAGAATGACACATTTGTGTTGTTTTAAGCTACAGAGTGTGCAGTAATTTGTTACAGTGGCAATCAGAAACTAATACATTCAGTGATACCATTCACCCACATGCTAAGGATGCAAATCTCTCAGAAGACTCAGGGTATCCCACCCCTACCTGAGTGACAGTATATCCTAGTGATTATGAGCGTGCTCTGCGGAAATTACTCCAACATTCATCCACAGGAGAATAGATACATATTTCATAGTGATTTCACACAATGTGGGATACCATATGACAGCGCAAAAGAACAAACTTCTAATTCATGCAATGACATGGAAGAATCTCACAGACACACCATTGGAGAGAAAGAAGTGAGATGCAGGAGATTATGTACCAAATGATTCTGTCTACATCAAAATCCAAGCACAGGCAAAATGAATCTATGCTGATAAAAATTAGAATGGTGGTTACCTCTGGAGGAAGAGTGTCACAGCAGCCAGCTGGGGGCTTAAAATGTTCTATAACTTCATTTGGTTACAAGGAAGTATATATATGTAAAAATTCATTGAGCTGTACACTTAGGTTTCATTCACTTTACACAAGTTATACTATAATTAAAAAGTTTTAAACTGTAAAAAATCAAAATAAAAAAATAAATTCATCCGAAGAGCACAGGCTCTGGAATCGGACCCTCTGAGTTTCATCTCGGCTCCATCATTTCCTACCTGCCTGACCTTAGCAAGTTGTTGAACCTGTAAGACTGTGTTTCTGTGTAATGGGGATATTACGAGCTTCTACCTCATAGGGTTGTTGGGGGTTAGCAGGTATGAAGTGCTGGCAACTGTTGTGGTTACATAGTGAGTGCTTCATTCGTACTCAGTGTATAAATGGTATACATTATTACTCAGGTGTAAATGCAATGGTGTGCTGGAGCCAGCCTGCACCAGCTACTCAGATCTCACTGTGCACATCTCTCTCAACTCCTCCATCACAGACATTACATTGGCAGCTTAAAACTGGCCATGGTGGGAATGTTTACAGCACAACAATTGGCAATAGCTATAAATCAGTGCCTTTTGTATTTGCTTGGAAAGCCAGTTGTTAAACACTTATCAGCACACCATTGTATAAGTGGCTAAACTTAGGAAAGGGGAGAGAAGATGGGGGACCTGGAGAGAGGAAGGTAGAATCTGCCACCTTCTCTCCACTCCTCAGTGGAAGGTGCTGCCACGGCCCAGCCCCTGGAAACTTGCTTATGAGCCTCTTGACAACATCAGTGTCCCCCAGTCTTTCCTCTCCATTCTTCAATTTAACCACTTATTAATGCCAACCCAACCTCTAGGACACCATCTCCCCTCAATATGCTCCTTGTGAGAGGCCTGGACAATCTTCTCACCCATGTCCTAGCATCAGGGACCCTTGAATGAGTCCCTTCCCCTGCCAGGCCCTCTCCAGAGAGCTGACCCAGAGTCTGGCTTCCTGTTCCTACTCACTCCCTGTTCTTTCTCTGCCTGGAGCCAGCCACTCTTACATCCTCTTTGGACCAGCTGTTTCACATGGTTAGTGTCTTAACTGAAGTATCACCTCCTCAGAGGAGCCCATTTTGACCACCCTCAATCAGTCTCAATCACGTTACTCATCACTAACGGAAAGTCTCATGTACATGACTGCTTAACCTTGTTTGGTGTCTGTCTTCCCAACCAGGATGTAAGTTTCTGGATATAGACTATTTTTATCATCCCTATTCTACATGGCAGAGAAGTTAAGTAACTTATCTATGGTGACAAAGCCAAAAGTAGCAGAGCTGGGATTTGAATCCATGCCTTCTCGGGTAAACTGGCTACCAGTTGTATAGGCAACTGGTAAGTCCAGAGAGAAGACAGCTCAGCTAGACCAGAGGGCCAGGGGACCCACTGCCAAGCTAAGGAGTTTGACAGAGTCTGGCTGACAGTTTGAAGTGGTAAAGCCCGAGACCAGTGCCAAGGCGAGGGGAACACTAATGGGCACAGAGGAAGCGGTGGAGCTGTTTATGCAGAGTGTCTTAACTCACTTATTTATAGAGGATGAAATGTTAATCAAGGGCTCATTCTTGGTGCTGTCAGTGCCTTCTCATACAGCAGCAGGTGTGATGAGCCGAGGCTAGGGAAGGAAGCCAAATTATCTGCCTCTCTCCAAGACTCATGACACTCCCAGGCTCCCCACTACCCAATCCTCTGGCCAGAAGCTCCATGCAGAAAAGTGGGGATCAGAAATGAAAGTGTGGGAAAGTCAGCTGGGGCAGAGGAAGGAGCACTGAACGGGAGTTCTCAAGCCCCACACGACTGTGTAGAGCACTTAGCACCGTTCTTGGTACATGCTAAACCTCCAAGAAATAGTTGGTGGTGGTGGTGCTGGTGGTGGTCCTGGCTCTGTGTGACCTTAGGCAAGTCATCAATCTCTTTGTGCCTCCCTTTCTTCATACACAGAAGAAAAATGAAAGAATTGCCTCCAGAGCCCTCAGAGTGGGCGGGAGATCTGACACCTTGCACAGCCCTCAGCACAGGAGTAGGTGCCCCATAAATATTTACTGAATGAGTGTCATATGTGGTAACTACAAGGCCCTATGAAAACGTAAGTAGTGATTATTTCAACAGCCGTCTGAAAATGGAATAAGATGTCTGGGCAGATGGTAAGTTTCCCACCACTGGATTCACTCAGAAGGTAGCTGAGAGAGGCGATGCTTGCATGGGGCAGCAGCTGAGAGTCCCCTCTGAGGAAGTGCTGCTGTTCAGTGATTTAGCTTTGGAGTCCAAGAGTGTAAGATAAAATCCTAGCTCAGCTACTCACTAGCTATGTGGTTTTGGTTAAATTCTGCAACCTCTGGATCCTTGGTTCCCTCATCTCTAAAACTGGGATTGTCACAGTACCTACCTTATATGATTCTTTTGAGGATTCAGTGATTGAATCTTTTGGGGATTCAATGAACAGGTAACTGATTTATTAAGCCATCGACAGGCAATGCCTCCTTTTCCCCTTTATTTTTACTTCTAGTTGTACTCAGCCAAATCCACTACCTTACCCATGTGGTAATGATGATTTCAGCAGGTACCAAAACATTCTGGCCATGAAAAGTCCAGTCTAATGTAAAACTCCTGCTTCATTTAAACCTCATTTCTTCCCTGTTCCTAGTGTGGGTTGGACCCATGACTCAAGAAAAAGGTCCAGAAGTGGGGAAGGCGCTTGGCCTGCTCATTCACCCACCTCCTCCCTAGCACCTCAAAGCAATGTCTACATTCTCCCATCTCTGTTCTAGGTCTCTCCTTCCTCCTCTGGCATCCAGTATCCAGGGCAGGCAGCGGATGTGTCACACATCTGACCACCTGGCAGTGGTAGAAAAGGGTCCGTGTCTTTCCACATGGTGCTGGTAGCCTCTGCTGCTGTGGTGGTCTTTGTATTGGTGGTGTGTCTACTTTTTCTTAGGGCAGCGTTTGACTTAGTTTAATAGCAGCTCTGAGGACCACCCAGAGAGGGGTAGCCCACATTCATCCCTCTCTTCTCGGGGTGCACTGAGCCTCCCTTGGCCCACTGCAGCCTCTTTTGGAAGCCCCCAGTCTCCTTCACCGGGAGCTGCAGAAACCCCTGACCACTCAGTGTTTTGGGTCCTCAGGCATGTACCATGCGCCAGCTCCCTCTTCACCCGCCGGCCCAGGAAGCTCCAGCTGCCCTCCCTTGCTAGCATCAGTCTCCATGTTTACTCCCAAACCCCAGGGGACCCATGCTGAGGAGGGCACCCACACCCACAGCAGGGGGCCCACGTGATGAGCTCACTCACCACAGTCAGTTCCCATGACAGCATAGACTGGGCCTACAGGTTACACCGCTCAGCAAATGTTCAGCTGAGAGTGACTTGTCAGTCTCCCCTTCTTGCAGGATCCCTCAAACTGCAGGAGAGATTCCCTGGAAGCCCTTCCACACAGCCTCACCCTCGGACTCGCTGAAGGGAAGGATATGGGGTTCAGGGAGGGAGATGGAAGGAAATTTACCAGAAACACTGCTGATTCCTGGCCACAATTCTGCTTTTCTTCTTAGTTTTCCTTTTCTTCTCCCCACCTCCACCCAGGCTGGAGTGCAGTGACTATTTTACAAGCATGAGGCCTGGAACTCCTGGCCGCAAACAATCCTCCTGCCCTAGCACCATGTGTGCACCACCGTTCCCACATCTGGCTTAGTTTTCAGTGGCAAACCAAAAGAAGAATTTAGGGGCTGGCCAGGGTGATAGGATTCATTCTTCTGCCTTCCAGCTTTCCCTGGGGAGTGTTTCTGGACGCTATTGCTGGCAGTCCTCATCAGAAGAGGGTGAAAGCAGCACTTCTTGATCCTCTGTCCTGGAACTAGGTACCTGTATCGCAGGGTAAAGAATGAGGTTCCCCAACATTCTGTTACACAGAGAAAATGTTTAATACAGCAAATAGTAAGTGCTCGCGGCAGTTCAGCTGTTAGATGCTTGACCAGGCCCCTGCATTGCCTTCCTGCCTTCTCCTTTGCCACCTCCTCTCTGTGCTCCAGCCCACTAAGCCACTTTCAGCTCCTCACATCTGCCTCCGGGTCTTCTCACATTGCATTTCCTCTCCCTGGGGGATGCTGTTCCAACCCCCTCTTCCCTAGCCACCTCCCGCTCATCATTTAGGTCTAAGCCAAAAGCCGCATCACCAGGGGAGCCCTTGCTGCCCATCCCTGCATTAGTCAGATCCTCCCACCCGGCCTTCCCACAGCACTTTTCTTCTGTGAGAGAGCATTTTTCTTGCAGACTCTTTTCTGCTTCTCCTACTAGAATACAGGAACATGTCTATTGAATTCTCCCCAGCCCTCACTACTAGCTTAGAGGAGATGCTCAATACTTGTTTGTTGAATGAAAAAACAATTAGCTCTTCTTTTTTAAGGCAATGAAGCACCTCAATCCTGGGAGAATGAGAGGTCTAGGAAACCTGGAGACCCTGCTCTTCCCCCTAAAGAGGCACCAATAGACTTGCTCCATACAGGTTTGCCACAAAACTTCAATTTGTAAAAAACACAGTGTCTGTGAAGTTCAATGAAGCGGAGAGCAATGAAACGCAGTATGCCTGCACCTGCTGCCTCCTTCAGGCCAGGCATGCGCTCTGCGGTCTTGTAAAGTGCCCCTGGGTCATGGGTGCAGGGCCCCCACCTCGCTTAGGGCAACCCTCACTCTGCCTTCTCACAGTGCTCCCCTGTGCTAGCTGTCAGCAGATTAGATGAGGCCTAGGGGAGCTATGTGGAAAGAGAAATAAAAAGGAAAAGAGACTCAAACCTGACTCTATGGAGCTGTAAAGTCACTCAGGGCTCATTTATTCCCCAAGGCCCAAGGCCTCCTTCCCGAGAGCCTGTGTTAATGGGGCGGTTACTAATGTTCCAACTGAGAGCAGCAAGATAGTTAAGGGTTGGAGACCAAGTCTGCGGCCATTAACCAGCTAATAGGTAAGAAAGGACATGTGGGCCAGCACTTGGACTGCTGTCAAACGCCTTCCCAAGGCTGTGCAGCCAGGCAGAGCCTCTTTGCATCCCTTTCTCTGCCACCCACTGGTCACGTGACCTTTGCTAAGTCAGTGAGACTCTCAGAACCCGATTGGCAAGTGGGGATTTATTCATTCCACAAATATTTGCTGATCACCCACTATGTCCCAGGTCCAGGGATTGTATTCCTTTCTTTTCCGGTGGTTTTAAGGAGAGAAAACACAGACTCGAATGCCTTTAGGGCCCAAGCAGGTGACAGAAATGAGAGGTGGGTGGGAGACTGCAGAGTGCATGCCTGGTCTGAAGGAGACAGCAGGTGCAGGCATACCTCGTTTTATTGCTCTCCACTTCATTGAACTTCACAGATACTGTTTTTTACAAATTGAAGGTTTGTGGCAAACCTATATCAAGCAAGTCTATTGGTGCCATTTTTCCAACAATATGCTCATTCATGTCTCTGTGTCACATTTTGGTAATGTTCATAGTATTTCAAAATTTTTCATTATTATCATATTTTTTATGGTGATCTGTGATTGGTGATTTTTGAGGTCACTATTGTAAATTGTTTGGGGGCACCACAAGCCACAACCACATGAGATGGCAAACTTAATGAATAAATGTCATTTGTGTTCTGACAGCTCCACCCACCAGCCATTCCCCTATGTCTCTCCCTTTTCCTCCAGCCTTCCCATTCTCTGAAAGACAACAACATTGAAATTAGGCCAATTAATCACCCTACAATGGCCTCTAAATGATCAAGTGAAAGAAAGAGTTGTACATCTAAATCTAAAGCTAGAAATAATTAAGCTTAATGTGGATGGCATGTTGAAAGCCAAGATGGGCCAAAAGATAGGCCTCTTACACCAAATAGGTAGCCAAGTTGTGAATGCAAAGGAAAAAATCTTGAAGGAAATTAAAAGTGCTACTCTAGTGAATACACAAATGATAAGAAAGCAAAACATCCTTATTGCTGATATGGAGCGTGTTTGAGTGGTCTGGACAGAAGATCAAACCAGCCACAGCATTCTCTTAAGCCAAAGCCTAATCCAGAGCAATCAGTTCATGAGATTTAAAGAAAGAAGTCATCTCCATAACATAAACGTACAAGGTAAAGCAGCAAGTGCTGTTAATAGAAGCTGCAGCAAATTATCCAGAAGATCTGGCTAGGATAATTGATGAAGGTGGCTACACTCAACAGCTTTTCAATGCAGATGAAAGAGCCTTAAATTGGAAGAAGATGACATAGGACTGTTATAGTGAGAGAGGAGAAGTCGATGCCTGGCTTCAAAGCTGCAAAGGAAAAGTGGACTCTTGTTAGGGGCTAATGCAACTGGTGACTTGAAGTTAAAGCCAATGCTTATTTGCCATTCCAAAAATGTTAGGGCCCTTAACAATGATGCTAAATCTACTTTACCTTTGCTCTATAAATGGAACAACAAGGCCCTGATGACATTTCATCTGTTTACAGGATGTTTTACTGAATATTTTAAACCCACTGTTCAGACTTACTCAGAAAAAAAAGATTCATTTTAAAATATTACTGCTCATTGACAATGCACTTGGTAACCCAAGAGCTTTGATGGAGATGTATAAAGAGATTAATGTTGTTTTTATGCCTCCTAACATCCATTCTACAACCCATAGATCAAGGAATAATTTTGACTTTCAAGTCTTATTATTTAAGAAATACATTTTATAAGGCTATAGCAGCCATAGGTAGTGATTCCTCTGATGGATCTTGGCAAAGCAAGTTGAAAATCTTCAGGAAACAATTCATCATTCTAAATGCCATTAAGGACAATTATGCTGGGTGCAGTGGTACATGCCTATAGTCCCAACTACTCAGGAGGCTGAGGCAGGAGGATCATTTGAGCCCAGGAGTTCAAGAGTGTAGTGCATTATGATCACACCTGTGAATAGCCAGTGCACTCTAGCCTGGGCAACATAGTGAGACCAAGTCTCTAAAAAAACGAACAAACAGGCTGGACACAGTGGCTCACACCTGTAATCCAAGAACTTTGGGAGGCCAAGGTGGGTGGATCACAGGAGTTTGAGACCAGCCTGGCCAACATGGCAAAACCCTGTCTCTACTAAAAATACCAAAATTAGCCGGACTTGGTGGTGCATGTCTGTAATCTCAGCTACTTGGGAGGTGGAGGCACAAGAATCACTTGAACCCAGGAGGTGGAGGTTGCTGTGAGCCAAGATTACACCACTGCACTCCAGCCTGGGCAACAGAGCAAGACTCTGTCTCAATAAAAAACAAAACCAAAAATGAATATTTATGAATCATTGGAGGAGGTTAAAATAACATTAATAAGAGTTTGGAAGAAGTTGATTTCAACCCTCATGGATGACTTTGAGGGGTTCAAGTCTTCATTGGAGGAAGTAACTACAGATGTGGTAGAAACAGTAAGAAAACTAGAATTAGAAGTGGAATCTAAAGATGTGACTGAATTGCCGCAATCTCATAAGAAAACTTGAACAAGTGTGAAGTTAATTCCTATGGATGAGCAAGGAAAGTGGTTTCTTTAGTTACAATTTACTCCTGGTGAAGATCCTATGAACATTGCTGAAATAACAGTAAAAGGATTTAGGATAGTACATAAAAGTAGTTGGTAAAGCAGTGGCAGGGTTTGAGAGGATTGTCTCCAATTTTGAAAGAAGTTATACTGAGGGTCAAATAGTATCACATGCTACAGAGAAATATTTCAGGAAAGGAAGAGTTGATATATGCAGCGAACTTCATTATTGTCTTGTTTTCAGAAATTGTCACAGCTGCCCCAACCTTCAGCTACCACTACCCTGATCAGTCAACGTAAATAGCAAGGCAACACCCTCCACCAGAAAAAGATTACAACTCAAGCACATTCACCTGGGGATCTGGCAAGATGGCTGAATAGCAACAGCTCCGGTCTGCAGCTCCCAGCAAGACCAACATAGAAGGTGGGTGATTTCTGCATTTCCAACTGAGGTACCCAGCTCATCTCATTGGGACTGGTTAGACAGTGGGTGCAGCTCGTGGAGGTTGAGCAAAAGCAGGGTGGGGCATTGCCTAACCCAGGAAGCGCACAGGATTGGGAAACTCCCTCCCCTAGCCAAGGGAAGCTGTGAGGGACTGTGCCGTAAGGGACAGTGCTATCCAGCCCAGATACTATGCTCTTCCCACGGTCTTTGCAACCCACAGACCAGGAGATTCCCTTGGGTGCCTACACCACCAGGGCCCTAGGTTTCAAACACAAAACTGGGCGACTGTTTGGACAGACACTGAGCTAGCTGCAGAATTTTTTTTTTGTACCCCACTGGCACCTGGAACGCCAGTGAGACAGAATCATTCACTCCCCTGGAAAGGGGACTGAAGCCAGGGAGCCCAGTGGTCTTGCTCAGCAGATTCCACCCCATGGAGCCCAGCAAGCTAAGATGCACAGGCTTGAAATTCTCGTTGCCAGCGCAGCAGTTTGAAATCAACCTGGGATGCTTGAGCTTGGTGTGGGGAGAGACATTTGCCATTACTGAGATTTGAGTGGGCAGTTTTCCCCACACAATGTAAACAAAGCCACTGTGAAGTTTGAACTGGACAGAGCACACCATAGCACTGCAAATCCTCATGGCCAGACTGCCTCTCTAGATTCCTCCTCTCTGGGCAGGGCATCTCTGAAAGAAAGACAGCAGCCCCAGTCAGGGGCTCATAGATAAAACTCCCATCTCCCTGGGGCAAAGCACCTGGGGGAAGGGGCAGCTGTGAGCACAGCTTCAGCAGACTTAAATGTTCCTGCCTGCTGGCTCTGAAGAGAGCAGTGGATCTCCCAGCCCAGTGCTTGGGCTCTGCTAAGGGACAGACTACCTCCTCAAGTGGGTCCCTGACCCCCCTGCCTCCTGACTGGGAGACACTTCCCAGCAGGGGTCGACGGACACCTCATACAGGAGAACTCTGGCTGGCATCTGGCAGGTGCCCCTCTGGGATGAAGCTTCCAGAGGAAGGAGCAGGCAGCAATCTTTGCTGTTCTGCAGCCTCCAGTGGTGATGCCCAGGCAAATAAGGTCTGGAGTGGACCTCCAGCAAACTCCAGCAGACCTGCAGAAGAGGGGCCTGACTGTTAGAAGGAAAGCTAACAAACAGAAGGCAATAACTTCAATATCAACAAAAAGGACACCCACGCAAAACCCCCTCCAAAGATCATCAACATCAAAGATCAAAGGTAGCTAAATCCACTGAGGAAAAACCAGCACAAAAATGCTGAAAATTCTGAAAACCAGAATGCCTCTTCTCCAAAGGATCACAACTCCTCGCCAGCAAGGGAACAAAACTGGACAGAGAATGACTTTGACGAATTGACAGAAGTAGGCTTCAGAAGATGGGTAATAACAAACTCCTCTGAGCTAAAGAAGCATGTTCTAACCCAATGCAAGGAAGCTAAGAACCTTGATAAAAGGTTATAGGAACTGCTAACTAGAATAACCAGTTTAGAGAAGAACATAAATGACCTGATTGAGCTGAAAAACACAGTATGAGAACTTCGTGAAGAATACACAAGTATCAATAGCCAAATCGATTGAGCAGAAGTAAGGCTATCAGAGATTAAAGATCAACTTAATGAAAAAAGTATGAAAACAAGATTAGAGAAAAAAGAGTGAAAAGGAATGAACAAAGCCTCCAAGAAATATGGGACTATGTGAAAACACCAAACCTACATTTGATTGGTGTACCTGAAAGTGACAGGGAGAATGGAACCAAGTTGGAAAACACACTTCAGGATATTAACCAGGAGAACTGCCCCAACCTACCAAGACAGGCCAACATTCAAATTCAGGAAATACAGAGAACAACACTAAGATACTCTTTGAGAAGGGCAACCCCAAGACACGTAATCATCAGATTCACCAAGGTTGAAATGAAGGAAAAAATGTTAAGGGCAGCCAGAGAGAAAGGTCAGGTTACCCACAAAGGGAAGCCCATCAGACTAACAGTGGGTCTCTCTGCAGAAACCCTACAAGCCAGAAGAGAGTGGGGGCCAATATTCAACATTCTTAAAGAAAAAAATTTTCAACCCAGAATTTCATATCCAGCCAAACAAAGCTTCATAAGCGAAGGCGAAATAAAATCCTTTACAGACAAGCAAATGCTGAGGGATTTTGTTACCACCAGGCCTGTCTTGCAAGAGCTCCTGAAGGAAGCACTAAATATGGAAAGGAAAAACCAGTACCAGCCACTGCAAAAACATATCAAAATGTAAAGACCATCAACACTGTGAAGAAACTGCATCAACTAATGGGCAAAACAAGCAGCTAGCATCATAATGACAGGATCAAATTCACACATAACAATATTAACCTTAAATGCAAATAGGCTAAATGCCCTTATTAAAAGACACAGACTGGCAAATTGAATAAAGAGTCAAGATCCATCAGTGTGTTGTATTCAGGAGATCCATCTCACATGCAAAGACAAACATAGACTCAAAATAAAGGGATGGAGGAATGTTTACCAAGCAAATGGAAAGCAAAAAAAAAAAAAGCAGAGGTTGCAATCCTAGTCTCTGATAAAACAGACTTTAAACCAACAAAGATCAAAAAAAAAAAAAAAAAAACCGGAGGGCATTACATAATGCTAAAGGGATCAATGCAACAAGAAGAGTAACTATCCTAAATATATATGCACCCAATACAGGAGCACCCAGATTCATAAAGCAAGTTCTTAGAGACCTACAAAGAGACTTAGACTCCCACACAATAACAGTGGGAGACTTTAACACCCCACTGTCAACATTAGACAGATCAACAAGACAGAAAATTAAAAAGGACATTCAGGACTTCAACTCAGCTCTGGACCAAACGGACCTAAGAGACATCTACAGAACTCTCCACCCCAAATTAACAGAATGTACATTCTTCTCAGCACCACATAGCACTTATTCTAAAACTGATCACATAATTGAAAGTAAAACACTCCTCAGAAAATGCAAAAGAATGGAAATTATAACAAACAGTCTCTCGGACCACAGTGCAATCAAATTAGAACTCAGGATTAAGGAACTCACTCAAAACCACACAACTACACGGAAACTGAACAACTTGCTCCTGAATGACTAATGGGTAAAAGTAAGGCAGAAATAAGTAAGTTCTTTGAAACCAATGAGAACAAAGACACAATGTACTAGAATCTCTGGGACACAGCTAAAGTGGTATTTAGAGGGAAATTTTTGGCACTAAATGCCGACGGAGAAAGCAGGGAAGATCTAAAATTGACACCCTAACTTCACAATTAAAAGAACTAGAGAAGCAAGAGCAAACAAATTCAAAAACTAGCAGAAGACAAGAAATAACTAAAATCAGAGCAGAACTGAAGGAGATGGAGACACAAAAAACCCTTCAAAAAAATTAATGAATCCAGTAGCTGTTTTTTTGAAATGTTTAACAAAATAGATAGACTACTAGCGAGACTAATAAAGAAGAAAAGAGAGAAGAATCAAATAGATACAATAAAAAATGATAAACGGGATCTCACCACTGATCCTACAGAAATATAAGCTACCATCAGAAAATCCTATAAATACCTCTACGCAAATAAACTAGAAAATCTAGAAGAAATGGATAAATTCCCGGACATATATACCCTCCCAAGACTAAACCTGAATAGACCAATGATAAGTTTTGAAATTGAGGCAGTAATTAATAGCCTACCAACCAAAAAAAGCCCAGGACCAGATGGATTCACAGCCAAATTCT